>NW_005841839.1:1131445-1134756 GCF_000455745.1 Alligator sinensis | reverse complement strand
CTGCTGAATAACATCCTGATCACAAAAATGAAATGAAACCATTTTGTCAAGTCTGTGTGCTTTCTAATAAGTATCCATGAAAAGAAAAATCTTCAGTGACAAATTCTTTATTTTTTTTCTTTACAATTAAATCCATGGTGGTTTAATTAAAATTGTCAGAGAGAGCTGTAAAGGATTACATTGGAGTTTCATATTATTTCAATTTTAATCTTTTTTTTTAATGGTGGTAGCTGTAAAGACTAGTATATAATAGGGTATTTTCATGTACCTCATAAATCAGACATAACTCCACTTCAAGTGGGTATCATTATAGCAGTGTCAACAGCACAAGAATCAGGTCCTCTGGCTTCAGTTAGAATCTTAACTATGTAAGAAAACCTGTTTAGGGGATTGACTCCAATGACCATGTTATCTTTTATGAATATTTGAGATTTCCCTGGAGACTTGTATTATTTTATGTTTTACCTTTACTTAATTGATCTACACTTGGATCTGGAGAGTACAGCTTTTCAACTGTTGTTTCTTCACTTCCTTGGTTTTGAAATATTTCTATTTAGCCCTTAATTCAGCAAACCACTTTTCAATGTTGTTTTCTAACTTTTGGGAGTGAAATAGTGGATGTATTGTTAGGATTGTGTTATTCCATTCAGATGAATTGAAATGTTTAACTCATTTTGATAACTTTTTTTCTATGTCACTTGCTCATGTCTCAATGCTGTTCCATCAGGGCTAATAAAGGGGACTTGAGAGACTTAAACTTCTGATACTTAAACTTCTAGCTTGTTTCTGATACACATTCACATTTCTGAATTTTTATCTGAAGTATTTGTATCAACATTGAGAGGCCTTATTTAGAGGCCTTTCTGGGAACTTAACTGGTAGAGAGGACATAGGTTGTTCCTCTGCACAGAAAGGAATTTAGGCATGCATTAGTTCCCTACAGATAAATGCATATTGATACATCCATTACTATTACAGAGATGTAGACTCTTATGCATGCTAATCTGTTTAGTTTAAATCAGCTTCTAATTGAAAATGAACGCTTCAGAAATGTGAGTGGAGGAGCTGAAAAAACCTGGTGTGTTAAATGAAAGGATGTACACCATGCCTTCAGGCTGGAGTTTTGGAGAGCTGGGTATTACTGTTACAAAACTGATTGAGCTCTGAATTCCTTGCCCATCTGTCCATATGATTATTGCTATACCCTTGTAACTCCTTGGGGCCATTCTGTAATTTTGCCTTGCCCATTATGAAAGTGATGATGGGGAACAGGAGATTCACTGACTTGTACAAGGAGGTAGGATAATCATTTTTATTTATTATTATTAGTGTTTTTTCTTTGGCCCCTCTGCTATTCCTTGTCTCAACTGAATTGCACAGGGCAATACAACACAGTACGTATGAGGAGGGGATCAACCACCTGCCTCTAGAACTCCTGTAAGAGCAGACCATTGTGCAAATATCAGGAGAATTCATAAGGAAGCATGTGAGATTGCAGCCCAAGGCAGTTGTCTGTTGGTTTAGTCATTTAGCTTGATAGAAACACGATTCCTGTGTCAGAAAGTTTATATTAGATATCCAGTGCTATGGTGCTTTATTTAATGGAATTTACACCTAACTTTTGAAAGTGTAAACACCAAACTGTATATTGAAAACTATCTAGCCTATCTCTCTTTCCTGCATTGTGTTGTTTAGGACAGTTATACAATTGTAATTGTTACACAGTGCTTTGTATGTTCATTTCTAGTAGTTGATCCATCAAGCAGAATCTTTTCCTTTACCTCAAGTGGCAGAGATCTGTGCTTAGCTTTGTTATCCTGGGAACAAGTTTCACTGAGTGAATTTTACTGATAAATTCTTTAATTTTATCATAGGTTTCTTCCATGACAGCTATATGTTTGTTTTGCTGGGTTATTTTTATTATTATTATTTTTTAAACATTTACTAGGAACCTTTTTTTTTTAAATATTTACTAAGAAATTAGGAATTACTTCAATGAGCCAGAACAATGTAAAGAAATATTCTGTTTCCAATCAGGCTTCAGATGCAATCCAGTCCAATTAGGATATGCATCATTAGGAATTTATCAGTTACCTTTTCATTATGAAACATACTACTAATGAAATTTGCAGTTACTGATGGATGGAAATCTTTCCTAGTTAATAACACAGTATAAATCTGTTTATCTTCTCTATAACCACTTCTTCCTGAAGCTACTTCACTTCCAACTTTTCAAATGGTTGTTAGAAGCTGTGTTGAAGCTTTAGCAGGAAGACAAAACTAATCTGATGACCAGGATTATTGTATAAAATGGTGATTTAAATACAAAAGTCAGGAAAGAAGGGAGAAAGGTTAATAAGTAATAAACCCATAGGATTAAACCCATAGCAATAAACCTTATTGCTTGCTTCTTTGCCCCTCCCAGCACTGAAGTTCTCTCCCCTGTCTGCCCTTCCTCCCTCTTGTATGGAATTCACTTTCTCCATTCTATACAGTGCTCTGTACATGTCCTTTCATTGCTTGGGCTCATGAAAGCTTATGCTATGTCTATCTCTAAAATATAGTTACCCTATAAAGTACCTTACCTTCTACCTGACTTCAGACTAACTTATCTAACTACCTCTTTCAAGTCAAGGTTACTGTGAAATGTGTCGTATAAATTAAGAAAAAAAATAATTGTCTATCCTAACTCACTTTATGATTCAGATGTGTCTTTTTCTCTGATCATTTCTCATGCACCTCTTATGTATGACCTAGTTTAATTCTTTGCAACAACAACAACAAAAAAAACTCCTTGGTCTTGAGAGCAAATAGTGTCAGCAGTCTGTTCCTAACCACAGTTTAGACTATCACTGTAGCAACACTACATTACAGGCTCAATTTCTCATGATGCAAGCCAATATTCTACAAATTTAAATAAATCTGGCATTGAGTGGAAAGGACTTTCTTTGTGTTTACTATATGCTTCTCCACCACTGCAAACTCTCCTAATGTTAAGCTGTATCTAACGTCACCTGGAGCTTTTCTACTAGCCCTACTCCAGGACTAGGGACAGAAATGACACCTAAACCAATGTAAGTGATCAGAAACTGCTTCAAATCTGTACAGAACGGAAGCTGAGTGCACATAAACCACTTTCAAAATGGCCAGAACCAGTTTAAGATAAACCTGGATGGATGTAATATCAGACTTAACTGATTTAGGTTAAATAGGTTTATTGAACTTCGGTCCCAGATCTCCTCCAGATTCAACTTAACACGCTGTCCCCCAGTATACCAGGATGCTTTGCACCTCACCTGCAACCCTCCCCT
>NW_005841839.1:1129675-1131435 GCF_000455745.1 Alligator sinensis | reverse complement strand
CCCCCCCCCCCCCCCCCCCCGGTGGTTTGGGCTCATGTTGGTTTAAGCTGATTGCTTCAGCCAAGCAGGGAAGTGTACTCTAGTGCCCCCTCCCCCATCTTCTGGCCTGGGCCATTGCATGCATGTGGCTACATTTCCAGAATAAAAAGTGTATGTCTGTTCACTTGCTTATCGGTTAAATCTGCACAGCTTAGATTAATTTGTGAATATTGAATTGATTCAGCCTCAGGCTTTATGACTGTTTACTTAGCCCTAGAATCATGGGATTGTATAAAAAAAAAATCTTAATTCCTTGTTACTTCTCATTACTGCAGAGAAAAACTTGGAAGCAATGCCTAAAGGCTCAAAATCCAGAATAAAAATGAAAGAATGAAAAATGCATTTCTGCAAATTCTTCTTGCATCTAAAGCCACTGATGAGTTGGGCCCCGATTTCATGACTTTTGAGGACTTGATGTTAACCCCACTATGTATTCTCCCTCTTGCAAAGATTGCTATAGTTTAGTGTCTACACTGCAAGTGTTTCTCATTGCCTTAATTAGTGTGTTGGAGGCAAAACAAATCAAAATTATTAAGTTCCTGAGCACACATGGGTGGAGGAAATGGTAACTTAGTACACAGAGTAGCATAGAGGGAGACTTATGGATTTACCTGGCTGGTTAAATGTTATGGGCCTTGTGGATGCAGTAATGATATACACCATTTACCTTATAACCTAGGTAATAATAATTACCTAATGTATCCTCTCTTTGTGTAGCAAAGCAAGGAACTATTGTGAAAAATGCTATATGTGCTGCTCTGCAAAGGTATTAAATAACAGTCTTTATAATAAAAATGCTAGATAAGATAAGCTCTCTATATAATATATTGTTACGATTAAAGTTCTTTCAGCTGGAAAAATATCTAAAAATATTCAGGTAGAGGAGAATTCATGCAATTCTTTTTTTTTAGGCAAGGAAGGACATATGAAAATAGTATTTATCTGCTATCTACTTTATAGACCTGGCCATACAAAGCTGGATTTTTAGCTGGTGTAACTTCAAGTAAGTTTCACTTTAGTGGAGCTTTGCCAGTTTCCATTAGTTGAGATTTTATTTTCAGAAATACTGAAAATATTCATTTTTAATACATATCTTTGTTGTTTGGCTTCAATGAGAGAAATAGAGGGAAGAATTATGTTAGCCTGCCATAGGAGAGGAATCTCCCAAAAGTATTAAAAGAAATTATTTCCCTTAAATGCAAATAAGATGCTTTCTATTTTCCCTGCCTTATTCTACTCTTGTGGGTCTGGTCTGTAAAGTAGTTAACTGGCACTGTCACACATTCTATAATTGTATTCTGGGTATTGTGGTCCTCTGATGACCAATCATCAAGATGTACTGACATTACAAAACAAGTATGTGACATCCAAAACTGAATTTATCCTAATCTTGTTTTTGTTTATTACAAAATAAATAAATGAAAGTATTGAACCACAGCAACCTTAGGAGGATCTTACCTGAAAAGGATGTTTCTGTACCAGAGAGTTGTGTTATATTCTGTTTTTACTGTGAGATGTTTTATTCTCCAACCTTGGTTTCTACATTATGGTTTTCTTCAATCCCTTCCTTGGGAAAAAAAAAAAGCTCACCATTGCTACAATTTGCAATGACATTCTCTCCAGTATTCCCTCGAGGCAACATAATGCTGACCATTAACTAGCAGCTAAGTGTTATTAGCGCTGTAGTTCAAGGTCACTCAAAAAATCTCACTTCATTTTCT
>NW_005841839.1:1120064-1129665 GCF_000455745.1 Alligator sinensis | reverse complement strand
ATCCAGCTCACAGAGAGAGCACTTTTGAGATGCATCTTGACATAGAAATTCACCACTCGAGTTCAAAGTACTGAGGGTTTATGAGAGCTATTGGCTTTATGGTATGCATTACACCAATAACGTGATAGGTCAGTAAGTTAGAAAATTTCCCCAAAGTGTTATAATCTTTCATAACTTCCTATTATCTTCTTGGGAATTCTATGGCTTTCCTTTTCTCTGCCTACTGATGATAATTCTTTATACATTTTTAGTGCCTTCTGTCGGAAGATCTCAAAGCTCCTGGCAAACAAATTAAAAGGACCTGTGAGGGAAGGAAATTATTATTTTTATATTACCCAAGTTACATATGGGGAACTAAAAGCACAGAGAGGACAGAGGCAAGGTCATACAGCAAGCAAGTCAGAGGTACAAAAGAGAACAAACTGCAGCTCTCTGGACATGCCTTGCTGTACAGTAATCACGGCTTTTTCTCCAATTTGTTTGTTTTTGATTTTTAATAGCGAATGTGCTCCCTGTGCGTGAAAAACTTTGCCTCACCAGTAAGAGGAAAATGGGTCACAGTTCCCTACTCAAATTCTGGTTATTTAGGTGAGGGACTCTGCACCCCTAGTTAGGCTGTAAATGGAAGTGTCCTGGAGGAGCATCTGTTGGTGGGGGTGGTGGGGGAGAGGGGGCATGGTGAGCGCCGACCCTTGGTCAGTAATTACCCGCAGCTGCCACATCAGTAGCAGTTACTACCCGCCGCCGGCATCGGTGGTGGGGTGGCGAACGATGACTGCCTGCAGGCATTGCTGACAGTGTCAGCAGTGCCTTTTTGTAGGGGGTTCACTGCCATGCTCAGGGGATGCACATGCATCCACGTGCTCCCCTGCACGTTGCCCCTGGCTCAGCCCCAAGAAGAGCAGGAACCTGGCAGCACTGACTGGGCAGGAAGGGCTAACCTTTCTCTGCCTGCTCCCCTGGTATAGTTAGCCAGGCAGCTACAAATTGGTGGGGGACCGATGTGGGGAACCTCAAGGGATGGGAGGGAACTGGGGGAGCTTCAAGTGGCAGGGGGGAGGTCCGTAATAGGAGCGGGCGGAGAGATTTTTACCTTTCAGTCTTCCAGGCACTTGCTAACTTGAAGTGTGACTGCTCCAAACTCGAGCTAGTGCTAACACTGATCAACATCTGTGCAGCTCACAGTGTGAGGTGTAACAAGGCCCTTAGGGCTTTTGTACACATGCATGCATTGCAGCACTGGGCTCTTTGAAAAACACCTGGAGCTGTGATGCATGCAACTGTATTAGTGGCAAAATACACATCAGCGCTGAGAAAATAGCAGTGGCACACTTTTGAACTAAAACACCTTGGAGATGCTTTAGTTCAAAAGTGCATCACCACCATTTTCTGCACGCCGATGTATATTTCACCACTTATACAATTGCACATGGTGCAGTGCAGTTTACCTCAGCTTGCGTACGGTGCACCAGGTCTCTGGCACATTGCTGGAAAAAAGTATGTGTATTAATGCCCTTAGTTCCTAAACTGGAGTTGGAAATATATATCCTAAACCCTGAAATGAAGAGAGAGCTGTGGGTCCTAAGCTTCTAAAATAGGTGTGAACAATGAAAGAATGAATGGTGACTTGATCTGATTTCATGAAGAAAAGCATTTTTTGTCTGTCAATGGCTTGAACTAAAATTTTGAGTAACCAAATCACAACAGAGGATCCTAATATGAAGGAATGCTCCAATGTACAACAGAATAATGCTACTTACTGTTTCCTAATGTCTGGATTGACACAGTACAAGGGTTTAAAGGGAAGTTTCATGCCATTTCAATGATCATAATGCCACTCCTATTACCACTCTCTTGTTCTTTCTGTCACTGTGACATGTAATTATGGAATTTCACAATTGAAGTGATGACAATTGCTCCTGTGTGAGTGTCTCTATCTCTCTACTTAATCCAACTACATCTAGCAATCAGTAATTTTATAAAGTGGAATTGAAGTGACAGGAGATGACAGAGGTGCCAAAACAATAATTTGACCTCCCACTGAAGTGTCAACATGTTGGACTGAGTGATTTAGAAATACTGAATGCTCAAAAGGCAAATTGATAATGGTTTTTCTTGTGCTAGAATATCTGTTGTTAAAGCAGGAGGCAAAGTGTAAATATGCATATTTTGGTGAGATAAATTGCCTTCTCCTACTGTCTGCAAGCACTTAATTGTTGCGTACAAGGTAACTGCAGTGCTTGAATATGATGCAGTTTTCTCCAAACATTTTGTATTTAGAAGTTGCTGTTATAAATCTTTTATTGTTACTAGTCATTTGTAATGAATTGGGTACTGAAGGGACTTTCTCCTAGCTACTATGCTTCTTTTCAGGTACTAGAGGAAGTTGGGAATGGGAAGGAAACAGTATAAAGTATAAATGATTTTTTTCATCTTGCTTCTAAATTGTGTTAATAATTCATAAAGTAATTGAATATGAACTTTATACCTATTATTGAGCTACCCATGTGATGTACAAGTTACTACTATTGTTGTACCATGGTTATAAGTCATCAAACTAACACGGTCATCCTTATGTTTTAAGTATACTTATATTTTAAGTATACAATAAAAAAATCATTGTAATTTCCAAACTAATTGTAGGCTGACATGTAAAAATTGCAAGGCACTAATAAATCCATTGATGACAGTGGACACACTGTCACAATTTTGAGTGATCAGCCCCCACTGAAACTGAAGCCCCTGCTGCAAGTGCACTGGTAAAAAGCTTAAAATTGGCAAGTAGTATTAGAATATCTTTAAATTCCTTTGAAAATGGATCATAGATTCTTTGAATAATATACTTTATCAATCCTTAAAGTAGCATAGCTGTCTCCTTTTGAAAACTAAAGGATAATTCCATATTTGGTCATTTACCTTTGTAGTCTTTCCCTTCAGCTAACATTCCTTTACTCCAATAACATAGTTTCTTATGTTTTATTATTACTACCATACTGGTGGTGGTCTATTGGATCTGAAGATTTTGTTTGGATTACATGAATCTTTATTTGGTTGCTTTTGCTCTAAGTTTTCTTTTTCAACTTATCTATCATGCTTCTGAATCACTTTAGTTCATGACAATTACATGGTAATAGTTCCTGGAAAAAGTACTGAGCATGTTGCAGCAACACTTGGTATTCTCTGGTGTTTATTACCATTAAGCATTACGTTTTTCTTCCTGAAAAAATACTGCGATTGTCATGCTGACACTTGGTATTCTTTGAGTTTAATTTAGATGATGCATCAAGTCTTCCATCCCTACAGAATAATGACCTTATCACAAAAATGATTCGGGAAATATTTCTTTGGGAGACCTTTCTCTGTGGCATAGCATCAGTGAACATGATTTTAAAGTCTTATTCTTCACCTCAAAAAAGGGGGCAGGTATTTTGAACACCATGAGCACATCCAGATCAGCCTGCACATGACCATACATGTTCAAATCAGTTTAAGATGTGGCAAGAGGCATGCTGGGAACAAAAAAAAATGTTCCCTGTGCTGCAATTTTGCAGCACAGGCTCAAAATTTGATACCTGGATATCCAGGTATCAAATTAAAACACAGGGGAAAAAAGCAGGGCAGGGCACGGTCCCTGACCATTCCCTGAGGTAACCCAGGAGCTGGTCCTCCAGGGAGATGCTCTGGTTTGTGGCCAGAGCAGCTCTATGGTGCTCCTGCTGCCCCAGCATGCAGGACATGGACCCTTAGCATGCCGGGGCAAGCAGAAGTGCAGCAAGGATCCCGTGTGACCAGTACCTGGGTGCTGTCATGGGTAAGTAGGGACGTGGGAGGGGTTATGGGGGTGGGTGGGTATGAGGAGTGGTGGGGTCATGGTGGGGTGAGGAGTGGCAAGGGGATGTCAGGGGGTGGAGAGTGGTGGGGGCAATGTGCAGTCTGTGGGTGGGTTTGAGGAGGCATTCAAGTGGGGGCTACCACATGCCCGCCCCACCACCTGCCACCTGAGGCACTGGCAGCAGCAGCCAGCATGGCTGTGGCTTGACTGCAGGCACAGCCGATGGTGATGGGACACTGTGATCTGGGCTTTGTACATGCTGAATGGTCCCAGCCCAGGCCACTAGCACATGGCTTTGGACAGGACCAGGAAAGCTGTGTGCTAGTGGGCTGGGCTGGGCTGGGTCCGTTCAGCATGTACAAAGCCTGAGTCACACAGTGCTGTGTCACTGTTGGCTGTGCCTGCAGCTGAGCCACAGCCATGGTGGGTGCTGCAGCTGGTGCTGTGGGAGCAGGTTGGGGGGCAGACATGTGGAGGGGCTTGAGCAGGGGCCACCGCAAAGCATGCAGTGAGACCCAGCCTGGCCCAGCGCAGCCTGCTGGTGTGCCTTTGCACAGGACCAGGAGGTGCAGTACCAGGATGTGCGGCTCCTATGCAAAGGCACACTAGTGGTGCGACCTGGGCCAGGTTGAGTTGGGCTGCCCAGGGACATTTTCCATAAGGCTCTGGCAATGCATGGCCATGGCACTATGCCTACAATAGGCCATGGTGAATCGCCACCTGAGCCTCATGGAAAATGCACCCGGCCAGCCCGACCCAGCCTGGGCCACGCAAGTAGGCTGTGCACCTTTTCACAGGAACCATGCATCCTGGAGCCACACCTCCTGGTTCTGTACAAAGGCGTGCTAGTGGGCTGTACTGGGCTGGGTCCTGCTATGTGCTTTCTCTCTGCACAGACGGTGGATCCAGCATCAGGCAGGACCCATTCAGTGTGACAGGTGGTCCACGTGAGCAGTGCAGGTCCCTGGGTGACAGTCCGAGCAGCCCAGGGCTGCTGAAGATGCACAGGCCCATTCCACACAATGACGAGCCAGACACATGATGAGCAGCACAGGTAGTGCTGGGTCTGCCGTGCCGCTAGGGGCTCTGGCAGCAATGGGCCCTGAGTGAGCCTGATGGCTGCTGTTGCTGCAAAGAGGGGCTGTGGGCCCTGTGGGTACACTGGGACCCTGTGGGAGGGGCTGGTGGCCCTGTGAGGGGCAGTTCATGTTCTGTGGGGGGGGATGGCAGGGGAACCCCTTTTCGTTAGCAGCCCCCCCACACCCACATCTCCCCACACCCCTTCCCAACCCCTCCTACAAACCCCACATCCCCCCCATCATGCCCAGCTTCCAGACAGGATGAGACCTGCTGGCAGGAGTTGTGGCTGCAGGGGGCAGCTGTCCCCACATCCTAGTTAGTGAAGGGACCTGGGGGATCTCTAACTGTTCTATGATAAGAAAACCAAAAGCAAACATCAAAATATACAGATATTTAGATTTTTTTTTATGATGATGATGGAGATACTGGTAGGCTTCCAGATTGCTTTAAAATTGTAAATATATTAATAAAGCATTGTCCACCTTCTCTCTCTGTCTCTCTCTCTACATATATCATAGTCTTTTGTTTTAATTGTGGAAGAGCATGGATTTTTGGGATATTTTAAATAGTTAATTTGGGCTTTTTCTTAAGAGATTTTGCAGTTTTTGAATGGGGAACACCAGAATTCCTGTTAGTGAGACAAGTGACAGGACCCAGGAAGAGGTGCCTGTTTAGGGCTGGCACCCAGGACCCAGCTGGAGGTCATTGACCTCCGGGTCTGTTGCAGCCAGGAGGACATGGTTTGACAGCTCAAAGTAGGCCACCACACTGAGAACATCTTCCAGGTAATAGCTGCCCAGATGGCAGGGCAGCAGCACCCATGGCAGTAGTGCCACACAAAGGCCAACTGTGCAGCCACAGCCCACTGCCAGTTGGCTGAGAGGTGCAGATGGCTCTGCTCTGGCCATGCAGCCCCCATCTGGGTCTAGCATGTGCACAGCCTTGGGGCCACATGCTGTCGCAGGTGGCAGCAAGACATAGCCAGGCAACAGCCCCGACTGCCAGATTGCTGCAGTGGGTAGAGGGTGCAGGGCACTCTCAGGGCTGCTTCAGCAATCCAGCTGGAACAAGGGGTAGTGTCCCCAGATACCAATTGGGCAGGCCCCAGAAGCTCCCAAGAGTAAGTAGCCCTGAGCTGCTTGCTAGGGCAGCTTTTTATACTGCTGGGGATAGCACAGGTGCTGGCCTCAGGCTCTATCTCCCCCAGGCTGGAGATGTGGGAGGAGCTGAGCAGGGTTATTTTGCTCCAAGTGACACAACTTGCTCCACATCAAAGTGCATGTCTGGGCACGTGCACCGAGGCAAAAATCCCTGGCTCAGATTTGTATCAATACCTTTTTCATCTATCATAAAACTAAAAATACAAAAGGGAATAATTCCTTGAAGTTGTACAAAATGTTGTGCGCTAGAATTGGGACAGAGGAACTAAATTATAGCAATTGGGTTCAGCATTTCAATCTTTCCTTCTTTCACATTGCTAAACAGTACTTTTGAAAGTCATTCTTCCATGGGTCATCTGTCATTTCCAAATCCTCCAATAGAGATCAGTGGGAGTAGGATTTAAGAGAATTTTTGCGAATTTGATTTTGTAAAATTTGTTTTAATAATTGCTTCTTGTATTGTAATTATATTTTCATTTTTAAAAACTTGGTGTTCTGTTAGATATCCATCACAATGTCAAATGTGGTCATGTAGGAATGGGCTGACTTAAATTACTTTATCTTCAAATGTAGTTTTGTTTCACATATTTGTTTCCCCTTTTTTAAAAAAAAGAAAACATTGTCATAAAGTTACAAACTGATAATTTCTTCAAAAAAACTTTTTTTAAATATCAGAAGAGCACCAAGAGCTCCACCATGACTTGGTCTTTTACCAAGGGCAAGTCATGCCTAACCAACCTGATTTTCTTCTATATAGTGAGAGGCTCTGTGGATGAGAGAAGAGCAGTGAATGTGATATATTTTGACTTAAGAAAAGCTTTTGACACTGTTTCTCACAACATTAGCATCAACTAGCTAAGAAAGCACAGACTAGATGAAAGTACTGTAAGGAGGATACATAACTGGTTGGATCATATACTTAACTAGTAGTGATTAATGGCTCAATTTATAGTTAAGAGGATGTATCAAGTAGGGTTCCTCAGGGATCTGCCGAGGGTTTGGTATTGATCAACATCGTCATTAATGATTTGGGCAATGGGATTTGAGTGTACACTTAGCAAATTTATGGACAAGACAAGTTGGATGGGATTGCAGGTACTCCAGAGAATAGAGCTAAGATCTAGAATCATCTGAATAGACTGGAGAAATGGTTTGCAATCAACCAGATGAGATTCAACAAGGACAAGTGCAAAGTCCTGGACTTGGGATGGAATAATTGCATGAACAAATACAGAATGAGAAATGACTGGCTAGGCTGCAGTACTGCAGAGAAGGACCTGGGGGTTACAGTAGACCATAAGATGAATACAAGCGAAGAGTGTGCTCTTGTTGCAAAAAGCCCAACAGTATACTGTGTTGAATTAACAAAAGTGTCACTTGCAAGTGAAGAGACATGATTCTTCCACTTGATTCAGCACTGTTGAGGTTTGCCTGGAGTACTATGTCCAGTTTTGGGTCCCACACTTTAAGAAGGATGCGAACAGATTGGAAAGAGTCTAGCAGAGAGCAACAAAACTGATTGGGGGCTTGGGAGGCAAGACTGATGAGGAAAAGCTGTAAAAGATAGGGTTATTTAGTCTGGAGAAAAGATTGTTGTGGAGGTGGGTGAACTTGATAAGAGTCTTCAAATACCCGAAGGGTTATAACAAAAAGGATGAAAATGGGGCTTTTTTCTGTGACCATAGGGGGAGGAATCAGAGCAGTGGCCTCAAGATGTAGCAAAGAAATTTTAGGTTGGATATTAGGAGGAAATTTCTGACTCTGACTCTGGGCAAGCATTAGAATAGGCTATTTAGAGAAACTGTGTAATGTCCATCCTTGGAAGTTTTTAAGAGCAGTTTAGACAGACTCATGGCTATGATGGCTTGGTTGTGGGTGATCCTGCTTTGAATGCGGGGCTGAACTATATGACATTGTGAGGTCCCTTCTAGCTTTACTTTCCTATGATCTTAAGAGTTTGCAAAGTTGTGGAAAGACTTTGAAATGAAGGGTATAGCTGGCAAACTGCATGCATTAATCACTTCATTTGCAAACGTTTTGGTCTGTCTAGCCAATCTTGCTTATTAACCATGCCTAGTGTACAGGTGCTCTCTAGTTAATCACAGTGTCTCATTTTTTGGAAAGGGGTGTGTGAAAAGAGTACTATTTTCTACTTGCAGCTAAACAATGAAATCTGAAAGGAACCCCTCAAATAGAAGTGGCTCTTTAACTTGTTTCCAACTAAAGGAATGAAAGGATATTACAATATTTTACAGCCTGAAGTCAGTGCAAAAAATCCTGTTGGTTTCAGCAAACTTAAGGTTAGACCTATATGGGCATGTCTTGTTTTACGAACATACAAGATGGACAGACAAGTGTAGTATTGATCATCTATCTCTTAATTTGATTACATATAAATCCATACAGTAAGGTTTCCATACATAGGCTTCCTGTGACCTTACAGAATATCCTTTTATTAAATTAAATTAAGAAATTTCATATTTTGTCCTACAGAGAGAGGAGGAGGTTTTTAGGCACTGCAAGCACACCAGAAAAATACAGGTAAAAACACTTTTACCAAAAACTGCATGTGGTGTACATTAAGAATAACCAGAAAAAAACAATAAGACCCACTTACAGAAACATATTTTAAACAAAATACTCTCAACCATGGTCTAGGAGCCATGACAAATCCTAGAGAAATTATGCAAAATTCCAATCAATGAATCTTCAGACTTCAGAAGGACCCCTTGGATATTTCTGCATCACCAAGTATGTGTAGTTTTTATATTGTTCCTATATTATGTTGGAGATGGCTGGTATAACAGTTCTTTTCTCTGTGTGTAATATTAAAGTAACAGCTATCTACCTAACAGAAGTAGGATTGCTTAAGTGGTTATTACTGAGTTTGTGTCCATTTTGCCAAGAAAGAACTGTAGAGCAGTATTCATTTAATAGCAGCATAGGAAAAATGGCTCCTCGCTTGCAACAATAGTTTATTTACTACTCTACAGGCAGTAATGTACAGTAATTGCAGGGGAGGTACATGAGGCAGATTATGTGAAATAAGCAACGTTATCCTCACTGTAGCTTCAATGTGCACCATTAATTGCTTGCGGGTATGAATAGTACAAGTAACCCATGATGCATAGCTATGCATGCTACGGCTGTGAGAAGCTTCGGTAGCTGATTTGATTAGAAGATTCGACTCGATTTGGAGACAGAATCTCCGAATCTGAATTGAATCAGGAGACCAAGTAAAAGCTCTGAATCGATTCAGAAAAGCTTCGGAAAAAGATTTGGAGATTCAGCCATAGACTAAACGAGCAGCTGACAGCTGCATTCAGCTAGTAAGTCTGTTGGGGTTGGGGGAGGCAAGGGGCATGGGGGAGGGAGGGATTGAGGCTGGGACAAGCTGCCCAGCTGAGGGAGGGACATATTACTCAGGGACAGGGGTAGGGGGTGGTGCAGGATGCATAGTTTCATAGTTTCAGGGTCGGAAGGGACCTAATAGATCTTCTAGCCCGACCCCCCGCCAGGGCGGGAGAAC
>NW_005841839.1:1093433-1119379 GCF_000455745.1 Alligator sinensis | reverse complement strand
CTGCTAGCGTGCTCACCTCCCCCCAAATGTTGGTGTCTCAGCGAATTTAAACAGGTTGCTTTCCACCCCAACATCAAGATCGCTGATGAAGAAATTGAACAGCGCAGGGCCCAGGACCGAGCCCTGGGGGACTCCACTACCCACCTCCCCCCAAGTCGAGTATGATCCATCCACCACCACCCTCTGAGTGCGACCCTTCAGCCAATCTGCAATCCATCTGACCGTGTAGGCATCTATGCCACAGTCGCCTAGTTTATTAATTAGGATGGGGTGAGAGACGGTGTCAAAGGCCTTGCTGAAGTCCAGAAAGACTACATCCACCGCGACACCTGCATCCATGGCCTTTGTGACCTGATCATAAAAGGCAATCAGGTTGGTCTGACATGATCTCCCCCTAATAAATCCATGCTGATGCATGCGTGGCAGTGCTGGGAAAGGGGGCTATGTATGCCCTGCTGCTACCCAGAGTGAGCTGCACCTGCATTGCACCTCCCCCTTGCGATGGTTGGGCAAGCAGCAGCAGGGCATAGCCCCTGTCACTCCCCCCACTGGGGCAGAGTCAGGCACAGCCAGAGGAGCTGTGGGAGAAACCCCCATGGTTGTGCTGCCCAACCCCATCCCCTGCCCGGCCCAGCCTCCTGCCACTTCAAAAAAATAAAAGCCACACACTTATTGGCTGCAGGAGCAAGAAATGGAGCCTCTGGGTGCTCATGGCAGAGCCCCCCCACACAGTGTGGGGCAGCAGGGATTGCCCCCCCGACCTGGCACCTTCATGGCAGCTGCCCCAGTGTGTGGGTGCAGCACATCTCAGCAGGGCACCGGGTGCTGTCCTGGAGCTGGAGCAGTCTCCACCTGTTAGCCAGAGCTCTCAGTTTGATTCCCTAGCTCTCTGATCATTCCTCCAGCTCTTCCCAGGGATCTGTTTCAGCAGGTTGCTGCTGCTGGCTGGGGAAATAGCCCAGAGCCGCCACCATTCCCAGCTGGTAGCAGCAGTCTGCTGTCATTCCGCATCACCTGGGGACCTGTGCCCCCCAGGAAGAGCTGGGGGAAAGATCGGGGAGCTGGGGAATTAAAACAGAAACTGGGGGAATGTTCAGGAAGCTGAACATTTCCCCAGCCCCCAGTTTGATTCCCCAGATCTATATTTGATTCACCTGGGAGCTGGGGCGGCTCCATGTGTCAGCCGGAGCCTGGCAGTACTCAGCCCCAGCCCCTAGGTGGCGCCCTGCTTGAGCCGCACTGCACCCGTGCCATGGAGCAGCTGCTGTGCGGGTGCCAGGTCAGGGGAAGGGGATCCCTGCTTCCCCCCACTGACCTATGCCGCGTTTGGGGCGGGCTCTGCCATGAGCACCTGAGACCCCAATTGCCGCTCCTGCAGCTGGTGAATGTGAGGCTTAATTTTGTTGCTTTTTTTTTTTTTTTTTTTTTTTTTAAGTGCCAGGTCTAGACGTGCCCGGGGAGAGGCAGGCAAAGCCAGAGAAGCCACAGAAAAATCTGCAGTCACCTGGCTGTGCCTGCCTCTCCCTGGCCAATCCAAATCACTGACTCAATCCAAATCAGTGCTGAATTTTCTGAAGCTGATTCAGCCAAATCAATTCAGGACAATGCTCTGAATCGAATCGCTATCCTCCAAATTGGTGGAATCTAAATCTGAATTGAATACTTCCCTATTTGCACAGGCCTAATGCACATACAACATCAGTGTAAGTTCAGGCCCCATTTCAGAAACCAAGTTCATGTTTAACTGTAATTATTTGAATAGTCCTTTTAAAACCACATGCTTACAGTTAGGAATATGCTTAAATTTCTTGGTGAAATGGGGTGTAACTTTTTAGCACTTAGAACATGCCTTTTGCTCTCAAAGGGAAAATAATTCAGCCTAGGTCAGAGAGAAGAAATTCAAAATGAAATGGCACATCAGAATGATGTTTTTGATGAAACCCTGAGATATAAATGACTTTTGCAAGATTATTTATTGATACCAATGGAACTTAACTTTCCTACTTGAGTTCTCATATAGGTAATGAAAACAAAAGGTGACCAAGATAGGACCTATAGTGAATCTGGACATGCTAGTGTTTCCTATTCAGTAGCAATTAGAGACAACCATGTTGTTGTCAAACTGCATTATTCAAAGGACTTCATAGATTTTGTAATGTTTCCTGTTGGATGAAAGTACTACAGCCTAGTAAAAGCTAAGATTTTTTGGTCAGACAACAGCTGGAATACTGTGTCCAGTTCTGGGCACCCCACTTCAAGAGGGATGTAGACAACATTGACAGGGTCCAGAGTAGGGCCACCTGCATGATCCGAGGACAGCAGGGTCGACCCTACAATGAGAGGCTATGGGACCTGAACCTGTTCAGCCTTCACAAGAGAAGGCTGAGGGGGGACCTTGTGACCATCTATAAACTCACTAGGGGGGACCAGAAGTGTTTCGGGGAGACCTTGTTTCCCCTAGCGCCCCCCGGGATAACAAAGAATAACGGCCACAAGTTGTTGGAGAGTAGGTTCAGATTAGACATCTGTAAGAAATACTTCACAGTTAGGGCAACTAGGATCTGGAACCAACTTCCAAGGGAAGTGGTTCTGGCTCCTACCCTGTGGGTCTTTAAGAAGCGGCTCAATGCCTACCTGGCTGGGGTCATTTGAGCCCAGTTTTCCTCCTGCCCAGGCAGGGGGTTGGACTTGAAGATCTACAAAGTCCCTTCCGACCCTACATCTATGATTCTATGATTCTGCCCTCCCCCTAAGAGACCCACACCGACCATGGCAAAGCACCTTTGCCACACGGCTTCTAGGGGGAGGGCAGCAGCATGGGGAGTCCCAAGCCCACCACGGGCAGCCCACATCCACTCTCACACACACAGACACACATCTGTGGGTCACATGCTCTCCATTCCCAACCTCCCTGGAGCTATGCACAGCAGCAGGGAGACACCCCCACCTCCTGCATGCGCCATCCATGGCTCTGTCCCATTCTCTGCCCCAGCCCTTGCCCTACTCCCTCCTGCACTATGGGGGCCTTGATCTGTCCCCTCCCTCCATAGAGTTACCTGCAGGCAACTGTGGGAGCCACTGTCAACTGCTGCCTGGGGCTGTATTCCTAGCCACGTGCATATGTACATGCGCATATATGCATGTGGCAGCCCCTGCATCCTACTCTTTACAGCCCCTTGAAACCTGGGTTTGTCAGTCTTCAGGTAGGGATACGTGGTCACCTTGGCCTCTTCCCAAAGGAGACCAGTGCCCTTGGGGCCCCTTTGTACTCAGCACCTATGCCACTCATGGTACTCAATCTGAACAGAAACTATTCTTGTATTTATTTGTAGAATCAAAATTGGTATGTTTTGGTCAAACACAAGAACTTGGGGTGGAGATAATGTGAGAAAAGGTTGTGAGAGGTTTTGGCCATTCATTTATGTTATTACTAAGGTTATTGGTTGACAAACTATTTCAATGTAATATTCAAATTCTGCAAAGGCAGCTAATGAGAGGCATCAAGAGTATCTGCTCTAATGAAGCACTTAGTAGTTGTCCACTTCAGGTCAGGGATCTTCATAACCTTTTTTTTTTCTTTTTTAGTTAAGTAAAAATAAAGGCCTGACAAGTCCATCTAAGAGGGAGATTTGGCTTTCAGGGATAGTGGAGACCTAACAAATAAGCCTTCATTTGACCTTATGAAACAGGAGAATGAGTCATTCTGAGATTTATTGCCTGAAATGGGCTCAGAGAACTTTATCTTATTAAAGAAACCTTGAACCATAGAAATATTCATATTTTATAAAGAGGCATATTGAAGGGTATTGGAAGTTGTACTTTAACTGGGTTTGGAGAGGGCATTAGGCACTCTGATAGTGCAAATACCTTGTTAGAAAAATGGATTTCATGTTTGAAGATCACGTATGCTTGAGAAAGCTGAAGTGTTCTCATATTAGTTATTTAACAAGTGTTATGCCAAACCACATAACAAACGTAATGAATCCTTTACTTGAGGGTGCCAGATTCACCCAAGCTGTCACAGGATGTGTAAATTAGTTATTATTACTAGCACTGAATGCTTGCTTCCTAGGGTTCATTTGCTGTGGATGCAGATAAACTCTGTTATCATGTATTTTCCTTTCCAGTCAATAGATAAAGTATCATTAACTATAACAGTTTTTCAACTGGTTTCCTTCCAGCTAAGTGATTAGGGGCTGTTCAGATAAAATACTATAAAACAAGTACTTTCCCAGACGTATACCTTTTCTGGTTAGTACTGCTCAGCATTGTTATTTTCTTGGCCCATATGGGTAGAAGGTTGCACCATTAGGAGCCAGGCCATCTTGCACGGGACCATTTGAAATTTCCTTTGAAATATCTCATGCCTTTAGTGGATTTCCTGTCTCTAGAGTCCTGCTGTCTGGTGTTTATTTGCTTTCCCTATTTAAATACTTTAGTAAATTTTGGCCTACTGAGTGCAAACTTTGAAATTGTTTTAATAATAAAACTGTGATTTGTGTGTTTTATAATTCACCCTTTATATTGATATATACATCCATTCAGTATCTATATCAACAATGATCATATTTTTAAAGAAACTCTTAATTTTTAGTCAGTGAAATTGCCACTGAAAGGTTTCCACTGACAATATTTCTTGAAAATAAGCAAGGGCTATTCTGTGTAGAACACTGTTTCTTCTACACATGTATCGACCAAGAGGCAGGGGGCTGCTCTGGAGTACAGCCAGGACTCTACTGCATATTGGGACCACAGCCTACAGGGGTGGGGTAAGTGGAAAGCCTCCGTGTCAGTTTTTCTTCCCTCCTAGGGACCTTGGTCAGGGCTCCCAGGCTCATCTGGAGTCAAGTCGGTCCCAAGGCTGCTGCAGCCATTGGGGTGCCTTATGCTGGCTACAAAGGACCTACTGACAGGATCATCATAAAATTCTAGTTTATTGGACAGATGCAAAAGTTGGACCATAAACTTTGGTGCTGATCCCCTCAAACACACACACATTCACGCGCACGCACATACACATACACACACACACACATATGCACAGTAGCTAGCCATGAACACTAAGCACCGGTGTCAAAATATACCTATCTCCAGGCGCTGGAGTCCACCATCGATGGCCAGTCAAGGCTTTTTTCAGTGTGATGTTGCTTCAGAAGGGGGTTGCTGGCTGGTCTTTCTGGCTGGACAGGCAGGGTGCTATTCAGGTCAAAGATGGCACCATTGGGGGTTATTCTTCGCTGCCTTTTATCCCTCTCTGGCAGATTTTGGTGACTCCCCAATTCTTGGGCTTACCTAATCCAGGGGTCGTGGACCTCGAGGGACATCTCTCTTGGTAGCTGCTGGATGGCAACTGTTAGTCCCAGGGGGTCACGTCTGCAGGCACATGAAGTCTCGGGAGTCCATTCCTGAATTTTGATCGATTCACTGCCGTAATGAATAGAGCTCTGGAAGTGGTTGATCAGGGGGTATTTCAGCCCCAAGGGTCTGTTTCCAGTGTTGATTAGTTCAAACTGGGGCTTCCATACCTTTAACAGTGAAGTTTCAGGGAGTTTCTGGCTCTGTATTGATTCTTTCCTCTTCTTGGTCTGTAGTTTTGTAGGTGTTAATTGCCTCTCATTAACTTGTTTATCCAGACTAGCTACTGTGTTACACAATCAACCATGATTCATTCAGGGACCCACTCCATACAGAGATTCCTGCCCTTACTAACATTGTTACATGGTACAACTTACTTTTAAACTTAAAGAACATTTGTAAAAGCATCTACAAGCTTTATTTTCACTACAAGTACACCTTATATAACAATAATAATAATATAAGAAAAGAAAAGAAAAAGAGAGAGGAAGGAAGAAAAGGTAGAAAAGAGCATCCGCAAAAGGGGGAAAATACTGCAAAAGGGGCTTTTGCCATATGGAGGAACTTCACAATTAAGGGGGGGTAGGCAAAAAGGTTTCTTGCTACACTTAGATGCTGTAACAATCTTCTTTCACTCTGCCCTGTGTTTGGCTAGCTTTGTACACTTGGTCAGCTGAAGTCCCACCCAGTCCTTAATATTGGTTCCCTGGATCTTCTTGGATCTACCTCTTTTTCATTTTCCCTCCACTGCACCCTGCATTATGATGTTGGCAAGGGTGTCCGGCCTTCTCATGATATGTCTAAACCATTGCAGCTTTCTTTGTTGTGCAACCTTCAACAATGGTTCATAGGTTCCAATTTCTTGACTGATTTGCTGCTTGACAGATTCATTGGTCTGGTGTTCAGTGTACAAGACATACAGCAGTCTCCTAAAGCAGTGCATTTCAAGTGCCTCAATTCTTTTCTCTAACTTCTTATTAAGCGTCCATGCCTCAGAGCCGTAAAACATCATAGAGATGACCATAGCATGCAGCAGATGTAACTTTACTTTCCACGTAATGTTGCCACTTGTCCAGATTTTCTTTCGCTTTGTTTGTTGGCTGGTGGCAATAGCTATTCCGGTCTTGACTTCCTTTTCAGATGTTAAGTCTTCTGAGATGGAGGTTCCCAGGTACTTAAAACTTGTTACTCTTTCTTTTCTTGGCACTTATTTCCATTCTGTAGCTCTTTGCAGTTTTGTCTAGCATTTCTGTAAGTTCTTGAAGCTCTTCAGATGTCCTGGCTTTCAGATCGATGTCATCAGCAAAGCACTGGTTGTTGATCTTCCACCTTCCTGTGATAGTGTCCTGTGAAATTCTCTAAAGCATCTGACATGATTTGCTTGAGAGAGAGATTGAAAAGGCATGGTGAGAGCAAGCAACCTTGGCCTACTCTTACTGAAGCTGCAAACTATTTTATGATGTTGTTGTCTATCAGCACTCCACTACTTGCACTCGTGTAAGGTTCTTTGATTAGTGTTATCATAGATCTGCTGATGTTATGCTTCATCATGAGCCAAAGTGCTTTGTGCCACACTCCATCAAAAGCTTTCTTGAAGTCTGTGAAGTTATGGTGAAGTTATTTTTTGCAATCATGGTACTTTTCACACAATACTTGGGTGTTGAAGATTTGTTCTGTGGTACTTCTCTCTGCTCTGAACCCAACTTACTCTTCTGCCAGCATGGTCTGTATTTGAGGCTTGGGTCTGTTCATATTATTCTTAGATGTACTTTGCTTGGATGGCTGATCAAACTGATGGTGTGGTAGTTTGTGCACTGGTGAAGATTCCCCTGTTTTGGAAAGGGAATGATGACTGAATTTGTCCACTGGGTCAGCCAAATTTTCTCTCTCCATATCATGTTGCAAATTTTGTGAAGTATGCTTGTTATATCATGACCTATCTTCAAGTGTCCTGCAGATAGATTGTCTACCCCAGGTGCTTTCCCATTCTTCAGGCTTCTAGTGACTTTATCTACTTCTTCTCTGGATATTCCTCTTCAGTGCTTCCAGGTCTTCTTTTCCGTAGTTGGGCAAGTACTTTGGGGCCTGTTTGGATGTTGCAGTTGTACAGTTCCTTTGTGTACTCTGCCCATCTCTTGTGTGTTGCATTGTTTTCAGTATGCAGTTTTCCATTCGTGTCTTCTACAGTGTTTCTGCCCTGGATCCTTGCAATGGTGATGGCCTGGTCCTGAGTCAGGGCAGAGCTGTGATCCTCTGCCTGTGTCCCTGCCCAGACCATGCAGGCTGCAGATTGCAGCTCTACCCTGGCCCTGGACCAAACTGTCCCCGCTGCAACGTCCCAGTGGCTCTGAAGCACCCCCTGCCATGCACGCCCTGCCAGTGTGGCTGAGGCCAGTCTCCATGGCAATCCCAGCCTTTTGCTATCACAGGTGCAGGTTACAGTTGGAGAAAGAGAGACATTTCAGCTAATCAGTTCCCTTGCCAAATTACAACCTTTGACTCTTTTGCAACCTATCTGACAAAGTAACCAACTGGACCATAGAAGAGGTAAGTGGACTCTGGGGAGGACTTTTCTATACAAGCCCTTACTTCTGCCATTAACTTGTGCAGACAAAGATTGGTTCTTTGTCCCTCGTTCCTTTCCTACACTTTAAACCAAATAATTTCTAACCAACTGTAGTTTTTATTGCTGTTATGTAGTATAAGTATTGGTCACCAAGTAATCTCCTGCTTTGTAGCAATGATTTTCTCTTGATTTTTCAATTTAAGCCTCTGACCTTTTAATGCTGCCCATAGCGAATAAAAATTGCCTGGAACTAGGCATTTGAATTCACATATGGGCACCAAAATAAAACTGACCAAGTTAAGCAAGTAGAGCACCAATTGTTCCTAAGCAGCTTATTGCATATGGATACTGCTGACACAGATGCCTTCATATACATTTTGGTATTTAAATACATGAACTCATGTTTGAAAATGTTAGCATACATAGACTAACTTGTTCTTGCCTGTATGTGTCTATATATGTTTCCTTCTTGAAAACATTAATGATTTGTGAGCGTGGTGTGTAGTGAAAATTAAGTGTTAATTAAATTTTCTTTTATTATTTTATATTTTTTTTAGCTGGTACATTTTATAGTCCTTCTGTTTGGGTAATATGGAGACTTCAGGGTTTATATATAAACCATGGGCTGACCAGATTTGATTTATGTCATTGCAATCATTTTGCACAGTTCAGCTGAAATGTTCTTCTTGTTGATCAAGGTCAGAAAATCCACAGATTGTACCATTAATCTCAGCGGCTTGAACACTGAAATAATTCTTGAGGAGACTTGATGCAATATCAAAAGAACTGGTGCATGTGTGTGTGTAGTGGAAATTCAACTCTGTGATGATATGCTGGCTGTTTTTACTTTAAAAAAAACGGCAAGGATTGTTTTTAACAAAGGACAGTTTGTGGATAATGTTATTGAAAAAAAAAGACTTGATTTTCAAAGAATGAAAATAGAAGTATTTGAGATTTTGTACAAAAGGAACAGGCTCCATTTATATCCTATTGGAAAAGAATAATGTGTAAACTGGGAATTACAATACTTCTAGATTAACAAATTATCAAAATATTAATGTAAAGGTCTCACACTTCTGGCCTTAAAACCAAAAGGAATCAATCTTAGGTGGAGTGGTGAGGAATTACCTGATTTCTCCGCATGGTAGAGCCACGTAAAATCCACCACATTAAGCTTGCACAAATTACAGAACATCTTTCTGGTATGTATGTTCAGTAAAAAAAAAAAAAAAGTTCAAAACCTTCCATGCTGGCCTTTCACAAAAGGGAGATTTTTAGCCAATGAAACTATTCGCTGGTTTTGTAGTCAAACCACCCAGTTTCTCCAGACCCGTGCATGCCACCTTTTACAGACACTAACTCCTTCCTTGAGTTTCAGGGCCCAGAATTTATATTACCTGTATTTTCTGTTGGTGTTATAACATGCAAAATGGGTGGTGTGCATGTGTGTGCCACCAATGCATGCCACAGAGCAAGCCCTGTGAGACAGCGAGAGAGGGAAAGCACGTTCCAAGAGTGGGGGCAGGGGGCAGTTCTGAGAGCAAGGGGTGTCTGGCTCCAAGAGCGAGGGTGGGGGGAGGCGAGGTTGGGGTTTCTGAGAGTGAAGGGGATGCAATTCTGAGTGGGGTTCTGAGAGTGGAGCAGGGGTGGGGAACGACCATGTCACCTATGCTGGGAATGCCGGAACTGTACCCAGCTGAGCTCCTGTTGCCACCCTTACATGCTCTGTCCACTCCAGGTGTTGTTCTTAAACAGTCCCCAGCTTCTGTTGCTGCTCTAGAAGTTCCCAGCATGGGTATGCTGCTGGGGTATGGCTCTGAGGGAGTCAGGGGTGATTCCAGTACCCCTCCTAATTTGGCACCTGGGTTGGGTGCCCCTCTTGCCCACCTCTAGTTGTACTACTGTTTTCTGGTGCCTGAGGCTCATTTTTCAGCACTTTATCTACAGTTTGAGTGAGATATACATAAAGGTACACAAAGGATGCCCGATTCTGCCTACCTTTAGTCCCCCATGGGGGAGCAGAGTTCCATCTAGATGGAACAAAATAAGATACTGTTTTCATCTTGAATCCTTCTGCTCCCTTTTTGGGGGAGTAGGCAGCCCTTTTCTAAACCCAACATTTTCTGAAGCAATGACATCAGGAATCATTAATCTGCATTTTTAGGAGGTTGGGGATAAGGAGCAATGGACTTCATAATTATAAAACAAAATCTGAAATCTTCTGAAATTGGTTTTGCTGTCAGGCACAACCTGAAGCTTTTTGAGAAACCTCAGTGAGTTTTGGATAAAGCTAGTTCAAAAATATGTTGGCAAATTCTGCAACATACAAAGCTGTTTCAGTGAAAATTAAATTGTTCATAAAGTTCCATTATTTTGTTTTTAATGAAAAATTCTCTGAAGAATTGCTTTGAATCAATGAAAAAGGAATATTCTTCAAATTCAACTTCAAAGTGTACGTCAGGTTCTATTTGTTATTTTTTGTATTGTTTTAAAATTATTTTCTGACATTGCAATATCACATTCACCCATACAAATGTATAAGTGGTGTGTCATCATGACATCATTTAGTTACTGAATTAATCTATTTTTTAAAAGCATTTTGATCAGCTGTTACTTAGTACCAACTCAAACATCTTTTCTATAACACTTTCTATTTGGTATTAAGAACCAGCATGGTGTTTTGCACCACTTTTTACATTGTTGTTCAGAATTTTTCAAAATACTTGCTTTCTGTTTTCAAAGTGAGAACATATTTGAAACATTCACAGAAAAAAATGACAGACATCCTGAGCTTTGACCAACTTTACTTTTATGTATTTGTGCTGAAGCTGGAAACTACTGAATTGTTTTCCAATTTCAATTTAATTTAAAAAAATTATCATATGATTCTTTAATTATAAAGCAGAAACTCACCTTACATCTTATATAAGGTGCCTTGCTCCATCCAAGGGTCAGTTGACTATATTGACATTAAGGCACTAGGTATACTCTGCCACAAGCCTCTACTGATCTGGCAAGCCAGTTACATTTATAGAAAATTTGAAACTTAGAAAGTTCTTTCTTAAACCTAATCTAACTCAGTGGTTGAGCAGTGGTAAAGATTATTTAGAACTGTGTTACACATCGTACTGTGAGCTGCTCAGATGCTAATTGTGTTAGTGCTAGCTCAAGTTTGGAGCAGTCACGTATTCAGGCCAGTAGGAGCCTTGAAGACTGAAAGGTAGAATCCCCTCCCTTCCTGGGCTTCCCCCTGCCCCATCCTTGCAGCTAACCTGTACCCCACATTTCTCCTGGGTTACTTGTGGCTGCCCTGCCCAGAGAGCAGTAGCTGTGGGCAGGTAGGTGGGTTCCCTTTCCCTGCCTGCTCCCTCTGGACAGCACAGGCAGTCACAAGTAAGCTGGAAACTGCAGAGAGTAGGGGGAGAGGGGAGATGAGCAGGGATTTAGGGTATTGGGACAGGGGAGAGAGTTTAGAACTGCCAAAGATGTGGGAAGCCTTTTGGCTTTCCTATCCTTCTCCAGCCTCAGCCCAGGGATGACAATCAGCTAATTGTAGGCCCTGGTCACAGGCTCAATTTTTAAAGTGCCATACAAACTAACCATACTACATTCTATGTGTAGGGTGACTATCGATCCCATTTCTCCTGGGACAGTCCTGGGTTTTGGAGGCTGGTCCTGGGTGCCAGGCACAGATTAAAATGAGCATCCCAGGTGCAGGGTACAGTCCAGCAGGGAAGGGAAGTGGCATGATATCAGAAGGTGGCCAGGTGGCCTCTCCCTGCAGTACACCACTGACTTGGGAGGCAGGAGAGGGGCAGTGTCCCAGATATACCATATTTGCAGCTGGGATAGATGGTCTCCCTATCTGAAATATTTTTATGGCTCATTTGCCATTTTATGACACCTTAAATTGGGTGGATGTGTATCGCCCTTACAATTTATACCACAATTAACATGTCCATCACTGTATAAATATAACATAGAACAGACCGTGGTTTTAAACAAGTTAGCTAATGAGAGAGAGAGAGAGGGCTAAGCAAAGGGAGTAACCACAAAACACCGCACTTTAATACGCACTTTTAATTACATTTATTGTTTAAATTAAAACTATTAATTCTTGCAAATATGTTTGGATTTAGCTGGGGAGTTGTTTGGTGATTTTGTTGTGCAGTTTTTAGGTCAAGCCTTCACAATCTAGAAGAAAAATGTTTGTGAGACATGGCTATTATGAACGGGGGCAAGCTAGCTGCTGAAATGAAAAGAGATTAATATCAAATTGTATAGTCCCTTTAGCTGATTGATACATAAATTTGTAGGGGCCTCTTCACACTTCAGACAAGGTTTACAGCAGTTATAGCATAAAATGCATTTTTAAAATACTGCCATCCATATTTTTAAAAGACCACAAATTGTTAATCTCTGTAAAGACTCCTTATATTAAAGGAAGCACAAAAGCCAAGTTTTGAACACCCAGAGTAAATTAAGAGCACTGTATCAAAAACATCAGGGTACTGAAATTAAATAAAAATTAAATAACGTGCCTAGAAGCAGAGTAATGACCCATCTGTTCATTATAGCCTCACATTTCTGTCAAAGACAAAATCTCATTAAAAGTATATCTTTGATTAGAGAACAAGTTTCAACTGCCTAAAAGTTGTATTACTTTGTTCTTAGCCATGCATAGTAGAAAACCTTTCTTTTTTCTTTTAGAAAGGGTGGCTGTGAGTTCTCTCTCTTTTAAGAGAAATAAAAAGGTTATATGAATGTAGTTTGGGGGAAAGATAATTACAAAGATATTGGGGAAAAAAAAAGAAGTTTCTTTGTTAACTGAGATGGTTTCCATGCTGGTTTAAAGAAGCTCAGACAGTATCTACTGTAGTTTTTCCATAACTGTAGGGAATAATTAACTTCAGTATATTAATAGCACAAGAGATGAGACGTTTTTCACAACTCACTTGTCTTTGGGTGTTGGATTTTTTTTTTTAATTAATGTGATTGGGAACAATACTTCCTTCCCCAAACTAATTTGTATCCAGTGGAATTTTACATTTGATAGGCTCATTGTATCCTTTAAACAGAAAGGTACTTGGCTGAATGAAAGATCAAAATGAAGGCTCAAGATCATTAGAGGACTTAAATGTTCATGAAGCTCAGAAAATCAGGTATGACTGCACTACCAGGGCATTTAAATTGTGTTTTATGCTACCCTGCAGATTTTCAGAATGAACTTTCATCGACTAAGTACTACGTGATTTCTCAGGTTTAGGATAATAATCAAGATGATGTCTTATTTATTCATTAGTAATGCCTTTGGCAGATAAATGCAACTAGACAGAACTGATCCTGCACCTGTTCACAGTTGTTACTCTGTTGACCCCGGTATGAAGCAAGTAGATAACTCACAGTAGGCCTGTGCGAGTAGGCAGCTGTTTGATTCGGCTTTGGATCCAGCCACTTCGGATGCCAGGGATCTGATCCAGAGTTTCGGATTGGTTTCCCACTTTGATCCGACTGAAGCAGCTCCGAAGCTTCGGAGCTGGCTCAGAGATCCAGCCATAGGGTATAATGGCAAATCAATGAAATATCTATAACACTTGTTTTTTGTCCGATTTGAATGAAACATGCTGGGGTGGTAGCCACTGGTGAGGCCACAAAGCCTGCCAAGTTTCAAGGAGTTAAGTGCAGGGGTTTGGGGGAGACTGCACCTCGAGATGCGGACAAGCAAAACTCGTGACATGGGTGACACTCTGTGTGTTCAGGTGCAGCAGGGTGAAAGCTGCTAGACCCTGCTGTGGCCACGAAGCCTGCCAGCTGTCAAGGAGATAGGTGCACGGGTTCTGGGTTCTGGGGCTCTGCACCTCTAGCTGCAAGGCAAAACTCTTGACATGGGTGCTTGTGCAACTGTTTGTCTGTCTCTGTCTTGGGGCAATTGATTATCTGTATTGATTATTTCCTCTCCTTAGTCTGTGGTTTTGTCGGTGTTAATCGTTACTAATCAACTGGTTACGTTAGCTAGCTACTGTGTATTGTGCTGCTCCCTGAGTGAATCATTACTGATTGGTAACTGGTACTAGTAGCTTAGCAGCCAGGCCGGCAGTAGTCCTGTCCCCGCCATCCCCCGCACCCGCGGCCCGCCCCCGGTGCCCCAAGACAGACACAGTTGCACAAGCACCCTTGGAAGTTTCATCCAAATCAGACAAAAAACAACAAAGTTATAGATATTTCATTGATATGTTATACCCTATGGCCAGATCTCCGAAGCGGCTCTGAAGCTTTTCCAAAGCAGTTTGGAAACCATGAACCGCTTTGGAAAGCCTAAAGAAGCCAGCGCTTCGATCCGGACATGATGCTTTGGTGTCCAAAGCATCCGAATCTTCTTCAGATCTGAAGCATGGTCTGAAGCCACGCACAGCCCTGCCTCACAGACTAGTTCCAGTTGAATTCTGTGAGGCTGCAGAGTTGCGATTCTGTTAGCCATAACATGCGTACAATGTGCTTTGCAATGGGAGTTCTGTTACTCCATTTCAGTGGATGCTATATCGGAGGGCAGAGCTAAAACAAAAGAAAACACATAAGAATCTGTTGGAATTTAGGTTTCCAAGTCAAAACCTGTATTCTAGGAAACACTAACTTAGCTGCTGCCTCAGCCTCTCTCTCAACTGATTAGTTGCCTTGCTTTTTCACCTCAAAGTTTCCCAGGTGCTTTCCCCAGAGCATGCTTTGGAGCATGCTCAGGAAGAACAGAGCTTTGAAAGGATGGAACAGGTAGGCATCCATCTCCCAGTTAAGCCTGGTCAGGACTCAGGTACTTGGGTCTCCCTGGGAACTTGATTCAAGTGTTGCTCTTAAAGTAAAACATGCAATGGCAGCTGCCACTTTCTTTTAAAGAAGGATGGCAATGTTGGTAGTGGCACCGTTTTACAAAGGGCGGTAAGCAGAATGCACTCTTACTTCATCAGATAGGTTAAATGTGTGACTGGCTTTTCTATCATGCTTCTGTGACTGAGACCTAGGATTTCTCTCTCTGCAGGTTAAGCCTCATGGCCCTTTGTAGCTGCAATGTTGCTTTGATTCTGATTGTAATTTCTGTCTGAAATGCTCTTCTGTGACCACTCTAACCTAATATCTTTTTTCTCTATATTTTACAGCCAGGTATTAAGATATTTCATTTGAGTATACTTGCCTCAGCTTGTTTTAGAAATCTCGCATTTCTTCATCTTTGTCCAACGAGAGCCATTCCGGTTTATCCGTTTTTGCTTTTCCAACTCTCATGTCAGTCGTGACTTTTGAAGTTTCTTATGTAATGTTGTGCCTGTTTTTCTGTATCTTGCTGTAGCTGGTTTACTTTGCTGAATCACTCTTCTATATTCTATCCTCTCCCTAAGCTGCTGCAATCACTGTTGTACCCCCTCCCTTTTTCTTGGAAGTATAGCGGTACCACTTCTGTCTCTGCCAGATTTTATTGTTTTGTTTGAGCACTCCCTAACACCTGCCAGATTTCTCCCAAATTGGAGACCTTCCTAATTTCTTTTGCCAGCAGGCTTTTTTTTATCCCTTGATCCCTTTTCTAAAATTATATTTTCCCCAAAATATTTAGAAAAGCCTAAATAAGTTAATGCACCCCCTCTACAAACTGTCATTCATGTAGTTGACAGAGTAAAACTGGACGATTTGTAGGAAATCTAGCTAGCAAAGAGGCCTTGGAATGAAGTTTTCATGGTTAAAATAAATTGGCTCTCAGGTACAAGCATTTACATTTACCTAATTACTAGCACGTGTGAGGGGGGAAAAAAGGAAAAACAAAACTAAAGCCAAATATGTGTCCTCAGTTCTTATAAACTTACATACACATCTTGAGAACCAGCCCTTAATAGCAGATCCATTAAGCAAAACTGAAGTGATTGTGGATCCTGTATTTAAACAGGCTCCTTTGGACAAGTCTAGATGGTCATACACGTGTGGTGTGCAGTGCTGCAAATTGCACGTGCCACACATGCAGGCATTCCCCATGCTACTAATTTGATCCCAGCATAAAAAAACAACAACCTGCGCCTAAAAAAAGTGGGGTGGTACATGTGGTCGCATCATGAGCCACCTGAAACTGGAGCCTGGCCAGCCAGAGCCATGTTCTGGCTACCGGCCAAGCTCCCTTCAGCTGGATCACCATGACTGTAGCCCCCAGGGCCCCAGTAAGGCTGCTAGCCCCAGCCCAGGTGCTAGCCCCAGCATCCCCTCCCCCACCCAGGGCAACCTGCTGCACACCACAGCATGCATGCACAGTCATTCCCCAGGGACAAGTAGCAGCAGCACAACTGTGTGCTGCTGCTATTTGTCCCCAAGGAAAGTAATGAGCATGATCATCTGGATGTGCCCTTTGAAGCTATTATGATTCCTACAGGCCTGCATACAATGGTATATATCACAGAACACCTGGTTTTAGCTTTAAATGAATATAGCTTAGCCTCTAGTAGAGATCAAAGAAAGGTTAGTTTATTCCACCTAAAAAAAAAATAATGGCCGTCTATAACCCATACAACTGTATACTCAACTGTACTTATGTTTAATATATTCAGAGGCTCACAAAATACTAGGGCCAAATATTTTAATGTTGTGTTCTTACTGGTTTTCCTGGATTTAAGTCCTTGCCTCTCAGTTCTTACCATAGTCTGTCAGAACTATGAGTACTGAGGGTCTCTCAAAGTAAAACCATTCGGTTTCAGATGACCATTTTTGAAAAGTTGGTTTATGCCTATAACTAGCTATTGGATGGTAATTAATAATTTACTGCAGTTTGCGTGATTAGGAGCACTGCCATTATGTGCTGATGCGTTGTACTCTAGAACATGAGTAGCTGCTTTCAGAAAGTGTGCTCGTTGTAAGCAAGAAGGTTAAGTTAACCTGGCCAATAGTACTCTTGTGGTTTGATTTTAAAACGATCCCTGAAGATATTCATCTGTTGCTGTTTCATCAAACATCTGACTTCTTTTAGTCTGTGATGACAGTCGGATAAAATTATTGTTTTTATTAAAAAAAAAAAAAGGTTGGGGGATGACAAGGGTATGTACAGTTCTGTAATAGTCTTTTCTTTCTTTTTTTTTGTTTTGTACCAGAAAACCAACCAGAATTGTTATAAAAAAGTTGTTTCTGCAGATACACATATGTTAAGTTTTATCCTGTGGGAGTAGATGCAAAATAAGAAATCAGTGACAGGAATGCTGATGGGAAGAGGTATAACTAGAGTGGAACAAGAGGGGAAAGTCCCATCCCCCCCCCCCGCCCCTCCCATGCTGACTAGGATGGGGAGACTTAAAAAAAGGCTTTTGTCGCAGTGTCGTATAGGTGATCAGGCAGCAGCAGCAACCAGAAGTCACCACTGCTCGTGTGCAGCAGCAGCCACCCTGGGCACCTGGCCATGTTCTTATGTTGCTGCTGATTCGTCCTCACTTAGCAAGATAGTCTCCATTGCTTCTCTATGTCCAGGTTGACTTTAGGAATATGTGCATAGAAACATTTCATAACAAACAACAAAATACTTTTAAGTTTCTCTTTTAAAGTGGCATAGTTGCACAATTATTTTTGCTACCTTTTGCATATGCAATAGGTTTCATATATTAAGCTTTCATAAGATCTAGGGCTTTGTAAAGATATAGATTGTGTTTGAACTTACCTGCTCTTACTTTGTTTTTGAATTTCAATGAAGTATGTATGTACTTTTACCCATGTGAGATATACAGTTGCACATGTCAATATTAAGGTAATTATCAGTGTATTCCATCATTTTATATTTTCAAATATACATTTATTTAATATTAAAACTTGTTTTACTTTATTTTTTAATATTAACATATTGTATTTTAATATAATGAGAGTGTTTCTTATAGCCAGAAGATGGCAGTGCAGGATAAAGAATAAGCATTCAGCTAGGAAGCCAACAATTTTCTAAAGGACAGAAGAGTGAATTTTTTCTCTATTACTCCATTGCACTGTGATTCTAAAAGTATTTAGGGCTCGTTCATTGCAGTTACTGGGTTTTTTGGAAGGTCCTGTATTGTCATATCTATGGTTCTAAATTATTTGTACATTTCAGTTTGTGTGTCATTTTTTAAAATCTTAATTTATAAAAGCTTAAATACTTATTTAAATTACTGTATGTATGTATGTATGTCCTCACTGTACTTGGGTAAATCTCAATCATACACGTAAAAATATTTATGTAAACAAAGTACTAGACAAACATTAGATAGTTCTTGACGTATCTCTCTAAGAGGGGGAAATAACATTGTCTTCACTTTACAGACAAGGAAGGTAAAGAAGAGGTGAAGTGACTTGCTAGAGGTCAAAGAGCAGTTCATAGGTAGGTTAGAAAGGGGACCTCTCCACTCCCAAACCAATGCTCATTTCTTCAGACCACTCTGATCTCTTCTGCCTCTGCAGTGGCTTCTGCAACATTTTTGTATATCGGGGAGATGAGATATACAAAATTAATGCCTACATTTTCCAGACAATCTCAGTTCTTGATCTCCAAATACCTAATTTACCATACATAAGGTCTGGTTTTCAGAGATGCTCTGGGAACTCCCAGGCAAGTGCTCATTGAAATCCCTTCCTGCTTACAAACCCAAACACTCCGACCTTTTGATAACTTTTAAGGATGCATAGGGGTTTTGTAGCAGGTATACGATTAAAATACAAGTGACTGGGCATAGTTGCCAGGTCAAATCTTACCCTTAGGCAAGAAGGTCCTATCTTTCAGTTTCTTCCATAGCCAGACCTAATGACACTACATTCATTGCTGATTGTTAATACTTCCCTCTTCCTTACTGAGGGCTCAAAGATGTGAATTGTTTTGAATTTCCTTGAGAGGTGGATATTCAAAACAAGCTCCTGAGTTTTTCTTTTGTGGCACTGTAGCATGCTTGTTTCATTTGCTTTGCTAAGCTTTTTCTTTTAATAGAGGCTAACAGCTTAGGCCCACTTTACCTGCTTTGCAATATTAATGACCATTGAAAATCCATGATATTATGTAACCGGACCTTTTGAAGTGCTTTTCAAGGTAATGGAAAGCAAACCAGTAGATGTGGCTGCAATTAGTCATGTATAATGCCTTCCACAACATCCCACATAGAACATGTACTTGTCTGGAATATTTTCTTTTAGAAAAAGATTTGGGAACTTTGAAATAAAATACCTTTTCCTAAGGGATCGTTTTCCCAGGCTGAAACCAGTACAGTATTTTTCTAATTCCTTAATGTACTTGTATGTGTGGCAACAGTTTTAGAAGCCATTATTAACAATGATTAGTCATTTATTCTGCAGTCCTGGTGGATTTTAGAGGCAAAAAGCATAGTAAATTGTGCTTTTGCATCTTCTAAACAAATATAGGAATTGGTTGTTGTTCATAACATCTTAACAATTCAAGTGGTTTTGACAGGCAGGAGCAGGTGGAATTAGGTTAGATACATTAGGTGGAATATATAGCTTATGTTATTTGGCAGTGTCCCCTGAAGTTGTGGTTCTTGAGTTTCTTTGTTCCTTATGACTATCTTAATAATCCCCAAGACTCTTGCATCATCTTACAAGTCAATAGTTTATTAAAGTGATTTGAGGGGGGAGAGGGAGACTATCTGAAGAAACCCTTTCATGTAATTTATAGCTCCGTTGCCACAGAGTTCATGTAATACTCTTAATACAGCATGGTTAATTGCCTTAATTGATTCACTTATCTACAAATATTCCTGCGTCCAGCTAGTTTGTATATTTTGGTATACATGTATAACGTATATTAATTAATTGCCTTTCCCTCTGTCTTTCTCTACCCTTGTGTGTGTCTGTCTCTTCCCCCCATCCCATTTAAAAGCTTTCAAAAGGCAAATTAAAAAAAACCAAACTGCTATGCCCTTTTCTGCTTGAAATAAATGACTTATTTCAACTGTAGAAAATGACTCTAGTATTGGTCAAAAGACCAGTCGTTTAAGTGATTCTGATTATGGATGTGGAAATCCTAATAGCAAGCCATCTTCTAAATGACTGATGGCTTTTAAAAATAGTTGTGTTTCACACCAATGAAACAGTTGAATTGGAAAAACTGAAGCAGTTGTGTTAAATCTTAATATTCAGAGGTAATTTCAAAGTTATTTTTCCCTTTCACAAACTGACAGTGTATGCACACCAAATGAAAATGAATTAATGTAACATATTTAAGTGGTAGTAAACATGTTCTGTAATTTAATTGAAAGGCTCCCTTATAGAAGTCTGAAAGTGTCACTTCTGCCTTTCATTCACTTGAGCAATATAGGTATTCTGAATACAGTGTGTATATTTATATTTGGAAGTCCCGCAATGGCATCAGAGTTAAAGTTTCAATGGGACGGTATAAAGAATCCCTGCCTCTGCCCCTCTCTCCTCCGCTCCCCCCCCCCCCCCCCCCCCCCCTCCCCCATAATTCATAGCTAATGTTGCTCAAGTATATTTGGGGTTGAAGTTTTGTCTCTTAATCTGTTATAGGCCAGGTATGGAATTACATTTTTATTGGTATAACTGATTGGAAACCGGTCTATACCCATAACAGAATAGAAGTTCAGCACACATAGACTGGTTTAAAAATGGCAGAACCTGGTGCAAGGATTGTGCTCCCCGCCCCTCCCCCACCAAAGGATGAATTTGTGTTCTGTTCACTGCCAATCTAAACTACACCGCTTGCAAAGATTCATAGATATAGGGTTGGAAGGGACCTAAGTAGATCATCAAGTCCGACCCCCTGCCCAGGGAAGGAGAGAATACTGGGCTTATATGACTCCAGCCAGGTAATTGTCAAGTCTCTTCTTAAAGACCCCCAGGGTAGGAGCCAGCACCATTTCCCTTGGAAGTTGGTTCCAGATCCTAGCCGCCCTGACAGTGAAATAGTGTCTTCTAATGTCCAGCCTGATCCTACTCTCAAACAACTTAGGGCTGTTATTCCTTGTTACTCTGGGAGGTGCTCGGGGAACAGGGTTTCTCCCATTCCCCGCTGGTTTCCCCCTGGTAAGTTTGTAGACGGCCAGCAGGTCCCCTCTCAGCCTTCTCTTGTGGAGGCTGAACAGGTTCATGTTCCGTAGCCTCTCCTCGTAGGGTCTGCCCTGCTGTCCCTGGATCTTGCAAGTAGCCCTCCTCTGGACCCTCTCAATGCTGGCCACATCCCTCCTGAAGTGCGGCACCCAGAACTGGACGTGGTACTCCAACTGTGGCCTGACCAGTGTCACATAGAGGGGGAGGATCATCTTGGTCCTGCTTGTGATGCATCTGTGGATGCATGACAAGGTGCGGTTAGCCTTTCTGACTGCGTCCTCACATTGGCGGCCCATGTTCATTTTGGAATCGATTAATGACTCCAAGATCTCTTTCTGCCTCTGTGCTTTTGAGAAGGGAGTCCGCCAGCCTATAGGTATGCTGCTGGTTCTTGCTGCCCAAGTGCAGCACCCTGCACTTGTCAGCGTTGAAACCCATCCTATGCTCATTCACATAAAACTGTGTAACTAAAATTGATTCTGCCTTGGCTTTTTTAATGTCTCCAGCTAGCCTTAGTATGAAATCCTATGACTTTCCCACTCTTAGACCAACCTGGGGATACAGTAGCCTGTATATCACCTCTGTTTACCTGGCAAATATGCCCATTTTGATACTTAGGGATCTTCCTTTTGGGAGTCTGGCCTGTGGTAAATGCAGTGAAAGGATAGTTTTCCTACACTGAAATAATATTATGTATTATTTCAGTAGTAAAGAAACATTTAAGGCAATGGATTTTAAAACACCTGACAGCCTAAGAGCATCTCTGTCTCACATGAAAACTTGTCATCTTCTTATGGTAGGTCTAGCTTCTTTGGACAAGTCTAGTTGGTCTAGGGTGTCACTCTGAACATCTCGCTAACACCCAGCACCAGACTTCTGGAGAGAAAACTATAACTGCATTATAGTCCTTGTAATTTGCCAATTTCTACATTTGCCCCATGCAGAAAAACATGCAACTTGGGATATTTCTACATTGATGTGATCTGGCAGTACCCAGCACTGCCAAGCCATGAGTGTGTGCGTTTGGGGGGCGGGGGGGGGGTTATAGCCAGCATCTGAAGGTTCGCATTGCTTCACTCAAGAGCTGTGCTGTCAGAGCCCAAAGTGTGCTGTGAGAGGGTACTGCCTTTGAATGGACGGTGACAGCCTGCTGAATATGTAGGAATATCATCTCATGTTCTCTGTCAGCTGCCAAGCAGCAGAAGAGCCCTTACTCTTCTTAGCAGCCATGAAGGATTCTGCCTCTGTAGAGAGGCTGTGGATTGTGTATGCACTCAGTTTTTGCCTGGAGAACTACAAGTCCATTTGCAAACTCTGTAGTGTAGATTTTATTTTGGCTTATGCCTAGGTGTAGACATTTTCACATGTTACTTACTACATGGGCATTTGTCTGTTTAATGATTCCACTGTGATTATTGACAGGTGGCTTCTCTTGAGCCATTTGTTTCACTTCAAGTTTATTTCTTAGGCAGGAAATGGTGACAATATAGTCATAGAATATGCCTCCTACTTTACCAGGCAACAAGTTGTATTTAAAATGTATACAGAATTTCACACTTTTTATTACAGATTATAGAGAAGGTCTATATCATATCTGTCATCAAAATGACAGAAGTAACCACAATGAGGAAAATGACAGAAATTGAGGAAATAGAACATAAAGTCTGCATTTCACATTAGCGTTTACAATTAACAGAAATGTTATTTTGAACACTTCAACTCCATAATAAGTGTGTATAGCTTCCAAGTTATGTTAGGTAAGAAATACGCACTCTGAGTTTGTTTATTTTTTCTTATACCCTTTTATTCTTCTAATGTTGAATTAACTTTATAGAAAGATTGTTATATACAGGTGGGTTAAAGCAGAAACCTTCTGTTCGGATTGGGGAAGAGTTGTGCAGGTTATGTGAATATATATTGTTTTGTGACTCTTTTGTATATCTGTACAAAATGAGCCTAAACAGGGTGATAGTTGTCTTGAACCAGACATATATGAAAAAAATGATAGAAAATTAGTTTTGGGGCATTGATGGTAAGTAAACTAATTTTCTTTGGATAATCTTTTGAGACTAAAGCTTGTTTTATTTCTTCTTTGGGGAGTTAGCCATGACTGAAACTAAAATGTTTAGAAAATGTTCTTTAGTTCAAGTCCACTGCTCAAAATGATTTCAATGAATTTTATATTACCTGTTTAAAACAAGCAAATTCATCATGGTTATATTAAAAAAAATGACTACCAAAGCAAGTTACTTTATTTTCCTAGTTTTTGCATTTTACCTTTTTAATATAACAGTTATATTTTTATATTGAAATTTATGTAAAATAGTAATCATTTTCCTACTTTAATTCTTGGACTGCCTATCCTAGAGTTTACTATCCTGCTAACACTTAGATACTGACAAACTTTCCTGATAAGGAATGCTTTTTAGGAAGGCTGTTATTAAGTACTTGTTTGATAACTGACAATTGTACAAGTGTCCTCACTACATAGGATCATGTGACTGACCTTATTTGCACTATTGGGTTTATAAACATCGGTATGTATTTTAGCTGTAAGCCTCCAAAGAAGAGCATTCTCTGGAATAAATGGAGGGCCCTCAACTCAGAAACTTCTCTTCTCTTGCCAAATTCATTAAAGCCTGACTTAAGTGACCTACCAAGCATGTTGCAAGACCTGTGTATTTAGTGAGGAATTTTATTCACAGCCATATCATGCAGCTTAGTAGGATTTGTCCTCTGGCAGATGAACAGCAGGTGAGGAAGTTTAACAATCCATGCCTGCCACCACCTCCTTCAGAAGCAACATCTCTATCATAGGCAGTACAGTAAAGTGGTGTTGGGGGAAAAAACGAAGCTTATAAAATCCTTTCTTATAAAAACTGCATTATGATCTGATCCAGTTTCTGAGAATATTTGGAGCAATAGATTTAAACACCATTTATGAAGTCATCTTTTGATCTTGTAAGAGTAATGTGGAGAGCAAGGAATGTTTTTTTGTTGCAAGTTCAGTTGTTTATTTTCATGTCTATGACCCTTTGGACTTTTAAGGAATGCATTTCTAGGTATACATTTTGCTGTTTGTTTTATCTGGCTTCTGATATGGAAAAAGAAAATTCCAAATAATAAATGCACATGAAATAAACCTTGGGGCAAGTAGGAAATAAAGTATGTGCCAATGCATGCAAATGAAAAATTGTACTCACTATTGTGCTTGTTTTTTGTTTGTTTGCTTTTAATTCTAATTGTAATCCCTGAATCAACTGTTTCCTGGTTTTAGGAAATTTATAACCTTGGGGAAGAATTTATAAAGTAATCTGAGAGCCCAAGATGTCCCCTCCTCTTCTCCTCTTCCCCCCCCCCCCCCCAAAAAAAAAAAATGCACAACAGGTATTTTTGGTATAAACTCATCCAGTATAGAAAAAGGTTTGACTTTTATTCATAGCAAACCAGAAGAAAAATGGTTCCTTGGGCTTGTGAAAATTATTCTCAGAAGAGAATAGGTATGTAAAATGTATATATTTGGACATTCAGCATTTAGTTCTGAGTAGGCGGTATAGCCACAGAGATAAAGCAGTGGAGTAAACTCAGGAAACCTACAGGCTCTTCCTGGCTGTCACTATTTTGCTGGGTGACCTTTGACAACTGTCTTAATTTCTCTGTAACTCAGCTTTGGATAACAATCCTGATAAGTTGTTTAGAAATTTGAGGAAAGAAAAGTATTACGTAAGAGCTAAGAGAATGTGTAGATGTAGTTGTCTGAGACAATTTGCTATAAAATGTAGATTCATTGGCCTCAAAACATTTTGCAAAGTTCTGTTTCTCACAAGAAAATATAATTTTTGGCTCTAGATTCCTTTGAAAATCAAATAATAACATGAACCAAATATTAATGGCAGAACTAACATCCAGGAGATAGCTGCAAGTGGTGGAATCCTGTCCCTACTGGTGACAGACAATATGGATTTGAGCCTGAAAATACATTGGGCATACCTAATGATTCACTGAAGTCAGGTTTCTATTTACAGCTAATTCCCTAATTACAAAATATATTAACAAAAATCTGTAGTTCAAGCAGAAGATATGAAACTTCCTAAGGGCTTAGTTAAAAAAGAACTTGAACTGAAGTAATGAAATATATTTATGAATTTACACCTTTACTTATATTTATAGTTCAGCTTCTGTCAGACTACAAACAGACGTCACAATTGTCCTGGAAGAATTCCTATTAACCCAGGACAAAGTGCAATCGGTCAGGTGTCCATGTCCTTTGTCCTCATACCCTGAGAAGTTTCATGATTTAGAAATACTAACGTTATTTAATGCAGTTGTTGGAAAACTGATAAATAATGGAATTTCACAGAACAGGCCTAATAATGCCCTGGACAGTGAGGCTTTTATTATAATTGATAGTGATGGATGCAGAATCTGACCAATCATAAACTTCTTCCTTTATTAATCATAGCTCTAGTAGAGACAGCAAAAGAAGACTGAGAGCAAACATTTTATTATGTTGTTTAGGGGATTTTTTTAGTATGAAACAGATTTTCACAATTTTTAGCTAGATTTAAAACTTATCTTCAGCTATTAGAAAATATTATTTATGTATTCAGGCTCAGCTAGATAGCCCCATGTAAGAGTTGTTTTTTAAGGCTGTATGTGTTAGGAGCCTGGTAATAGGTAGAGTAGCCAGTTGCGCTCTTAATGGGGTGGTTATTAAAGAAGATGCGTTACTTCTCCAAAGTAGGGAATATAATAGACAGATGAGGACCTCAGTTGCCATCAGTGATTATTCTGCTCATGTTATCTGTGGACTGAAAGAACTGACTAAACCCTAAGGAGAAGCAAATTACTACAGCCCTAGGTGAGATTGGGCTTTTGGTCTGAAACATAGCTCGGTTGTCAATGGGCTATCTAACCCATTGTGCATAATCTTTATTAATTGTTTTGAGATTGTGATTTTACAAGAGACATGGGTTGGGAA
>NW_005841839.1:1081772-1093402 GCF_000455745.1 Alligator sinensis | reverse complement strand
CATTCCTGCATTTATTATATAAAAAGGGCTGAAGAGAGAGAACCAAAAAGCAACTGCAGAAAAACGTGGTCACACTAATCTCAATAAGAAGTCTGACTGAAGGACTGGAAAAGGAAAGAAACTTTAACTCTCTACTAGCAGTCCTTGTTACATTTTATGGTAGAGTTCCCTTGATTCTTATTAATATTTCCCATTATTCAGATCACAATATGATGCAATCTTGAAATGAGAATTGTTCTCTAATGCTCTTGATTTAAAATTAATTTCCAGAATTAGAAGTAATAGATCATTTTTAATGCTAGGGTTGGTGGTACTGACATCCATGATAATTAAAATGTGATCAGTGAAAGATGGGGTATCCCCCCAGAAATCTTTAAAAATGATAAAAAAATTAAATAAAGGTGGGCGATGCTTCTGAAATTGATTGCAGAAGAGCATTTTAGACTACTGAACTGTGATCTCCCAGCCATGGGGAGATCCATGCACTCCCATGGCTGGGAGACTGCAGCAGTGCCCCATAGCTGTGGGGGCTGAGAGCACCACACCTGGCACACTTCTTATGAGAGAAGTGTGTTGCTCTATTCAAAGCTATTTTCTCAGGCCACTCATCTGATATTTTCAAAGTATAAGAATTGCAAGAAGCAATTACTTAACAGGAAGCATTTAAACAGTGGAAAATGCAGTCACAAAAGTGAGCATCTTTATTGGGAATAGGTGGTGTCAGTGGCAAAAACCATGGTTGGATGAGGACTGTTCTTAAAGCTAAAGGTGATTTCACAGAAGCCTTTGGAGGAATAGAAGTTCAAAATGTTTTTGCTGGTTTTCAACAGATTAAGAAGATTGATTAATATATATATATATAGAGAGAGAGAGAGAGAGAAGAAATAAGAACAAATGAAGCTATGGGAAGAACTGGTCAGCACAGAGGAAAAACAGAAAGAATTGACCTTTTTTGGCAAATTGTAGCCACAGGGACAAAAAAAAAATAGTTTAATCACAAATGAATATATTCCTGAATATGCTTGGCTTGTTTAAAACAAAAAAACAGTTTAACAGCTTGCAGGTGATGAAGGAAATGATAGTTTCTCACTGAAGAGTATTTTATCAAGGACATAATCCTTGAATCACAAAGGAAGTCCATTCCCATGTGGATAAAAGGTAACAGAAGGGCTAACCTCTTGGCTAACCAGGGAAATCATGGTCCTCTTAAGAAAGATGAAAGAGGCTTATAAACAATGGAAGCTCAGGGCAGGCCCCAAAGAGGGCTATTCCATGATGGCCCACATTTGCAGGGAACAGATAAAAAAGGCTAAAGTGGTGAGCAAACTTAGATTAGCAACGGGAATCACGGACAACAAGAAGTCCTCCTTTAAGTACATAGGAAACAGGAGGAAAACAAATGGGAGTGTGGGGCCATTGCTCAACAACTCAGGAGAGCTGGTTAATGGCACCCAGGATAAAGCTTAACTCCTGAATGACTACTTTGCCTTGGTCTTACACCAGACCAAGGGCAAAACAACGCCGGGTATAGTACAGGATGAGCATGGTAGGAATAATCACATTCCTACTATTTGCTGTAGAATTGGTGTATGACCAATTAAAAATATAAAACACAAGTCAGTGGGGCTGTATGATCTTCATCTGAGAGTGCTGAAGGAGCTGGCTGAAGTCACTACAGATCCCCTAGTGAAACTCTTCCACAACTTGTGGTGCTCTGGAAAAGCCCCTGAGGACAGGAAGAGGGCCAATGTTGTGTCCATTCACAAGAAGGGCTGGAGGGAGGACCCAGGTAACTATAACCAGTCAACCTAACTTCCATCCTAGGGAAAATACTAGAAAAGTTCATTAAGGAGTCTATCTGCAATAAGCTTGCAGAAGGTAAATTTCTGAAAGACAGCCAGTATAGCTTTGTTGCAGGCAGGTCTTCCCTTTACCAACCTCATCTCCTTCTATGACCAGGTGACTCCCCACCTGGACATGAGAGAGCAGGTTCACATTGTATACCTTGACTTCCAGAAGGCCTTTGATCTAGTATCCCACGATGTCATTTCAATAAAATTGGAGGATTGTGGGATTAACTCTGGGACAGTCAGGTGGGTGAGAAACTGGCTGCAGGATAGGACCCAGAGAGGCATAGTGAATGGATCTGTGGCATCCCTGCCAGAAGTGAATGGATCTGTGTCATCCTGGCAAGAAGTGGGCAGCAGTGTCCTGCAGAGGTTGGTGCTTGGTCCAGTACTTTTTAACATCTTTATTAATGATTTGGATGTGGGGATGAAGAGCTCAGTGGCCAAGTCTGCAGATGACACCAAGTTATGGGGAAGTTTGGTCATGCTTGAAGATAGGCTATGTGCCCCCGTTGGACTTCGTATAGATGGTTGTGGGCAGGTTTTGAGCATTCTCCCAGCCCCATCTGAGGGGTGTGTCCCCAGAACTTATGCATCGAGTTATGCTCCACCCTGAGGGGAGACCTGACAGTCGCCTACCATGGGTTGATTATGTTCCCGGTGTGGGGTCCCTCCCGGGGTTTCTTGCTACTCCTGGTATCCCTCACCGAAGGCATTCTTGGGGCTCCACCTCCTCTACACCCCAACCAAGCGCCAACCTTCTGGGCCACTGGATGATGAGTCTTTGGCCCACTCCTCGGTTCGGCTACTCTTGATGAATGCAGGGCATATAATTATCTCCTCCTTCGCCCTCTCTTCTCCTCTGAGGCTCTTGCCCAAATTGGCCGCAATCTTTCTCCGTGGCCCTGGACCCATGGAAGGTTTCTGTGGCCCCTAGAACTGTGGAGGGTCTTTCTGGGGTCGCCCTGCATGCGCCCTCCAAGATATGATAAGTCAAGAAAAAAAAAGAAGAATAGAACAAAAATAATGAAAAGAGTCTGGGTGTAGGCTTCTGCCCACCCCACTTATGGGTCCGCTGTCTTAGACCATCTCTGGTCTCCCAACATTGTCCCTCTCTTTCCTGGCTGTCCTGCTGGTTGATGTGGTGGACCCCACCAGTGTGGGGCGAGCCCCTTTTAAGGGATCTCCATCTCCCCCCTGCTGGGGCTGTCGGCTTTCCTGGGATGTTGGCTGGGGAGCACCTTCACCCCTCAGCATCCCAGCCACCTCTGCCACCACTTCCCCACTGCCGGTTTTTAAATCCACTGGGTGGCGGTTTTTCATGATGTCATCTGCCGGCACTGCTGCCAGCCGGCAATAAAAGCGGCTGATGAACCGTGCTGGTGGCTCTCCTCGGTACGGCTCGCTCTTCCCTGTGGGAGGTAAGTGTTTCTTCCTTTCAGGGCTGCTTCCCTCTTTCCTTGGGCATGTCGCCCCTTCCTTGGGTCCCGCTGTGGCAGGTCGTTCTAGTTGCCCCATTTTTATTCCCCCCGGGACACTCCAGATAAAGGTGGACCTAGACAGGCTAGCAAGTTGGGTGGGTCAGAATCTGATGAAGTTCAACATCAAGAAATGTAAATTGCTCCACATCATGATGAGCAACCCCCTATACACCCACAGGCTTGGTGGCACCAAACTGACTAGCACCATGAATGAAAGGGACCTGGGGGTAATAATAGACCACAGTATGAATATGAGTCGGCAGTGCAATGCTGTAACCATTAGGGCAAATAATACTCTGGCATGCATCAATCGATTCATCTCCAGGAAAGCCAAGGAGATGATTCTTCTTCTCTACTCAGCACTGGTCAGACCACAGCTAGAGTACTTCATCCAGTTCTGGGCACCACACTTTAACAAGGACATGGACAAGCTTGAGGGAGTCCAAAGAAGAGCTACCCATATGATCAGAGTCTTACATGGCAAACTATATGAGGAAAGGATGAGAGATCTGGGACTCTTCAGCTTGAAGAAAAGAAGGCTGAGAGGGGACCTGGTAGCAGCTTACTGCTACACTAGGGGGTACATCAAGGGCTCGGTGAGCAACTGTTCACCAGGGCATCTGAGGGGAAAACCAGGAATAATGGCCACAAACTCCTGGAAGACCAATTCAGGCTCAGCATTAGGAAAAAAAAAACTTATTCACAGTCAGGGTGTCTAGACTGTGGAATAACACCCTCCAGAGGTGGTGCAATCACTTACCACAGAAATCTTCAAGAGGAGGCTAGAGAGTCACCTTGCTGGAGTCACCTGACCCCCAGCTATCTTTCCTTCTTGGTGCAGGGAGCTGGACCCGATGATCTTCCAAGGTTCCTCCCGGCCTTACAATCTATAATTCTGTTAAGTCACAGGCAGGTCATTATCTCACCTCTGAATTTTAAGTAAGGTGATATATATTATCCTAACTGAGTAATGAAAAGGCCCCTGGCCTTGATTTTTATCTCCTAGAAACCTTCAAGAGATTCACTGACTGGTGGTGTCTAATTTTGACAAAGAAAGAAAGTTAATTATTGTAGAAGGTTTCATTCAAAGTACTGGAATGGAAATATATTAGTCCCAGTCCTTAAAAGGGTGATAAGAAAGATCCTACATCATATTGACCTTTTTAGTCTTATTTGTATTCCAGCCATAATATTTACAAAAAGCTTACTTTTTCATCTTCAAAAGTGGATTTCTGACAATAACATTTTGGGAGAAAAGCAGGGTGTTTTCAGCAAAGGCTATTCTTGCATGGATCGTTACTTAGTGTCACACTACTTATCATGTAAATATGTAAAAAGGAAAATAATTTACGTGTAGCCATCATAGATGTAAACAGAGCTCATGACTCCATAGACAGATTAAAACAATGGAAAAAACTGGGAAAAAAGCTGATATCAGTGGCTCTTGCATGAAACCATTACTTACTATTCACATACAGCATAAAGGGTGTGTTATGGGATTGTTTGTGCTTTGTCCAATAGTTTCCCAAGTAAGACAGGGGTATAACAAGAATGTTTGTTTGCTCCACTACTTAATCTATTCCTGAATGATTTAAAACATGTGCTAACAGGGAATCAATTCCACACACTCCTGATATTGAATGACCCAATCCCTGTCTTGCTTTATGTAAATAAGGCATTATTAATGTCACAATCCCAAATAGACCTCCAAAGGTTATTAGAAGCTGTTCAGTGGTATTGTGCCTCCAGTAACTTGGAAACCAACATTGCAAAATTCCAAGTATTTTCTGAGAATGAAAGGAGGAAGTGAGTTTAATTTTTACAGGAAAAGAAATTAGAGGTGGCTGCTTCTTTTAAATACATTAGAATCTGTTTTAATGAAAAACTGAGCTGTAATAAGCACATTGAAAATGTAACTACTAAATCAAAACAGGCCCCAAGTGAAGTTTTACCTTTTTACAAGAAGATTGGCAGAAGCACAGTACTGGCAACACTGAAGATCTAAGGCACAGTCCATTTTATAGTATGGAAAAGAATGATGAGGTGGTGATCCCATGGACCACTTAAAGATAGAAAAGTTCTCTAATTATTTTTAAGACAGCTTTTATCTCTATCTAATGCTATGATGGCAGGTAGAGAAAGTAGAGAGGCTCATGCACTCTGAAAGGACACTGAAGCACCTTAGCTGAATAAAGAATTCTAAATTATTGAATGAAAATTAGATCTTTTATACTTACCTGATACCCTAAATAGCACATTTTAGAAACCTCTCCATTCCCAGATAAGCCCTTGTTTGGATAGTTAAATAACATATGGTCTCTTCCAGACAAATGGACTAGAAAATGTACAGAGAATCACCAACCCTATATTTCATAGTTTCATAGATGTTAGGGACTGGAAGAAACCTTACAGGTCGTTAGGTCTGACCCTCTGCACTTGGGTAGGAAAGCCTGGGCATCAAATGGTAAAACAAGATATAAGTTTAGGAATTTAAGATGCTAGTATGAAGTTGGATATGCAGGCAATGAGTCGTTCCCAAACTTTCCCTTTGTTGAGGTTAATAAAACACTCCTTTGGGCCTATAAACTACCAAGCTGGGGTACAAAACTAAAGAGGAGGAGAGGCCATTACTAGACTGTGATTCATTTAGATTTGCAGTTGCCATGGGCCCCATGCAATGTTGGACCCCATATTCTTGTGGGAAGCATGAGATAGTGAATTTGGTAACCTAGTTATGGTTTTGTTTGTTCTTTGAAGAAACAAATGGGAAATGTATCTTTCCGTTGGTAGAAAATGTTAAATATTGGGTTAATGAAGTAGAAACTATTTAGCTTCTCTCTAACAACTTGCCACCTAACTTGTCTACACACCCTAGGTTTATATGTTACTTGCACAAAGAATAAGCGCTAAAACCAAATAAAATTCCCATTTTCCTTTATTGTTCACTGCTTCATTTCATTTTTTTATATTATCATATACTGTCTTCTGTGTTAATCTTGTTTAAACTGGTAGTATGTGTAATCTTATTGTATGCTTTTAGCAAAATATGTTTTATACGTTTTATTATTACATTATATACAATTTTATTGTTCATTTTATTATACTGTTTTAGTGAAAGCTGTAAATAAACTACTACTACTGTTAACATCTTGTCCTGGGACATTATGAAGTGCATCTGAGTGGCTATTCTGGAATTGCATCATAGAATCAGTGGCAGAAATATAGCATTTCATTCAGCCTCTCACTAAACTCTGATTGGAAAGGTCATGAGTGGACATGCCGATCTTGGGGCATTTCTGTTCAGGGACAAAAACAGGCACAGCTTATCTCAGCATAAATGACATGTCTGTTCCTAGGCTTAGACATTCTTAGGAAACAACAGTCCTCACTATTGCTTTATTTGGAACTATACAACTGTGGCTGTTGAAGGGTAGAGGCACACCTAACCAATTGCTATGTGAAATAAGCACAAGGATGCCTTACTTCAACCTATTTTTTAATGTTTTGTAACTATGTTTGAGTCACAGTTAGAACTAGTTGACACTTGCATAAAAGTGTCTCCAGTATTATAGCTAATAATAGTGTATACTGTACTGTATATACCAAGTTGTAACAGGGGACCATCCTAAGGCTGATCTCTACATGTGCCTGCCCACCTGTCCTAGGCAGTCCACTCATGTACCTTTCCTGCCATGTCTTGTTGTAATGAAAATAAATAGATGGTTCTAGGCGAGATGCTGCCTTCTTAATACCCTAATACTTAGGGTACTAATACAACTCCAACCTTCCCTTTAATGTATCCCAAGCCTTGCAGGTGTTATACTACTATCTGTCACTTCTGTGCCCCTCTGGCACTAGGACTTTCTCTGTACCTGTCACTGGGCTCTACTCAAATCATGTGCCTCTTTCTCCAGGTACTAATGAGACCTCCAAACCTGCCCTTATAGCCTCATCCTGGTCCTCCGGTGTAAATAGAAACACAAGCATAAGCCCCTATGCTACAACTTAAACATTATCAATGGTGACAGCTCTATGCCCCTTTAAGGGGATAAACTTCCATCCTGGGGCAGCATGCCCTACCCCTAGGTATCTGAGAGGTTTCTGGAGTCTTGCTGCCCTCAGAGGGTGAGTATGCCTGCTAGCTCCAGCACTGGGCATATATGCCCCCAAACCCTGCCTCCTTCCGGTCACATGATGTCTGCAGGTGCTGCCTAATTATTCCCTTGGGCTGTTATCCCAGCAACTTGCAGCTGTGGAGCTCTGCTTAGCATGCAGGGCTCCCTGGCCAGGCAGCTACAGCCTTAAAGGAGCCCTGCTACACAAATAAATGTAATGTCCATGTACCAGAAGAGTAAGATAATCCTAGTGAGTGAAAAGTTGATAGGCCTCTGTCATGCAATAACATTTGCCTATGTTTTTCTTTCCTGTATTAGATGTTATTTGACTTGTCTTGTTCTTGTTCCTGTATCACTTCCTTTGCTGTAATGTTTAATCCAGGAATCTTTGGCTCCAACTCACTTTCTAGTAGAGACTTTCAGATCAGTTACTGATAATCACTGTTTATTAAGTCAGAGTGACTTAAATTTGTTTCAAAATGACCAATCTCCCATTGTCATGAAGGAGGTTATCTTGAACTATGTTAGTTATCAGACAGATGGAGATATGTGAGAAACAATCCATGTTTGCTTGCATTTCCAGAAGGCAATTTAAAGAGTGTTTATAAAATTAGTCAGTAGTTGATATCTGATGTGTAAAATCCTCTGATTTAGTTACTTCTGTATTCAAACAAAAGCCTCTGTAATTGCTCGCTAGCTTGAGACATCTGCTATATTTTCTGTTTGTGATGCTAATTTGTAGGCTAGCCTTTCATCCTTATAAGTTCACTAAATGTCTTTATGGGATAACTAGAGTTCAGCCTGTTGTAAATAACAAACCAATAATACTGCTTTCAAACAGATTCATCTGAGAAGTGGGAGGGGCACAGAATCAATTTGCAGTTCTCCTTATCTTGACCAATTTCTTTTAGAGAATAAGAATCACTTTGAGTTGACACAGATTAATTACCCAGATTATATCAACTGTCTTCATCAGGATCCCATAATAGCAAGCAGAGAACATCAGTATGTTTACTTTCCCCTCAGCCACATGTAGGCTTAGCATTGAATCCTGTGACCATTTTTCAAATGTCAGGGCTTAGATTTAAGCTTTCCACCATAGAAACTTGCTTTTACCTAGAACAAATGGTTTGTACATCTCATGAATTTTGTAATCTAGCGATATTTTAACTTGTCAGGTTTTTTTTATATTAAGTTTGTATTAACGCCTATGTAATTTTAAAGATAAAAGCCACATAATTAAAACATAAATGGATGAAAAGAAGCCATCATTGTCATTTAAACAGCAATGGAAAATTATTTCGAGTGAATATGAAAAGGCCACTGATCAACCATTACCTGAAGAGTCCAGTATTGGTTAGTGGTCCTTGCATTTTCATTTTATATTATTTACTTTTATGTAGACCAATCAATATACTCAATGAAAGGCACTTCTTTGTCCTAGAAACTATTTGAAATATTTAAGCAGCCAATGGAGTAAAATGTTCCTTTTACTTTTCTTTTTCCTGGGTTGCTACCTCTCGTGACTTCAATACAAACTTTCTAATGCTTGATTTTTGACAAGCGGTTACAAAAGAATCTCGACTTTGATTTAAAAAAAAGGAAGTTTCTAGTCCTCATTGTAGGCAATATAAGTTTGAACATATGATTCAAATATTCAAAACCAAGAACCCATATTTTTAATTTCTTGACTGAGGGCCTGACATGATATTTCAACATTTGGGATTGATGGTGCACTTTTTCTGTCAGAGGTTCCCAATTCTATCACATATGGTGAGAACAAATTGGACCTTTTAGAACATCCTGAAGGTTAATTAACCTTATTAAAAAAATCAGAAGGGAGCAAACTCCAAAGCTAAGGTAACCTCTGAGAGCTCCATGTCAGTATCTCCCAATTTATTTGAAGCAAGCCGAGCACAGCTAAATCAAGAATCCAACTGGGTCTAAGTGGAAGAAAATTAACCTGTCTTCATGATTCTGGGGTTACTATAGAGGATTCTTTTTTTTTTTCTTTCAGTTTTAGGAATTCAGTTCTATATGTTCCTTAGAGTTTCAGTCATTCAGAAGAAGAAATTAATAACATTTGGTGAATGATAAAACAAATGTGCCACTTGCTTCAGTGGTGACCAGCTAGCCTTATGGAGAAAATGGAAGTAAAATAAGTAGTATAGCAAGAAAGGCATTGGTTGAAGTAACTGACATGTTCATTCTTGCCCTTTGCTTATTGTCACTGTTCATAGATTCATAGATTCATAGATGTTAGAGTCGGAAGGGACCTCAATAGATCATCGAGTCCGACCCCCTGCATAGGCAGGAAAGAGAGCTCGGGTTCGATGGCCCGGAAAGAATGCTGGGTCTAGATGACCCCAGCTAGATGCCTATCTAACCTGTTTTTGAAGACCCCCAGGGTAGGGGAGAGCACCACCTCCCTTGGGAGCCCGTTCCAGACCTTGGCCACTCTAAATGTGAAGAAATTCTTCCTAATGTCTAGTCTAAATCTGCTCTCTGCTAGCTTGTGGCCATTATTTCGTGTAACCCCCTCTGAAATTCATAACAATTTCAGAGATAATGGGCTGATACACATGCATGTGGAGCCTGCCTCAATGCGCTGGAAGTCCATTACGTTGGAGCAGGCTTGATTAATCGAGTCTTTCTGGAGCATGGAAATTAATGCACTCCAGCAGCCTTCTGTGCCACATGCATCAGCATGTGCGTCTCTGTGCTGATAAAATGGTGGTGGGGCCTTTGAAATAAAAACACATTTGGTGAGCTTTAGTTCAAAGCACCTTGCCGCCATTTTTTCAGCACGGGGATGTGCACTGACACTAATATATGTGATGCACGAGTGCTTTTAATTAGCACAACTTGCTAATTAAAGTGCCCGGTGCCATGTCCCACAACACATGTAAAAATGCCCAATGATCTCATGTCAGGCCTTCCTCAGTATGCCTGCTGTTGTAGTGTATTCTTGGCTTGGATATTTAGCTGCTTCATTTTTAAGGTATCAGTGTTTCTTAAAAGTAATGAAACACATTTTGTGTGAAGGGCTTTTATAGATGAATACAAATTTGTTTAGATGTAGGTTATGGTTGAATTGATAAGGAGGTCCTTCAACACCACATTTCCTTTGTGATAATCTGTAATGTTCCTAATAATTGTCTGTGGTTTGTCTGTCTAATTACTAGAAACCATTTATCTGACAATAACAACATTACCATGTTTTATTTTTATACATGTAATGGACCATTGATAAAAGAATACATTTTTCATTTTAGGATGCTATGAAATAGAATTTTGTTTTTAATATTAATGATTGATCTTATGAGGAAAAGCCAGACCCTTTTACATTCTGTATTTTATTGAAGATTGTGGGCTTGGTCTTTCACGAAGGATACTTTTTTCAGTATTTCAGATGGCAGTAGGCCAACTTTATAATGGTGACTTAATCTTTGCTTAGAAAGAGAAACAAGCTCTGTGATGCTAGGCATTTACACAGAAAATCACATTAAAGAAGTTTAATATTATTGTTAGCCCACAACCAGGGGGTTTCATGAGTTCTCCTGCATAATTTTCCTTATAATATTAGAACAAAAATACTTATTTACGTATGAGGCTTTTTTTTTGTTTTGTTCCCACTGCTCCCAACCCTGCTATTCAGCATGGGGTTTGGAGGGGAAACCCTCATCTTGCATTTGAATACAGGCTGGGTAAGCAGATGTTGCAGCCTAGGACAGGGCAAGTAGGGAGTGTATAGAGTGGAGAAGGGGGGCACATGGGTAAATGGGTGTGCAGTGCTGAGTGGAGCATGGATGAAAGTTGTGAGGTGCAGGGGACAGCATGGGGGGAAAGCGCAGGGGAGAGAGCCAAAGGAAGGGGGTGCATGGTGCAGGGTGGAGCATGGGGGGAAAAGGCAATCAGGACTGGGGGGAAGCTTGAGGAAAGGGTGCACAGTGCAGGAAGAGCATGGGGGAAAGGGTGGTATGGGGGAGTGTGGGGTTAGAAGAATGCAGAATGAGGGGAGCATGAGGGGAGGGGGACCCCAGAGCAATGGGAGCACAGGGGAAGGGCAGCACAGGATGAGAGGAGTGCCAAGATGGGATGCAGGAGCACAGAGTGAGGGGAGTGCAGACAAAGGGTTCAGGGGAATGGGAACACAGAGGAGTTTGGGGGACGGGATACATGGAGCA
>NW_005841839.1:1078091-1081741 GCF_000455745.1 Alligator sinensis | reverse complement strand
TGTAGGGAAGGGGTGTATAGTGCAGGGGGAGCATGAGGAAAGGGACACCTGAGAAGGGGAGAATAAGGATTGGTGGGGAAAACTGCTGCAGTTCTGGCCTCGACCCCAGCGGAACCAGAAGCATGAACCTGGAGCTTCAGCTGCTGCCTGGCCTAGCCTGGCCTATGTTCTCCATGCCCTCCACAGAGCCAGAGCTGCTGCAAAGGTAAGTGGTGGGGAAGAGAGGGCAGACACCAGAGGCAGACAAGTGGCAGGTGAGGGCAGGCATGAGGAGGATGGGATAGGAAGCAGAGGGACAGACATGGGGTGGGTGGGCAAGTGAGAACAGAAGGATGAGAGGTGAGAAGACTGCTTGGCCCGCTGCTGCTGCTTTCCCTGCCACTGCTTTCCCTGTTGAAATTGTCATGTATTGAGGAAAGATGAATTTAAGAGGACCTCCCAATAAATAGAGTCTAGGCATGGACAATTTAATCACATTTATAATTTTCCATGTCTCAAGGGTGAGGGTGGGGCAAGAATTGTCTTGAATTCAAAGTTGTCTTGGATTTGGGTAAATACTGTAAGTGAACACTGCAGTCCAGTAGGTAGGCAGTTGTTTCAAAGTGAATTAAAATCAATTGAAGTCTTTTTACTGATATCAGTCTACGGCTTTGAATCGAGCCCTAAATTGTCATCTCAATTTTAATGGAAAAGATAAGGACATGGGGCAGTTGTAAAGCTCAGATTAGTATTCAAAGCTTCCTGAGTACCTTAACTATACTCAGTCTTCAACATGCAACTTCTTTTCAGCAAATAGTTAAACAAATAGAGCACATCCAGATAAGCATGCACATGCAGTATACAGCACCGTAGATACATCTGTGGCATTGCAGACCACACGTGTCACCCATGCAAGCATTCCCCATGCTGCTGATTTGCAGCACAGTGGTTTTTTTGACACTGGGATGTCTTGGTGTCAAAAAACCCACGCCTAAAAAACAGCAGGGTGACACATGTGGTGGCAGTGTGCACTGCCCAAAACTAGAGCCTGGCCAGCCAGATTCTCTGCTGCTGGATCACTGTGGCTGTAAGTCCCCAGAGGCCCCCAGGACCCCAGATAAGCCTGCAGAGGCTAGCTCAGGTGCGAGCCCCAGCCTTCCCTACCCCACCCAGGGCAACATGTCAAATGCCAGAGTGCATACACAGCTGTTCCCCAGGGACAAGTAGCATGCTGCTGCTGTTTGTCAGCGGAGAAATGCATGCTCCTGCTCATGGGGATGTGCCCTTAGTGTTCACAATATCCAGTAAACCAGAATGGTGGGGGTTTTTTATTGCCGTATGTTCATTTTTGTTTGTTTGTAGCATTTGATAACATGGGGGAAGGGGGAGAGGTAGGGTTAGATGTCCTTTAACTACAGTATTTATAGTTCAGATTTCTTTGGGGCTATGAGGAAATCCTCTTCCTTTGACTTATGTCCAGCTAAAATTTAGTGAGGAAAACACTAAGCATCAGATAGCAATATTCAATCCTAGGTAAACCCATCATGGCCCCTGATCCCATGAGCCACCAGAGACCTAAGTTGGTGACTCCTGCATGAAGCTATCACCACAAACATGCATCTGGTCTATTCCACACGCCCCCCCCCCCCCCCCCGCCCCCCCCCAACATCTGCCCCTTCTATCAGCAGAAGGAGACTTTCTGTCCACCTACCTTGAATGTACCAGGCTGCAGTCCCTTTACCATCTGCTCAGGGACTTTCTCTTGAGGTTCTGGCTGCACTTCTCTCCACACCTTTTCTTTTATGTTCTCTTCATCTGTGACCGCCCCAAGTCTCAGAGTATCCTGGTCATCCTCATTCTGACTGGTCAAGTTCACCATCTACCAGACCAGGAAGGTGGCTCTGGCTGGGGGGAACTCAGGCAACTGTGGGGCCATATTCCTGTCACTCCTCCATTCACATCTCAGGCAGAGGTTCACTGGGTGGTGCCCACTGGCTCCTGGCACTCATTTGAGGGACAGTAAGCACTATCTAGTGTTCTCTGCTTGGTGTTCACACTTGGATCCACTCCTGTTGTGTTATGGGTTCAGTTCAATGTGGCAGGCAGGAGCCACTTTGGATTTCCCTCCATCCTGAACAGTGACCGTTTAGACCTACCCAGCTTTTAAACCAGCTTTTGAACCATGAAATAACCTTCCCTCCAATCTCCTGGCAACTTGTTTTTTTCCCAAAAGCCTTTGATGTGGGTCCTTGTCAGAAGTTTTTTTGACAGTCCAAATATATCATGTCAACTGGATCCCCCTAGTCCATGTGCTGGTCAATATTTTCAAAAAACTCCAGCAGATGGATGAGGCAGGATTTCCTTTTACAAAAACCATGCCGATGCTTCCCAAGCAGATCATATTTGAAACTGTGTGTTTCATTTGTGCATGCAAATACATATTTCTGGCTTTGAAAGTTTTTGTCACCTTGGTATTGGATAACTTGAGTGTAATTATATGGAGCTTTATCTGAAGACTGCTCAGAAACTTCATTTGATATAGGAACCCAATGTCAAAATGAGAAAAAAGTACTGGGAGTAGGTGGTACATCATGGAACATCATGAACAGTTTTCAAAGTCCACGCAGACTTGTATTTTGTTTCTGTAAGAAATATCAAATTGAGCTTTTCAGATCAAAAGCCAAATGGGAATTTTACTGGTGCTACATTCAAGAGTATATCTGCCTATGTGAAACAACTTGAATTCAACTAAAATCCTTGTAATTTACAACCCTGTTAACTGAGAGATGGCTGCTGGTCAGGTTTCCATGCTGAGTGAGGGATTTTTCACTCTGAAACGTTCTTCCCTTCACTCTTGTGGTTAAAATAAACCAGAGATACTTTGGATCTGTTGAGCTTTAAGGTACTTTGAAAGATTATTTGTTTCAGTAGTTTCTTCTGAGGCAATGGAGTGATTGCAGGGGCCAAGTGAGAAAGGAAAATGCATTTATGTTAAGAGATTTTACTTTCATGGTGATTTTCACCCTTGTCCAGAGAGCCAAATACAAATTCTACATGGAAGCCCCACAGTTCCACTTACTTTTCAGAGTAACACCAAGGGCCCTTCTGTACGTGCAGGTAAGGTGCAATGAGATCTAATGTGTGATGTACCTGATCACACCTGCTGTTATGCCACATGCCCAGGGCAGCCTAAGGGACAAAAGAGGAGCACATAAAAAGTGGAAACAGGGAGAGATCACCAAAGATGAATATACCTCTGCTCGTGCTTATAGGGAGGCAGTTAGATGGGCCAAAGCTGCCATGGAGCTGAGGATGGTAACCCAAGTAAAAGACGACAAGAAATTGTTTTTTAGATATATTGGGAGTAAAAGTAAGGCCCAGGGAGGAATAGGACCCCTGCTAAATGGGCAGAAACAATTGGTGACGGACAGAGGGGACAAGGCTGAACTCCTCAACGAGTTCTTTGCCTCAGTGTTCCTAAGTGAGGGGCATGACAAGTCTCTCACTGGGGTTGTAGAGAGGCAGCAGCAAGGCGCCAGACTACCATGCGTAGACCCTGAGATGGTGCAGAGTCATTTGGAAGAACTGGATGCCTTTAAGTCGGCAGGCCCGGATGAGCTCCATCCGAGGGTGCTGAAGGCACTGGCCGACATCATTGCAGAGCCACTAGC
>NW_005841839.1:1074406-1076994 GCF_000455745.1 Alligator sinensis | reverse complement strand
ACAAGAAATAATGGCCACAAGCTAGCAGAGAGCAGATTTAGATTGGACATTAGGAAGAACTTCTTCACAGTTAGAGTGGCCAGGGTCTGGAATGGGCTCCCAAGGGAGGTGGTGCTCTCCCCTACCCTGGGGGTCTTCAAGAGGAGGTTAGATGAGTATCTAGCTGGGGTCATCTAGACCCAGGACTCTTTCCTGCTTATGCAGGGGGTCAGACTCGATGATCTATTGAGGTCCCTTCCGACCCTAACATCTATGAATCTATGTGCATGGCAGAAGGCATGATTGTGTAATTGTGTATTAGATCCCATCACTCCTTATTGCTTGTCCAGGAGGAACCCAATCCTGGGCTCCCCTTACACTGGCAAGAAGCAAACTTCTGTGGCTGGGAGCCCCCTCCAGCAGCTGTGATTTCCCAGCCCCCAGGGTGTGTGAAGGCCCTGGAGCTGGGAGACCTCAGCTGCTGCCATCTCCCAGCCCTGAGGGCTTTGTGCACCCCCAGAGCTGGAAGATCATAGCAGCTATGATCCCCCAGCCCTGGGCATCCCCCAGAGCTGGGAGATTGCAGCCATGCCCCATAGCTGCTGTGACCCAGCTGTGTCCTAGCACCAGGAGATACAATGCTTGAGACCCAGTGTCCGTGGCTATGGGACTCTAAGTCTTGGCAGCCATGGGGCTCTGCTGGGACCCAAAGTTGTCAGCTGCTGGGCCCAGGAGTCCCCTCAGTTGTGGGACTCGTAGTCCCAGCTGAGCATAATGCACCCCTGTGGTTGGGAGCCTGGTCAGCTGACAGAGGTCCCATTCTCAGGGGAGACCATTTTAAAGCTGGATACCAGCCAGCTATAAAGTTAGTATATATACCTGTAACTTCTAGAGAGGACCTAATGGACTACAGCACTTGTTATAGTCTTCTACAAGGCTTTTCACTTAGAGAGTTTTTAAAATATTCATCCAGTTTATTGTTTTCATGTTTAAAATGCATCATGCATCTAGATACCAGAAACACCTAAATCCTGAAAAAAGGATGAGGAAAAAAAACGTTCTTTTGTATTTTTCCCTATTGAGAACCGTACTGATAAAGTGAAACTAAAGAAAAATGCTTTAGGTTTTGTTCATACGAAAACTAGCTTCGAAGTTTTAAAAAAGGTTTTGTTTAGTTTAAAATGATCTTGCTAGTTTAGTTTATTTAAATAAGTGTAAAATGTTGTGTGTGTGTGTGTGAGTGAGAGAGAGAGAGAGAGAGAGAGAGAGAGACATTTTGTTGGTATTGCCTCTGCTACATCTTCAGTTGCTGTCAATGGTAGTCATCGAGGCTATCTAGTTTTATATCAACTAAGGACCTGACCCTTCCCTCTCTAAAGGGTCAAATACTGGTACTTGAATTTACATTCTGTAAGATTAGACTTGAGTCAGAAATATATATATATCTGTGTGTGTGTGTGTGTGTGTGTGTGTGTGTATTTTTTATAAAATCTATGTTAAAAATGGAGGACGCTGTTCTATGGTGGTTCTTTAAATAAACTATAGAGCCTCAAAATTCCTGTAGTACCTGAGTGATTATAATACTATACTAAATCAAAAATGCCTACATTTAAAAACTTTCATAAAGCCAGCTCAGTCTTTTTAAATGATGGTCTGGCAAATGAAAGATCCTTTATTCTTTTCTCCCCTTGTTTTTCCTTGGGGTAATGAAAAATGAAAAATTTTGTGTAAATGTCAAAAACATCATAAAGAATAAATCTCAGGGGTTGGTTAATGAAACCTTTCTGCCTGGTGGCAAGCGGCAGGCCCTCATCACTACAACAATTGGCACTAGGATGCTTTGAGCTGTAATATCTCAAGGACTATGTAGTGCATTCCATCACTGATTCCTAATTTACTTAAAGTCTCCTAGGCACCTGGCTGAGACAGATACAAAAAGCAATGAAGCTGTTATAACATTTTCCCCTCCCCTCCCCATCCTTTTAGGCTCTCTGTATATCAGAGTGTTATCCTGTATTCCATGTCCACATATTAAAAAACATCAGACCACATGAACTTCTTATTTGCCATTGCTTAATTGCTAGTTTGATACAAATTTAATGTGTTTATTTGACTGCATATGTGACCTCAACTAAATAATAGTGTAAATAATAGTGTACTGTTTTTGTTCATGCTGGAGTAAGAGTCCAGGACATATGCGAGAGGCAAGTATTTGAGGAAGCTAATTATCTTTTATTGAAGCAAATACATGGTTGAAAGACAAGTATTTGGACACAAAATACCCTTTCTCGGGTCTCAGGAAGTATCCGCTTCTTTTTCAGACCTGAGGAATGGTACTTTGTGCCCAAAAGCTTGTCTAAAATCTCTCCCTGCTATACAATTTATGTATTTTTTATACTGTCAGTAAGAAGTAAAAAATGAGAAAATACTGTATTGTGGAAGAGACTTAATAAAGACAATTCACAATGTATGACAATATCTCTGTTTGGGAGGGGATTAAATTGGACATGTTTACTTTGGGGAAGATTCATTCATAATCCTGTAATGTAAATCCCTTGTGTAAGCCTAAACATTTAAGAGGTATGTTTTTATGCTGACATGTCATATAA
>NW_005841839.1:1069425-1074375 GCF_000455745.1 Alligator sinensis | reverse complement strand
ATTCCTGCTACAAAAGAAACCAGGAGATGTTCCTTCGTGGAAATATTTACTGTTTAGACTGGGTGGCCAGCTTATTTTCAGTGTAGGTTTTTTGCAATATTTACACATCATATTATTTAAAAGGAACATACACAACAGTTTTACTTGGAATGGATGTAGCTACATCTTCTGCAATATTGCTGGTAGACACATTTCCAACCTAGATTTCTTTATCCTTTTATTTTTAAGGATGCTTATTCAAAGCAATGTGCACATTGTATCAAGCTATGTGCTTGATATTTTTCTGTCATCTATCTTGGTCTTTGTTAAAAAGGTCATTGTCACGAAATTGCCAGCTATTGTTGTTACTTTGTCATTTATTCTGTATAAAATTATTTTATTTGAAAAATAAAATCTAGATGGTTGATCTACTTACAAATTACATCTTAATGTGGCTAGTTCTTCAAGTTTTATTTTCATGAGTCCTATGGGGATAGTAGCTAGTTCATTTTGCACCAAGGCTCTTCAGCACAATACAAGCCAGGTAATGCAGAATACCCCCTCTGAAAAGAGATGACAGACTGATCAGGGACAATTTCACACCAATCAAGTTTTTGTAAGAGAAAGAAGATTTAAAAGTTTATCAAATCAGAGAATGTGATGAAAACAAATAACTTATTTCATTTGCTCCATGCTGCATCTTATTATTTCTTTTCCTTAGTAGTTGTAAGTTACAATGAATGAACCAGTTTAATTATTCTGAGCTCTAGAGTGAAAAACAAATGTGTATTGCTTTAAGAAAAATAGCTTAGATATATTTATATCAAAGTACTCTATATAGCCACACAGTTAAAATATCCATGCATCTTGGCTTTTCAGCTGCTTGTCAGCAAATTTGTTCTTTCCAAAACTTAATTCATGGCTCCTTTTTACCATTCTTTGCTAAGAGAGTATTTTTCAGCTCTGCTTCAAGCTTCTTTCATTGTCTAAGTGTGAATACCAAATATATATATCTCAAAACTCAAAAAACAGAACACCCCTTCCCCCTGAACCCTCTACCTTTTTCTGGAAGACTTCTTAAAGTGATATATATTACATTCCTGGTGTGTGCACACACTTATAACTGGAATCTTTAGGCTTGTATTGTTGGTTAGGTCAATGATGACAATCCCATGAGTGTCCTTGGGACTGATATTGAGTGCTTAAAAGGCAAAGTGAACACAGCAGTACATCAGTTCCTTCTTACCTTCTGTAACTAAGGTGGAACTTCCTCCTACAGAGGATTATAGGTCGTACTTCAGATCCAGGACTTGACTGAACCAGTGGCTACAGAGTCTAGTATGAGGCTTGATAACCCAGAGGATCTGCAATTATTTCCTGAAGATATAGCTTTGAATGCAATTGTAGATTTTAATGCAACTACCTTATGAGCTTCTTCTAAAAACTTCTCCTGATTATGGATTCAGGTAGAGCCATGAGAGTTTCCTCTAAGTCCAAGGGGAGCCATAGGAAGGAACATTATTCCTTAGAGAAGTGCCAAAATGCCCTCATAAATCTTGTGTCACTGTAATGGATACCACTGAAGCCTTGATGGAATATAGTGCCAGACTTTTTAGTTTACTCAGCATGATTTCATCACTGATTAGAATCTATGTTTATAGTACATCCAGTCTCACTGATCGGGGAAACACCTCTTTTGAATGAAAGGTACTTCTTCCTCATCTTCTTTGGATAACACAAGAAAGAGACTGCCTTCCTTTTCCACTAATTTCATGTGTACAGGCCCTTTGAATTAGATAGTCAAAAGTTTCCTATCAGAGTCAAAAGTTTCCTATCAGCCTCATGCTAGTGCTCTTCAGCTTCCTTTACGTATCAAATAAGGGTGTGTAACATGGGCCATATGGGATTTGGATTCGGCCTGAATCGGGGACAGTGATTTGATTAGTTGATATGGATCACTGTCCCCGATTCAATTTGGCTGAATCCAAATCTGAAGATTGGATGCTGATTTGGACAATTGGTGATTCAACCATAGACACCGCTTTAAATGTTTTTTCTACATACCTCGAGGTACACTGCAATGCTGGGGCACATGGAGCATCCCACAGGAGCATGGTGTGCCCCCTGTGTGCTCGGTGGTGAACCCAGAAGTGGACCAAAAGTACTTTCGGTCGACTTCTGGTTCCACCAGGGAGCGTGACGGGGGGGCGGGGGGGCTGCACTCCCCCCAGGTTGGCGATCAACCACAGGGGGACCCTGGGTAGGACCAGTTGCCAAACTGGGGGGGATGCAGGGCCCAGCCCCACACATGCTCCCCGGAAGACCTGGATGTGGTCTGCTGCCAAGCGTGCTGGGGAGCCCCCATGCTTCTGTGGGATGCTCCATCCATCCCAGCATCACAGCATTCATTAGCCGCCTGGTATCTTGAGATATGTAGAAAAAACATTTAAAGTTGTGTCTATGTCCAAATCACCAAATCTTTCTGAATCTCTCTAAATCCATTTGGAGTGTTCCAATTCAATTTAGAGAGATTAAAGGGTCTTCTGTTTGGATTCGGATTCAGAGATTTGGCCACTGTATGAGGCCGAATCTCCACTGAATCGAATCAGGGACTGAAGCTTTGCACAGCCCTAATATGAAATGTCCTGTGACTTGCAGACATATTGCAATCTGTGGGGTTTCGTCCTGTCAGACCATACCCTTCATCCTTATTCCATATTGGGATTACTTCAGTTTTCCATCAAAAGATGCTATATTTACTGAGTCTGAGCATAATAAGAGATTGCCAAAATAAAAACTTCCTTCCAAAGAAGAACACATTGTATCTGCTATCACAGAGAGCACTTCAGGGGTTTCTTGTGTAAGGAGGATGCGATACCAAGTGTATGCCCCTTCTTGGTCCCCTATACAACCCGTCTCTCCTCTTCCCCCCTCCAGCCCATAGCAGCACCTAGTGTAGTATATTTGGCATAAAATTTTCCGCCTACTAATAATTAGGTCCCTATCAAATTCATGGCCGAAGTGGGCTGCACTGTTGCTTCTTTAATCCTGCAGGTTCCCTGTGCACTCCCATGCTGCTGATTGGTGGAGGGGCCCCACTTGTAGTTAGCTTCTGATCGGTGGAGAGGTGAAAATTGAAATTTTAAATATGGCACCATTTTTGCCTCCCGCCACTGATTGGCCAAGGGTCCCTGAGGCCGTGAGGCTTGCTGCTGACTAGTGGGGAGGCAAGAATGGCACCATGTTTAAAACCATGGTTTCCCTTCCCTGCCAATTAGGAGCAAGCCACAAGTGGGGCCCATGACTCCACCAGTCAGTCATGGGGAGCATGCAAGGGAACCCAAACCTGCAAGATTGAAGGCACCACAGCACAGCACACGTATGCTGTGAATTTGGTAGGGCCATATTAATAGTGAATAAAAGAAAAAAAATACCCAAAATTATCTTTTTAGTACAACAAAAAATGAATAAGAACAATAAATGAACCTTACCAGAAAACCCTGAAAATCACTATATAGATTATATGAATCACTATTATACATTCAATTGCAAAAAAGCTGACAACTAGTTTCACTGTCCATAATAATTCCTTGTACTCCTCCCTGAGAGGGGTCTCTGTCCCCCAGGAGGGGTCCCCAAGGCCACCATGGATAGAGGGCACATCACCAGCCTGTCTCACCCACCCTACTGGTGGGGAGGTAGGCCTTGGCATCCCACCTCCAGGGTGCTGACATCTGACACCTGAGAGAGACCCTTTAGAGTGAAGCCTGCATCCAGGCCAGGTGTACTTTGACTCTGATGACAGCCCTAGGATTGGTAGATATATAGAATTCCTTGATTGCTCGTATTTGTTACTTTTCTGTTACCACTATGTACCAATAAATTTGCCTATTATTGAATGGAAAGGTCATGGTCAATCTGAGGGTTGGGTCCCTCCCCAGAAAAAGGCATCTGGGCCCAAAATCCAGAGCCAACATGCATCAGAATAAAATAATATGAACAATAGATATTAAAAAATGGTGGCTTCTGTAAAGCCACAGAACAAGGCTTTTCTCAAGGATAAAATGGTCTTTAGGAAAGAACAGAACAGATGTAGCCAGATGATTAATGAATAATTACACGTGACATTATTTTGACTGCAGACCTTTATTCAGACTCCTTTAGTAGTATCCTGAAAAACAGAGCAGTTATTTGCATGTATGAGGCTTGATAACCCAGAGGATCTGCAATTGTTTCCTGAAGATATAGCTTTGAATGCAATTATTTATGTGTCTAATGCTTTTACTTACACACAAGTGTGGGTTTGTTTGTACACAACAGCAATGGATTTTCACTAGCAATTTTCATTAACTGCTTTCCTTTTCACTACTGTGGGACAAGATTTGGAGTTAATCTGAAAAATACAGTGCACAGTACTGTAGTGAATGGGAGAGACTCTTTTGACATTCTTCTGCCCTGGTGTAACTTAAATAATTTATTTAGTGCATGTGGTTTAGGCATATTGTTTCAGCCATTTTAAGGCAATGTCATCACCAGTGTGAAGAGTTTGAAGGCCACCAGTTTGCATTGTAAATTGACACAAGTGAACAATGTGGGACATGCTTTGAACTTGTCCACAAGTTCATTTGTTGTCATTGCGAAGGCCCGATTGGTATAGGTTTGGGGCACAATGGCCCTGTCCAGTTCAAAAACAATTGAGAAATGCCCAATAGTGGTATGGCCTATTAAATTCTGGTTGACTGACTGTAGGGTCAGAAATGATGCGGTAATTGACTGATGCTTATGCTGAACATTCTTCATGCCATTGAGTAAATAAGGAAAAGTTGAAAGGGTTTTGAAAGAGTGGATCATATTGGGTGTCTTGAGGGGAGCCGAGCTATTGGTGGGTGGAATATGTCGCAGTATACTGACAGTGTAGGATTAGCCCGGAGTCTGGCTAGTAAGTTTACTTCAGCATTTGTCTAGTGGGGG
>NW_005841839.1:937231-1069394 GCF_000455745.1 Alligator sinensis | reverse complement strand
TTCTGTTTGTGAAAGTTTTTGCGCGTTGTGTTTGGTGGGGGGGGGGGGGGGGGCCGGGCAATGTTACTGAGTACTGATAACCATAGGATTGGAGTGGGGTGCAACGTGCCTGACCTAAGCTGCATTGTAGCATGCATCTGTATCCACTAGGTTGCATGTGATGAATGAGCCCATACAGGGCACAGTATTCTGCAACTGAATAACACTATGCAAGAGCAGATATATGTAGTGTGAAGGCATTGGCATCCCAAGTGGAGCCTGCAAGTTTGTCAAGTAGGTTCTTCCTTGTTTTGATTTTTAAAGCAGTTTTCTGGAGGTGTGATTTATAAGTTAATGTCCAGTCAAAGGTGACTCCAAGATGAACTGGGTGGGTTTCAAATTTGAGAGGCTGACCATTTAAAGTGATAGTGAGTTCACGGTTAGTGCTGGCATGCAGATGAAAAACACTTGAGACAGTCTGTGAGATATTTGCTTTGGGGCACCATTTTAGGCAGTATCCTGACATCAGTCCCATGTCTCATAGATTGTTAGGGGCTGGAAGGGTCCTTATAGATCATCAGGTCCAGTCCCCCTGCACTAGGCAGGAAAAGACAACTGGGGTCAAGTGACCTCCAGTGATGTGGTGACTGTCCAGTGTCCTTTTGAAGATTTCCAGGGTAGGTGACTGCACCACCACTGGAGGGAGTTTCTTCCACAATCTGGACACCCTGACTGTGAAGGAGCTTTTTCCTGGAATTGAGCCTTAAGCAGTCTTCCAGGAGTTTGTATCCACTGCTCCTGGTCTTCCCCAGGGGTGGCCTAGTGAACAGCTGTTCACCGAGTTCTTGATATACTCTCCTGATGTAGCGGTAAGCTGCTAGCAATTCCTCTCTCAGCCTTCTCTTCTGTAGGCTAAAGAGGCCCAAGTCCCTCAGCCTCTCCTTGTATCGCTTGCCTTGAAAGTCCCTGATTATATGGGTGGCTCTTCTCTGGACCCTGTCAAGTTTTTCCACATACTTGTTGAAGTGCAGCGCCCAAAACTGGATGTAGTACTCCAACTGCAGTCTCACCAGTGCAGAGTACAATGGGAGTATCCACTGAGTTCCACACTTGAAAAGTCAGGAATTTAGGTGGTAAAGGCACTGTCATCAGCATAAACACATTTTCACAAGCCAGTCATAGGCAAGTCATTAATGCAGAGGTTGAAAAGGAGAGGCGCTAGGCCCCTGAGGGAGGCCATTGGTTTGTTGTCTCCAAGAGGTAGTTTGGTTGGCCAGGTGGACTCTAAAGCATTGACCACATAGTAGCAGTTTGACTAGACAAATGGCCCAATGTGGCAGAATTCCTGATGTTTTTGCCAGAAGACTGGTATGCCAGACAATGTCATATGCTGCTGTTGAATTGAGGAAGATGGCACCAGCCTTCAGGTTTTTCTTATAGCCATTTTCAGTGAAAGTGGTTAAGGCTAGAACTTGATCACAAGTGCTCCAGCCACAGTGCAATCACATTTGGTATGGGCTTAAAGCAACATCAGTTATTGGAGAAATACATTGCAGAACTAGTCTCTCAAGTGTTTTGTAGCAGACACTCAGGAGGGAGATTGGTTGGTAATGTGCTGCTGATTGTGGTTTTTTGCCAGGCTTTGGCAGGCCAATGACATTTTTGCTCAGTGCCATGCTGATGGAATTCATCCTTCATGCATAATGTGGTTAAAGAAAAGTAGAAGCCAATTACAAGCTTGAGGACTGACATGTTTCAGAAACTCTGGGTGCACTTTGTCATAGCCAGTTGCAGTGCCACATTTTAATTTGCAAAAGACAGAGTTGAGTTCTCTTGTTGAAAAGGTTTGTGGAGGATCTTGGTTCTGAACATTTAAATGGAAATGACACCATTCAAATATTCTTTGCTTAAAATTCTTGTAATGGGGGGCTCTTGCCACTTTCAGAAGGTGGCTGGTAATGGTGTTGGCTGACACAGATGGTCAAGTTTGGGCTGGGGGACACTGAGCCACTCCCTGGTGGTAAATGAGGCCTCCAACTGGAGTGGCTGAAATCGTCATAAAGTTGAGTCATCCCATTGCTTCGAATGAGCAGCATCAAGTGATTCAAGCAGGTGATCTGTAGTATCTGGATCACCAGATTTTTCATACTGTTGTAGTACAGCAGCACAATCTCCGTCCAAGCAAGGAGTGTACAGGGGGCAAAATCCCCTGGGATCAGGGGATTGTGCCACTTTATAGAGGGCACCACAGAAACGTTTATTGGCTTTGTCAACTGGGATATTTTGCAATGGGATGGTAATAATGGATTGTTCAACAGTCTCCATGAATAGGGACCAGTTGGCTTTCCTGAAATTCATGTGGTTTTCTTGTATTTTTAGTGACTGGGAGTTGCAGGCCATGTGAATGAATGGACAGTGTTGACTGTGTGGAAAGCCACTGACAAAAGTACAAGATGCTGGCTGTGAGTGGCTATTGACTGATGTAACCATCAGGGGACTAATCTTGGTCCCATCTTGCTGAGTGGAAAGTACCACACTCCTGTCCAGTCATGGATCAGGGCAAAGTCATTGCTGAATGCCAAATTTTGTAACAGGTCACCATCGTCTTTTGAGTGTGAATAACCCCATTTTTTGTGGTGGCTATTGAAGTCACCAACATATATCACTGAGTGGGGGAAGAGATGGAAGAGGACGGTTTCCCCGAGTTTTGCTTGGTGGTTTATAGACTTTTACAATGCTAAAGCTTCCAACCGTCATGGGATAGTGAATAGATAGTGTAGATTGCCTCAGAAATGTTGCTACAGACATAGGTGGCTCTTCCATATTTTCATGAAGGGTGTAGCATATCAGATCAAAACCATGGATAGTAAAGTGACCAGTGTCATCCTTTACAATGTGGGTCTCCTCAAGACAGATTGTCAGCCTTGTGATGAATTGCAGTAGAATGGATTATGGGATGTTTTGCAGCTGAAAGACCTTCGACATTGAGTTGGAGGATTCAAAGTGCCGAGCCAATAGCTGGACAAGCCATCTGGTCGGCTAGGATAAACATTGTTGACATCTATACCCGATTTAGAAGGATCTGACAGTTGTCTGACTTGGTCCACTGGTAACATCTTTAGTTTCGTTGATGGTTCAACTACTTGCAGGAGCCATGATGAGGATGCTGATGCTTTGCCCTCCACTTAAACAATGAGACAATAATTCAGAAGCAAAAAGAAAATGTACTTCTGCAGATGATGCTCACCCTATTTTAGCAGCTGCTTTTGGACTGCAAGTATATAATTCAACACTGCCTCTAATTCATTTATCACTAGTAGTATGTAATATGCACTATTTTACAGCATGCATTCTTTAACGTGGGTATCATTGTAACTGTTCTTATGCTACCTTTAGTTGCAAAAATTGAATATTTAATCATATCTCCACTAACCACATAGGCTTTGTTTTCTTTTTCATTAAATACACAAAGCTGTGAGAGAGTTAAGTCCTGCCAATCTACTGGTTCTTTTGTTTTGCCCATTTTGATGCAAATGGAAAACTTGTTTGACATCACATAATGTTAATTAATTAAACACAATGGTATATTGAGTGTCTCAGCTGCTCACTAGTTGAATCAATTAGTCTGCTTAAAAATTTCTGTTTTTGTTTTAATTCTTTGAAAAACCTATGTTTACAGAATATGATCTTTGTCTTACTTTTACCTCCTGTTGTTACCAGTTACAGAAATTGACTTTACACTTTTCAGTATTTTTGAAGTATAGTCTTATAAATTACCTTTGATCCTTGCACTGAAGATAATAGAAATCCATGTGGTAGAAAATTTAGGCAATGGTGCTAGTTTTATTACATGTACCTTCCTTTATTCCTTTGTGTGTGTATTTGTATGTGTGCCATTGATGAAGTGGAGCAAAGCCAGATTGACTGAACAGTAGGATGCCACCAATGCAAGCCTGAAGAACAAAAATATTGCAATAAATTAATTTAATTATAAGAGGGTGAACAATAGTATTTTTGCAATAGAGAACATAGTGGAGAAAATAGTGTCTGCTAATTTTATTTCAAATAAATATTTTTCTAGTCAGGGTCTTAGAAAGGACTCTGCCATTGCTGGAACGTGGAAAGAGCATTTTCTTATAGACTTAACCTTCTATGTGTGTGCCTGAAAGTGGCCTACATGTCACTGTGATGTTGGGGTGGAATTATTTTTGAAGTAGGAACCATTAAAATGACAGTAGGAATATAAGTGATATCAAATAACTTCTTTTGAACTCTTCCTAGGCCTGCAAGCTTTTATGAGCTTACCCAAGCTCTCACTGCTAAAGCTATTAAGATCTGTTTGGATGAGTGATAACTTAGTGGATAAAAAAAGAGGTTGGCTTGAGAGCAAAGTTAAAAACCCTGGCTATTCCATGAGATGATTTTGGTCATTATGTAATCGTGTTTAAAGAGCTAAGAAATGTTATGTACTGTACATTTTGGCCTAATTAACAGCCTGCAGAGGAACAGTCAACTTAATTTGGTATCAAAACCCTTACCTACTGTAGTTGGTAGGTCCTCTAGGTCAGGACTGTGCTTTGTAATTAGGAAGCAGCATTTGGTTTGGGTAAGAAAGAGATTTATTTCACTTGAACACTATAAAAGTGAAATCCAAGTTTGTGTTCTGGTTGTTTGTATAAGCAGCAAAATCAGTGAACACAGGAAAGTGGTTTAATGTAACACAAATTGATGCAAATTGACATTCCTGAAGGTGTTTTTCTGCTAAGAGATAGCATGTATGTAATGTTATCCATGGGTGGATCTAGGATTTTGAAAGGGAGGGTGAAGGTGGTGTGGTGCATCATCACATATAACACAACACACATTTTTATCAAGTTAAAAAAAAAAACAAAAACAGAACTAGAGGCTTTAATAATAAGCTAGTGGCCCAGACCTATATTATTCAGTTTAAGATCAGAGCAAAAGCAAATATAAATGTATTAGAATGTGCATTAAATTACTGTATCATATGTTATATATAAGAACAGAACAAAATAGACCAAAATAATCAAGATCTGTTGCTTTGTTATTTGGATAGTCATTAGAATTAATGGACATCTTTTTTCAGATTCATAAAACAAAATCTAGATTTTTGATCATCTTAACAGTGCATTCAGTGATTCACTGAAAGTTATTTACACAACTTAATGTTTTTAGCTAGAGCTAAGAACCAATCTGGGAAATTGGAGTTACCAGGAGCAGCTAATAGACTTCAGAAGTACAGAATAAAAGCTAGTATGATTAGCTGAATAGCAAGATCTTTAAAAGGAGAGAGCATGGCTAACACCCGGGGGATGAAGAGTTTAAAAGGGATTGGGTACATTATAATAAGCCATGGAGTCAATTTATTCTGTCACTGCTGTCTGAACAGAAATACTGCTGCCACTGCCAGATAGCTGGTTTTGAACTTTGGGTGGATCAGGAATCAAAGCAGGGGTGCATCTGAACTATTACATCTCCCCGGATCTGCCCTGGTGTCATCCACTCCTTCCTACCGAAAGCAGAATATTGTTTCCTTAGAAGTACTAATAATTTACATTAGAATGTACAACATTGGGTGACAGGATACAAGCACACTTGGCATAGGCTCTCTGTCTCTTGGCCTTTGTTCTGAAGGTTGGTGGAGTGTGGTGGCTAGAAAATAATATTTAGAGATTTGCTTTTAGGTTTGTAGGTAAAGTAAATATTAATTAAAACAATGTTTCAGGGCAATGGCAAGGGCTAATTGGTTTCTAAAAGCCTGTTTTTAACAAAGTTGCACATTCTCAGTTTTCAAGCCCCACTGCCTGAAGCCAGAAGATGAGCAGGCTGGGAAATAGAAGATGTAACACACTGTTCCCCATGTTCATAACATGAAAACCCATAACAGAGATAAGACTTTGGTGCCAGATCAGAGTGCCCAGCTGCATCACCCCTGGGATTTCCAGTTTTAGTGAAATGAGCAAAATAGGAGGCTGGAAATGCCCAGATTAATACACTGGTAAATGACCAAATTAAGATGTATGCATGTGATAGGTTTGGTTAAACAAAGGAATGTGCTGACAAAACAGAATATGGGCAGTATGAAAACCACAGGGAGACCAACCAACTACATCCAGAAATGAAGAGTCATCAGAGGAGAGAGAATACAAAAGGAGGGATTTCAGAGCAGCAAAAGGTCCCCAAGGGAGGGATCCTGAGGGCACACCACCAGTCTGTCTCACACGGGCCTTGGCCCTCAAGGTCCAAGACTGCTGACATTCAAGGAAGAACCACAGGATGAAGCTTGCATATTGGCCAGGCATACCTTTCCTCTGTGAACCGTAGGACTGGTATATAAGTAAAGGGCGGGGGGAGTGTTTTGTTTGATTTGCCTGCATTACTCTTATCTGCTATCACTGTGTATAAATACAATATGACTGTTATCGAATGGAAGAAGTCTTGGTCGGTCTGGGGATTTGGGTCTGGCCAGAATAAGGTATCTGGGTCATAAACACAGTGCCAACTGAGAGGTCATCATAGCTTTTTCAAAAATCCTGAAAGGCAAAGAATTTGTACCTTGTGCTCCCATGCTGAACTGTAGATTATCTTGTATTTTCCTGACTTTTCTTCATAGAATCTCCAAACATTTTTACTAGTAAGAGAAAAATATTTGATTTTGAGCAGCCAGAGCTACCTACAACTTCAATTCTGTGTGTGCAGGTGTCTCATTTTAGAACCATTCTTAATCCATAATAAAAGGCCTTGTTTTAGTCTGTATTCTATATTATCAAAAACATTGCAAGAAAACCTCTGATTCTAAAATGGCTACAGTGGGCCATGATATGCTACGACCAACTTATTTTTCATTTCCAGGTTTAGCTGGTATTGACAGCAACTAAGATAATTCTTAGTTTAAAGTGTAACCTGAGAGAGCCTAATATTGGTGGTGTTGACAGAAAATGAAAAAGAAACACCAAGACACCATTTTTGCAGTCACTTGTCACCATTGTTTTGAAAGTACTGTCAAACTACTGCAGCTCTGAAGCATCTCTTCTCTGCTTACTCTAAAACAAAATCTACACACAATATTGAACCAAAGACTAATCTGGGATTTGGCCTTGTTAATGCAGAAATAAACAATAATAAAATTCAGTTCAAGCATTCTCCCTGGATTTGACTTCTCCTGGAATCACTACTTTTAAGATGCCTTCTTCTACTTCTCAGATCCTTTTTCTTTTCTTTGTCTTCCACCTCCTATATATTTCTGAAGAGAAACAAGTCACCTGCATCACTGAATCAGTAGAACTACTTAACCCTTTCCTCTCAGGCCCAACACAAGATAACATGTTTTGGGGCTAAAATTGCTTACCTGTTACAGCATCCATTTCTGATTAGAAATAGTTTTGTTCACTGTTTTTGTTATGTATGGAAGTGTCATTGCATCAGATAATTTTACACGGATAATTCTTTTCCATGATTTAAGATGTTCTTAATTGCTTTACTAAAGGGAGATAGAACACCTTTTAACCAAACAGCTGAGCGATTTGCTATGACAATTCTGCCACTGTGCATTCACTTAGTTTCCAATTAATCAAACATTCAATAAATCATTAGTATAATTACACCTGCTCAGATATCCCTACCCCAGCACATTAGCTATGCTCAGGCAGACTCTTTTACCAGCTGTGTGGATGGATTCATTTGTCTGACCCAGTTGGTTGCACGTCCTTGCTCCTTGTGAGCTTTGAGAAATGACGGGCCAGAAATTTTAATTATTTATACCACCACAAGTTTGCTTGATTTTCCTTTCTCACTTCTCACTTGAATGCTCCTACAGCAACTTAAAACAAACATCAGTGTAACAGTGACTGGTTAATTTCTGAAGCTTTTTTAATCATTTTTATTCCCCTACTGTGCCACTTTTCTAATTACACTATCTCCCCAGGTGTGCAATAATTCCCTCATCACCATATATCTCAAGCACAGATTATTAAAATAATATAGCTTGTGTCATATAAATGTAACAGAAAGTATCTTAAAGATGGTTTATTGAAAGCCAGTAAATTGGTTCAACAGACTAATGTTTTAGGGCCCTGTTTTTAAAGGGTTGCACAAGTACAAACCCTGTGAGTTACTGCTGTAGTTTCACACAAATGGATGTACTTATTTTTAGCTTCCAGCTGAGCAAAGGACAGAAGTCTTGTAAGAAAATTTGTAAGTGCTTAAAAACAGAATCTTGCGACACGTGGTTATAGTAGCTATGTATGGAAAATTATCCACTATGACTTCAGAACCAGTGAGCATGTGGCAAGAAAGGGGTTACTCAATAGTCAGATCTCTTAACTCCTAGTCCCATGGTCTAAGCAGTAAATTAGACTTAGATGAGTGTTAGATTTAAAGTAAATCAGATAAGCCATGAAGCAATAAGCATATGCAAGAGCTTAAATATTGGCATCATACTGTCAGTGTAGGTACAATTTCAGGTACCTTCAAGTTTGGTTCTATTCTTTTGTAATTACACTCAGTACCTAAGACTTGTTCAAATTTTTTGATACTTGAAGTTTTTAATAGCAGGGATTCATAACTCTTTAATCCTTTTTCACTGATGACTAAGATCTTCACAATTAACTGTAGGTTTCATAATTTAGCTAGGATGGTAATGGGTTATCTTTCCCTTGGTATTCTATTGCATATTCTGTTTATGCTTTTTTATTTCCTTTTACTCAGCTATACTTCCTGTAGCATCCCCCGCCCACTCTCCCAGCCCCATCAATGGCTGCCCCTCATGGCCCCAACATCCCAGCTCTTTTTTTTTTTTTTTTTTTTTTTAAAGCCCCACACTGACCGGCTCCTATCAGGTGGGGGTGGAATCCCCACTGCCCCACATTGTGTGGAGGGCTCTGCCACAAGCCCCTTGAAGCCCTGAGTGCTCCTGCAGCAGTCAGTAAGCGTGGGGCTTTATTTTTTTTTTAAGAGCCAGGACACTGGGGATAGGCAGGGCAGCTAATGATGGAGGTGGGAGAGCAGGAGAAAGATGGGGGCTCATAGTAGAGCCCCCCACACAGCACAGGGCAGTAGGGATTGCCTCCCCACCCCACCTGGCAGGAGCCAGTGAGTGTGGTTGGTTTTTTTTTAAGAGCCAGGACACTGGGGCTGGGCGGAACAGACGTTGACATAGCTGGAAGAGTGGGCGGGGGTTGGGAGAGCTCAGGGGACCTGGAGGAGCAGGTAGGGGTGGGGCCTTGCAGGGATTCCCCCATGGTCCCCTCCCCACTCCTTCAGCCTTCTCCCACCCCCTACTTACTGGCACAGAGTCTGGGTCCAGCTTCCTGCGGCAGCGAGTGAGAATTGCCCAAATCTCCAAATCGTTCTGAAGTACTCTGAATTTTTTCTGAAGCAATTCAGAGAGCTTCAAATCAATTCAGACCTTTTTATTGGTCTCCCAATTTGATTTGGATTTGGAGATTTGGCCACTGAATTGGGCCAGATCTCCTCCAAATCAAATTGGCACCCAAAGCTTCACACAGCCCTACCTGATTGCCTTCTATTATGGAATGACTGGCTCTGTGGATGAGAAAGCAGTGGATGCGATATACTTTGACTTTAGCAAGGCTTTTGATATCGTCTCCCACAGCATTCTTGCAACCAGGCTAAGGAAGTATCAGCTGGATGAATGGTGGATAGAAAACTGGCTGGATTGTTGGGCTTAATGGGTAGTGATCAGTGGCTTAATGTCTAGTTGGCAGCTGGTTGGAAGTTGGCAGGGGTTGATCCGGGGACTGGTTTTGTTTAATATCTTCATAAACAATTTGAAAGATAGAATGGATTGCACTCTAAGCAAGTTTGCAGATACCACCAAGCTGGGGGGTGTAGTAGATACAGAGCAATTCAGAGTGACCTAGACAAATTGGATGATTGGGCCAAAAGAAATCTCATGAGGTTCAGTAAGGACAAATGTGAAGTCCTGCACTTAGGATGGAAGAATCCCATGTATCACTACAGGCTTGGGACAAACTGGCTAAGCAGAAGCTCTGCAGAAAAGGACCTGGGGGTTACAGTGGACAGTAAGCCGAATATGAGTCAACAGTGTGCCCTTGTTGCCAAGAAAGCTAGAAGCGTACTAGGCTGCATTAGTAGGAGCATTGCCAGCAGATCGAGGGAATTATTCCCCTCTGTTCTGTACTGGTGAGGCCACATCTGGAGTACTATGTCCAGGTTTGCGCCCCCTACTATAGAAAGCATGTGGACAAGTTGGAGAGTCCAGGAGAGGGCAACAGAAATGGTTCAGGGACTGGTGCACTTTTCTTTTCAGGAGACACTGTGGGAGCTGGATTTACATAATCCAGAGAAGAGAGGGGATTTGATAGCAACCTTTAACTACCTGGAGGGTGGTTTCAAAGAGGATGGAGCTAGACTGTTCTCAGTGGTGGCAGATAACAGAACTAGGAGCAATGGTCTCAAGTTGCAGCAAGGGAAGTTTAGGTTGGGTATTAGGAAAAACCTTTTCACTAGGAAGGTGATGAAGCACTGGAACAGTTCACCTAGAGAGGTGGTGGAATTTCTAGTCTTGGAGGTCTATAAGGCCTGGATTGACAAAGCCATGGCTGGAATGATCCAGTTAGGGATGGTCCTGCTTTGAACAGGGGGTTGGACTAGATCTCTTGAGGTTCCTTCCAACCCTAATTTTCTATGATTCTATGAAATTTTATCATTTCTATGATTGTTATGATTCTATGAAATGTTCATAATGTCCAACTAGCTGTATTCTTAAGTTAGTTTCCTATCTCCCAAATTACTTCTGGTCATTGAAATCTAGAAATCAAGAATTGTATTGTTATTGCAGCCCCCTTATAAGTAACTTAGAACCCTTAAATATAATTCCAGATCTAATGAATGTAATTAATGGCTGAGTTTGTAGTTGGATAGAGAGAGGATCATAGTTCTTGAGAGTTCTTAAAATTTAAACAGTGGCATAAAACTTAACCTGGCATGTCATTGCAAGGTGCTTTGTAGAATCTGTCTCTAAAGCGTAGCACAATGCTAGATCAGACTTGCCTGGCTGCTCAAGCACTGTAGTGCAGTCTTTTCCTCCAGTTTTGTTCCTACTTTGAGAACCATTCTGAGGAAAATATGCAAACAGGACTCAACCAGCAGAGTCGAGTTGTTTATTTTTTTATGTCCCCTTCTCCTGTTAGAAAAATGAGGAGTTGTTTCTGAAAAATAACCATCTGGTTATGTAATGTATTGAGCTAAACCAGAAAATAAATTGTATTATGTATGTGATTGGCATTTTTATTTGTCAAATAGGTTTTGCAGTTTTATGGAGTGCTATGTTAGGCATCCAGAACTTGGTGTGATAACGTAGTTAATTAGAAAGGTCCATTAGATTGAAATGTATTATAATGTTTTACTTTGTAAAATGTATTTTCAGCACTGCTGTGTAGAAAGAATTCATCAAGCAAAAAATATCCATCTGATCTGACAAGTGACAAAATAGTTTGGCTCCTGGTTCACATTTGCAGAACTACATTGTTGCTTACTGATGAATGTGACTGATTATGACCTTGATGTATAGCCTAAGCTACAGTTTTTACACACAACCCCTGCTACTGATTTGACATATAAACAAAAATGTAAGATACATATGAATGGAATTAAATAGGTCACAGCACTTGGCTGTAAACTGGGCTTGCAAACCTTATTTTTTTCATGGATTGACTTTCTAACATGATGTTCAAATAAGTGGTCCTGATGCACAATTGAGCAGGGGTCAGCAACATGTTTGGGCAGAGTGCCAAAAACACCCACAACCTCATCTTGTATGATGGTGTGCCAGAGGCAGATGACAGGGGAACTGCAAGGGGTCTGATCCTTGTGGCAACATAGCCCCAGCCCCTTTGCCATCTGCCCCAAGATGTGCATTCATCTGCCACCAGCAATGACCCAGGCCAGGGCTCTATGGACCCTGGTGCAGCTTCTTGCAGTCTCTTGGCTTCCTGCCACAGCCAGCCAAGGCTCTGGGCAGGCCTGTGCTATGTACCATGGAGCCCAGGCTGCTTGCAACCAGAAGGCTGAAAGCAGCTGCACTGAGTCCAAGGAGCCTTGGCCTGGCTCATTGCCAGAGGTGGGTATACGGTGACTCAAAACGAATGGTGGGTAAGGGACCAGGGCTGCACTGTCACAACAAAGATTGGGCCACTCGTAGCTCCCCCGCTGCCAGCCCCAAGGTGCGTGTCAAGCAAAATGCCTTTGCAAGCCACACTCTAGCACACATACCGAGGGTGTATGGAGTTTATTTGTGGTGTGTAAATTATACCCCTCTCTCTCTAGCCTCCCCACTCTACACAACTTGGTAATTCTGTCTACCCAAGTAACCCATGCTTGCTCCTCTTCCACTGGACAGTTATTAAGGCTAGGGGGACCAAAATTACAGATAAATCAGAATAAGTGATCAGAAACCAGTCTAAACTTGTAAAAGAACATAAATTCAGTGCGCGTTGACCAATTTCAAAATAGTGAAACCCGGTTTAAGATAGACCTGAATGGATGTAGTATGAGATTTAATCAGTTTAAGTTAGACCAGTGTATCAAACTCCTGTTCCAGATTCCCTCCTGACTCAACCTAGGTCACAGTCCTTTGGCATCACAGGATGCTTTGTGTCCCCCACTATCTGCCCCTGTTACTGGGCTGGTGGGCTAACTTCTGACTATTTTCCTCTGCTTCAGCCAAGCTGGACCAGCTCCATCCCCAGGCTGTCACACAGCTGTGGAAGCAAAGCCTCTTTATCCCAGCCTAGTCACTGGAGGACATGGAGGGCTGATGGTGGAGGAAATGGAACTCCAGACCCCCCCAGCTGGGGTCTGCAGTTTGTGGGGTCCCCCAGAAGCAGGGGCTTTCTTTCCTCCACATCCCAGCTTTCACCCTTGCAGCCCAGCTCTGCCACTGCCTCAGACCCAAACCCCACCAGACCTAGCCTCTCAGGGGTGAGGATGGGGTCCTGGGGCAATGGTGGAGCTGGGCTGAAGGGGAGAAAGTTGGAAACTGGGGGGAAAAAGCCCCTGCCATGGGGGGCTCCCATGCTGTGCAGGCCACAGCTGTGCAGAGCCATGTCTGGGGCAGGGGGCTTCATTCCCCCTGCCATCTGCCCTTCCTGGGACCACCATGGCAACCAGCTCTGGAATCCTAGGGCTGGGTGCAGTGGAGTTTGTGGTGACAGCAGGGGGTTGGAGGCATGTCTGACAGACAATCCAGGATGGTCCCGATCAGTGGAGTTCTGCTGTCCTTAGCAATATCCAGCATACTGGGATGCATGCAGGAGCATGCCCCACCTTCTGGCTTGGCCAGTACGAGCATTTGCCTGCCCCCTCTTTCCATATCCCACTTCCCCCAAGGGCAAATGTGAGTGCCCGTTGCTCTTGATCCAATCTTTGCAGCTTAGAGAAACCCTTGAAGGTTGGATCAATTCTGCCTTAGGCTTTTTTACTGTCTGTACATAGCCTAATAGTGGATCTATTCTCTGCTAAATTCTGACCATCTGTGTCACTGAGGACTGATAAAAGAGTTACTTCCTCTGTCCCTGCTATTCCCTGAGTAAGGAGTTGCCTTCCCTCCTGTAAGTAATACTTTGTTGGTTGTTTACAGCTGGTAACTGCTTATGTTTTGTATCTGAGCAGTGCTAAGTGACCGAGTTGTACTAGACATTCTAGATTAGAGTAATGAGTACTGGGCAGAGAAATACCAATAGTATTTTATTCCTCTGAATTAATAACCCTGGTTCCATGGTTTAACATACTTTCTCTCTGTGATGCATATGATATTGCTGTTTAATGATGTTGCTGTTTAATGATGCTGCTTCATTTTAGAGGAAGTTTTTTAGAGGAAGTTCACAGAGTTGATGAGGCTGACTTGGGAAGTCCGGTCCCTGTCTGGAACTACAAGATTAGGTTTCAGCAAGTGTGATTTTTGTAGTATTTTTCTACTGCTTGTCCTATGTTGCTTTGTTGCCAGGACTCAGTTGCAGTAAGTGTGTTATACATGGTGGGCTTTCTATGAGGGTATCACTTGCATCTTTCTTCCCCTTGTCATGAGCTATTCAGTGGCCAGCATGTAATCTCATGGCTCCAGTCCCCTCCATAGCAGCAGTCCTCACTTTTCTCATCTCAGTAAGAACTTGTGTAGGACATACCCTGCTAGGTTTTGTGAAGGGGCTGCAGGCATCCTATGTAGCCCTTGCACATCTTGGGTGCACTATAGAAGTGTATACATTTCCAGTACATTCATAGCTTCATGTGGTCTTTAGCTAACCCTGAGGTTTGGAACAGAATGGTACAACTAGAAAGTAGTAGAACAAGGTGAAGAATTTGCATGGTTTGCTGTTGTAGGTGTCCTTTCGAAATCAGAATAGAAGAAAACTTACCAAGATCTCCTAGATCCAAACTCAGAGCCATGACCACCAATCCATCTTTCATTTTTATCTCTTACCACCATAAGAGCCCCCAGAAGCAATATAATAACTCACCTTTCACACTTCAGAAACTTGCATGTCCATATTGCTATTTTTAATGTTCTAATTCTTTCTCTCAAATAACCGCCAGATGAAAACTACTTTAAAGTTGAGAATCTGTCTGTCTAACTGTTCCTGAGAGACAGAGACACAGAGAGAGACAGAGCTCACTTAGGATAAAAAAAAACAATATCACCACAACAAATTCAGTTATCAGGAAATGCAGAGATAATGTTCAACTAGAAAGAAATCCAGACATACTAACAACATCCAAATTTCTCTTGAAGGTGTTCAAAGTAGGTGCTTGAACCACCTCTGTTGGCAGTCTATTCCAGGCCTTGGGTGCTCGGACAGTAAAGAAGCTCTTCCTTATGTCCAGCCTGAAATGGTCATGGAGGAGTTTGTGACCATTTGACCTCATCATCCCTTGGGGCGCTTTGGTGATCAGATGTTCCCCCAGATCCTGGTGAGCACCCCTGATAAACTTATAGGCAGCCACCAGATCACTCCTGAGCTTGTGCTTTTCCAGACTGAAGAGTCCCATAGCTCTCAGCCTCTCATCATAAGGCCTGTTTTCCTGACCTCTGATCATGCACGTGGCTCTTCTCTGGACTCTCTCAAGTGTCTCCACATCCTTTTTGAATTGTGGAGCCCAGAACTGGGTGCAGTACTCCACTGGTGGCCTCACCAAGGCCGAGTACAATGGGCGAATGACATCCTGGGATTTGCTTGAGAAGCATCTATAGATGCAAGCCAGCGTTTTGCTCACTTTACTAGCCACGGCATCACATTGAAGGCTCATGTTTATCTTGTGGTCAATCATGACCCCCAAGTCCTTTTTGTCCGCAGTGCCGAGCCTGTAAGCATGCTGTGGGTTATTCTTCCCAAGGTGGAGAATGTTGCATTTTTCAGTGTTAAACACCATCAGGTTATCATTTGCTCATTTCCTGAGCCTGTCAAGGTCAGCCTGGATCACCCTCCTGTCCTCAGGTGTGGACGCCTTACCCCAAAGTTTGGTGTCATCAGCGAACTTCGCCAGTCTACTTCTGACACCAATGTCCACATCGTTAATGAAGATGTTGAATAGTGTTGGCCCACGGACAGAGCCTTGGGGGACCCCACTGGTCACAGGGAACCACAACAATTGACTTCTATCGACCCACGGAGCCAGTTCCCCAGCCAACAGATCATGGTGAAGCCAAGGCCGCAGTTGGCCAGTTTTGCTAAGAGGTGATCGTGGGATACCAGATCAAAGGCTTTTTTAAAGGTCTGTACACTTCCTCACATCCCACAGACCCCTCACATCCCATAAACCCCACACACCCACACTCAGCTCCTACAGCTGCCCCCACATATATGCACACCCCACAACATACCCTATGCCCCCTACACAGAGCCACACTCCCTCACAAACCTCACACATGCCCACCCCACACCCCAACATACACACATGCCCCAACCACACCCTACACACTCCCACACAAAAAATACAAGAGTATGGATTTATTTTTGACCTATTATGCAGTCACCTTTATATACACTACACAAACACAAATCACGACAAAAATATTTTTGTAATAGAAAAAAAAATACATTATAGTAAATGCTTGACTTTCAGTATAGGATTTGTTTGGGTTTTTTTGTTTTCGTTCAGATGACAACCCTCTTCCCCCCACCACCACCCAAGGAATAATTCTGGGGGCAAGTTGAGAGAACTCTGGTGGCAAAGACCAGGAGTTAAGAGCAGGTCTCCTGGTCCCAAGATAGTGACCAGGGAGCAGTGCACCTGTCAAGGAGTGGGGCTATCCATGCATCCCTCAACAGTTTACTAAAATTAATTAAGCAGCCCTCCAGCTGAAATAATTGCCCACCCCTGAACTAAACCAAAGCTGCAAAAATCAGAAGTATGGCTAAGGAGAAAGCCTCAAAAACTTATGTGTAAGTGACTGCAGCATGAACCTTCACAAATGTTGTAACAATTAGCTTGGTTAGCAAAGCAAAGGTAGCCATGCATATGTTTAATTAGATACAATCAAACAGAGTACAAGACCTAAAAGGAAAGACTATAAAGAAGATCCATACATTAGGTAATCCAAATACTCTATATCATAGCTTCATCTTAAAATAATTAGAAGTAATTAATCTAACCAAATATACTGAATGTTATTTTGTTATAATATATGTATTTTTGTTAAAATGCTTAGATAAGTTGTAAAAACAAAGCAATCTTGCCAGACCATAAACTAAGGTGAGAAGTAACAGACCAATATGAAACAGCATTCCACAATGGGAAGGGAAAGGAGATTAAAGAAAGCTCCCTGGTTCAATCCAGTTCTAAAAAGTTTAAAGGAAACAATAACTAAATAAAATCAATCAGAGATCATTGATTAGAATATTGGGGCCAGCCATCTACAAATATTGGGCAGAGGCTGGAGGGACATTTGGACTCCTACATTGGAACTTTTATTTTTGGACTTCAAAATTTGGACTTCTCTGGAGCTCAGCCAAACAACTCAAGTCCCAGGGGAACAGAGAACCTTGACTAGTGGGCCTGTTTCTTTCCTGGATCCAAATCTATGTAAGCATTATTTTTATTGATTGCTATTGCATATTCTAATAAAGCTTTCAAGTTGTGACTGGACTGGTCTCACTGACCAATCTCCTCCCAGCCACAATTGAAATTTAACATAGCATCTGCAGCTTTTACCATGCTAGGTAACCTGGTTTGAAGTGTCACTTTACTGCACTGGGGGAAAACCACTTTTAAGAGTGACTTCTATTCTAGCTGATGCTATTTGTAATGTTATAACCAAACATTTCAACATGGGCCCCAAAGATCAGCCATTGTGGGATTTTTTTTTTTAATTAAAAACTTTAAAGGGGAAAGGGGTATGCTGGAAGGAAGCTTCCCCAGTACTGTCATTTGTTCTGGGTGTAAGAGTCTCAATGGAAGCCTGCAGGATTGTCCATTCTATACTGCAGCAGGACTAGGCATCTCTTTTGCAGTACCTGCAAGTACTCGTTACTTTGTTAGCTGTTGATCATTTTAATTGAAGTTTAAATACCATGTAAAATCAGGATAAACACATGGCATTTTGCCTTCTAAAGCAGAAAAAAAAATGTGGTAACAACTTTTGAGACTAATAAATGCTTTTCTTTAGTTTTTCCCCTCAAATTATAAAATATATATTATTCAGTATCACATGTGGGTAGTCTATAATTAGATGATTTGTATAATCAAACTGAACTCAAGGCCCTGGTCATCAATACAGTATGAATTATGTGTCCAGAGCTTCATTTTACATTGTTTTTCTTGGCAGCCAGATGGGTGTGTTGGCTACAGCTTTTACATCTGAAAGCATTCTAACATCTGTTTGAAGTTTTGAGCACCCTCATACTTGAGTGAATATTTCTAAGCTGAGATGAGCAGCCTGGTTCTCTCTCCCAGAAGGGAACAGTGCAGTTCCTGTGTACCTTTACACTTGATTTGCAAAAGTAAAGCAGCTGCTTTTACTGTACAGTAGACAAGAATGGGTTGACTGCATAGCATAGGGAGGGAGGTTACAGTTTATTTTAGAGGTGATCCTGAAGCTGCAGATGCATATGATTTAAAAATCATCTGTCATCTGTAAGGCTTTAGCAGAGCGTGTACTTAGGTTATAGGGCATGTACTCCAAATCTTCTCCTGCTAAGATAAGGAAAGTTAATCTTCACCCCAAGGGGCAAAACCCCTTTGTTCAGGTAGTCGTTAAGTACTGGTGCTACAACCACTGCAGTAGTCTTGAAGGGGGATTACAAACAAAATTGAATAGGATTTAAAAAAAAAAGGATCCTGAACTGTGTCACTTCTTTGTGATGCTCGAGGAAGGACATACAAAAACTCAAATAGAAAAGGAGTGCAGGATTTTCCTTATGTTGTCTATAAATCAATGGCAATAAATACCAAGTAGGCTGGGGAAAATGGACAGGTTTGATGTTGACAGAAAGTGTGTTTGTGCCAAATAATTGGAGAAGATGTTGAAGCACTTTTCATCCTGGTAAAAATGTACCCATTTGGCTGACAAGGTTAGCTGCTAACTTGACAAGGTCAAGCTATCTGCCACCTAAGTGCCGGTTGCACAAGTTAGACCTGCTGAGGAACCATCCTAACTTGAGTACCTGAAGTTTTCAAAAGCTCTCTCTGCTTTGTTTGGCTTTTTCGGTATTCATTCGTGCATCAGTTTCCATTGTTCTTCTTTGCTGCTCCATTTTCCTTATCACCCTTCCACAAACCCTTTTCAAGTCTTGCTCCAATTCAGTGCCAAGGAATGTGTGCTAACACGTCATGTCAGTTATAGGGACAAGACACGCTCAGTGTTTCAGTCTGGGAGGTTTGTTTATATCAACACAGTCATAGGAATGGTTTGCTTTTAGACAGAAAATACATTTTTTAAATATAATTCATAGTAATTTCCCAAAGCACTAGGTACTAAAGTATGCCTTCCAGGCAAAAAGGTTCCCTTTCTATTCCTTTTCCACAAATTAGACTATATATGTGATATGGTGATTAGTTTTTTTAGAGGAAGTTAATACACAGTTCACCATGTAAGGGACAAGTTCTATGTTTTAAGTTGGGTGGGTAATTCCACTGGTTTCAAGAGAACTCATATGAGTAAGGAAAGTTAATATTGTTTAGCCCTAAGAAGATAGTATAAACACACAAAATAAGAAGTAAAGAATTGCCATACCCAGGAATTAAAGCAGTCTGACAAACATATAATCCATTTTAGGATGGAGGTTAGAATATTATATGTTACATGTGATTGCCTTATTACAAGTTGTGTACAACACTGCTTCCTTTTTTCAGCAGTACACTGTATTTTCTGGTGTTCAAGATCATGTAAGCAATATTGCTGTACAGTACCTATGGCTAATGATTTTTTTTTGGAGATAAACAAAAATCCAGTCAAGTTTTTAAGATCTTGTTCTAATCTTGACAACTCTTTAATTCCTGTCAGCAAAAAAAGAAAAATCAACTAGTCTGATATTTTTTATATACAGATGGAGGGAGACAGACTGAATCTTGAATGGTGTAAGTACATCTCTCTAGTGATTAAGTATAAAAGAAATAATTTTGTTTTACCAAACCAGGAGGGGGCAATGGTACACTTTTTTTGTTGTTAAAAATGGGCCCAACACTATCTGTATAGAAGTTTCTGTACCCAGAAACACCCATTTTCTACAGGAAAGAAACACCTCTACTATGTGTTCTCTTACAGATTTATAATCACCTTTATTGTTTTTTAATTATCTTTTCAAGACCGTATCTGTGTGATTGCTTTAACAAAAATGAAGAAACATCAGGACTCTCACAGTAGTAATTTGTATCTTTCATCTGAACTATAATGAAAATTATCTGAAATGAAAGGGGCATTTTGTTCTTTTCTGTTAGCACTCTTATGAATAATGCTCTACACACTGAAGTATCTAGCATTGATAAAATGGGCCAGATTCTGGTTTTATTCCTTTGTATCCCTTTACCCACCTACCTGTCATACAGGTGACTGTAATTATATACACCCTCAGTTTGTCAGCTCTCAATATATGCCTTCAATTTTTCTCAACACATTTGAGTGATGTTAAGTTTAAAAAGGGGGTTAGGGTTGTACTGTCTGAACCTATGCACTTAATTTCTTGGACATGTTTTATATGACTTCAGATTGTCACTGTAGGTTGGCTTTGGGGGTGGAGCAGAAGTGACTCTTGGCTGTAAGGTATAATCGAGAAGGAGAACAAAGAAGTGCGAATCCATTCCTGATAATGACACTCATAGTAGGAGGACAGTAAGCCTCCACTGTAGGTTAAATTTTTGCTGTTGGGCATAGTCTATTGTATGAAATTATACCTAAATAGACAGCTGAGGCACAATTAAATAGGTTATAAATAATTACAAAACTACTTTAAATGTGAAGTGTGAACTCTTCTTACAGTTCTCAAAAACTTTTTGTTTTAACAAATATTCTTGGTTCCAAAAATCCAACCCAGGAGGATAAAATGAAGTATTTTAGCTTAGTCCTGACACTGTAAAACCAGGAAAACTTTTTACACAGCACTTTTTAAAGGGTTAATTCATTTTTATTCTCAGTTTTGACCCTATATTCTTTCACCTAGTATATCTCATACCTCTGTCTGTCTTTATAAATGAAGCAAAATGTCTTAATTACTGAATGCTACTGTTACTGTTATCTGCAAAAGTTACTGATTTACCTCTAGTCGTATTTCACTCCCTGGTCCTGTGTAGAATTAATTATCTTACTTTATTCTAGTGAAAAATGGTTCAAACTCCAGATTTTCTCTTGAAGAGATTAAATAGGTAGAAGTGACATAATGTCTAGGGTGAATTGTTGGTATCAGAGAACTGGAAGGAAGCTTAATTAATTTAGGGTCTGGGGAAGTTGAAATTTCATTTCTGCAAATACTATGAGGCACTAAAGTAACACATAGTGAAATGACAGTACTTTTAGTCTCTAGTTCTATGAAGAATTATCACTTCGTTAATTTAGACAGTGATCTGCAAATCTGTGTTGTATACAAGAGTTAATTTCAAAACCATCATCTTTCATTCTAAACAGTTTAGAAACAAAAAAGAATCGGTGATACCACACAATCTTGAAGACACTGAAAAATAGTAGGGGGAGAAAAAAAAGGTATTGAGACCATTAATAAAATGTCAATGAAAGATTTACAAATCAGAATAAATACACACTATTGCAGTTCCCTATATATGCTAACAGTTTTAGTTTAATCTTGCTAGCTAATGATTTTTGAAAGACTATAAAAATAGAAAGAATTGGAGAATTAACCTTAAAAATATCTTTAATTTTTTTGTCCTTGACTCTTTGTAGCCTCTATAACCAAGAAATAAAGGATTTTTTTCATTTACTTAGCAGTCCATTAATTTTAATCACTGCATAAATTGTCCAATTGCGAGTGTTCATTTCAAGTGAGTGTTCTAGAAAGACTGGGTAGAGGTGAGCGAATGTACTGGATGCTATAAACAACTGAGGAACAGACTGATTCTGCAGTTCTTAAAGCCATTTTCTTGTTCATCTTCAAAGATACAAGATTAGGGCTGAGATACTTACCTGCTACTTATTACTATTTATACTTGGGTAACTTTATTTAACTCATTACAGTTTTTCACCAGTTTGCAGTGTCATTAAGTTGACATCTGCAAACTCTGATTAAGTTCAAAATCCTAAAGAGCCCATATGCTAAAAGTTACATTTTTAGATATCCAGTTTTAAAAGCAAGTACTTAATTTCCTCCAAATGGGGACAGGAAAATAGATGAGACATCAACTAGGGACAGAAAAATAGACTGTCTTGTATATGAATGATTCATAAGGAACTGGCCAACATGTATTTGTTAGTTAAATGCATTGTTGACAATTATTTCCATCGGAAGTAAAAAGTAACCTTTGTTTATAACTGCTGCTTTAGAAAAATATATTGCCCCAATTTTGCCATATTCTTAATTTTAGATCCAGTTCTTTGTATTGCTGCTTTGTTTTAATGTAGACTTACACCACTAGGAGAAGCTTTTTGGGCATTGACAGAAGTGAAATTTATCTCACAATCACCTCCCTGAAAGTGCTCTACAGCCATGTCACAACACATGTGCATGGCTGCAGAGTGATTTAAAAGAGGCCAATCCTGTTCAAATTAACTTTCATCTAATAGGGATCAGACATTTCTGGAAATAAAATACTGAACACTGAATGTGTTCAGTTCAAAGCAGAGCACCTTAAGTAGCTTCTGCAGTCCCTGCATGCAATTGAAGCTGGGCTGATGGAACCCAGCCCTGTCCCCCATGCTGTCTGCAGGAAGAGAGGAAGAATTGGGTGGGGGAGAGAGAGGAAGCTGGGGGCTGGGGTCTTTCCAGACTTAGCTGGAGGGGGCAGGTGGATTGAAGCCCCACTACTGCCTTGTGTCCATCTCCCCACCCCAGCACCCTCCACCTTTTGCTCAGGCTGGGCAGGCAGCACTGGAGCTCGGGGGTGGGGGAGGAGGGAAACAGAGGGGTGACACTGCAGGCAATCAGCTCTTCTGTTGGATTGGCTCCAAAATGAAGCTCAATCCCCTCTCTCCCCCAACAGTGAACATCTGTTGGGTGTGGGGGAGTGGCTCAAACTCATGGCACTTTCTGTGAAGCTCCCTTTAAGTCTTCAGCACAAACTACAGTCTATATTTTTTTCTCCCATACCTTCACCTGATCTGTAGAAGTGTTCCATCTCACGCTGAAGTGTACACTGTGACTAGTAGCTGACTTGTGACTTTATAGGAAAATTGTTGAACATACCATGGGAATAGGAAACTGTCCTGCATCTGGCACACAAAATGCTGCACAGAAATATTTTTTGTTTAGTAGGTGGATGAGTCTTTCAAAATGTTTCCCAAGACAACTTTCTTTTTCTTTAAAGCCCTGTAATGCCTCCATTTAAAATGTGTTCAGTTGCTGGTTCATGATCCATGGTGCACCACAAACAATAATGGTTTAGCTCATCTCAAGTACAAATTGCTGTTGCAAAATGCATAATGTGGTGTTTATATTTCAGTACTGTTATTTATTGTTTTTATTACTACTATTGTTATTATTACAATGTACCATAGTAGAGAAAAAAGCCTCATAATATTTTCTTTGTGGAAAAATATCACAACTATATCCTCTTAACAGTGGGTTGTTGACTTAGAGGAGATCAATATAGGAAAAAGTATTTCAAACACAAATGCTCCTGAAATAAATTCTAGTATAAAAAAAATATAATATAAGGTTGGTTGTGAGGTATGTGGAGAAGGCAGCTTTGTAATTGAGTGACTTATATTAGAAAGTTCAGTACAGATGTAAATAGCTACCAACTATGTTAAATAAACCATGCCTAGAACTAAGAATCCCCAGTCAAACTTTCCAAATTTAAATCGCTAAAATTAGAAACCTAAATGCAAGTTACTTTATTTTCATAAATGTTTTAGTCAGTGGCAGTGCTTCAGGCTCACAGAATCTATGTTAAAGGAAGCGTTTCTTATTTATTTACTTAACTTCAGCCAACTATTTTTTTGCAAAATGGAGTGCAACTTTATTTTTACATTATAGGCTGGATCTTACATAAATTTTGCTATCAGAAATTGTCATAAGCACAGTATTAAGAATGCCCTGGGATGATTCCCAGGGCATTCTGAACCTACAACGTTTCTAAAAAAGAAAATACAAGTTAACATATATGCCAACTGAACCTTAACTCTGACCACTAAAGTTGTCAGTAGCTGCTAGAAACTGCGTGGGCTTAAGATGTGTTTATTTTATTAGGCATTAGGGGTGTGCAAAGCAAGCCCTATTTGATTTGGATTCAGCCTGATCGGGGACAGTGATTCGATTTGGTGATTCGGATTACTGTCCCTGATTCGATTTAGCTGAATTCGAATCTGAAGATTCAATGCTGATTTGGAGAATCAGCAATTTGGACATAGACACAGCTTTAAATGTTTTTTATACATACCTTGAGGTACCAGCATGGCTCAAGAACACTGCGATGCTGGGGCAGATGGAATGTCCCACAGGAGTGCGGGAGACCCCCCACGTGCTTGGCAGTGAACCTAGAAGTACACCAGAAGTACTTCTGGTCCACTAGGGAGCATGCAGGGGCCTCCACCCATGCCCTCCCAGCTCAGCAATTGGCCATGGTAACCCTGGGTGTCCCCTCAGATGCTGGAGGCACCAGTAACTGAGCTGAGAGGTGTGGCGGGGGCCCACCATGTGCTCCCTGGTGGACCCGGAAGTGGACTGGAAGTGCTTTTGGTCAACTTCTGAGTCTGCTGCTGAATGTGCTGGGGAGCCCCTCCCCCCCCCCACACTTCTGTGGGACACTCCATGCACCCCAGCATTGCAGCATTCACAAGCTTCCTGCTACTTCAAGGTATGTAGAAAAAACATTTAAAGCTGTGTCTATGTCTGAATCTCTCTGAATTGATTCAGAGGGTTCCGATTCGATTCAGGGAGATTAAAGGGTCCTCTGATTCAATTTGGATTTGGAGATTCAGTCACCAAATTGGGCTGAATCTCCACCAAATTAAATCAGGGACCGAAGCTTCGCACAGCCCTATTAGGTATAGCTGTAGTTAGTGGTGTTGAGGATAGTTAGTCCAGAACAGGTAGGGAGAGCTATTTGATCTGAAAGAAATTGGTTATGGGGACTGCCTCTCTCAGTGCTTCTGACCTTCCTTGTGTATGATCAAAGAAAAGGGGTGCATATGTTCCTTGAAGGATCTCCTGTGCCTTATTTCAGCACTAACTGTTCTAAGTCATATCAGTAGTGGTCCAAATGGGAGTTCTTCACATAAGGACTGTTAGCTATGAGGTGGGATATTGGAGTTATCTGTCATTTTAATGATAGGCAAATGAAAATATAATGTCAGATAAAATCCTGTATGTAGGAGTGAATACATTGCAACATTTAGCAAACATGGAGTTGATTCTGGGGGATAGGGCCATTCTTTGAATGAGAATAGGCAAAAGTAGCTCCTTTTAAGAACACCACATATAAACACAAATTTTGAGAGCCAAAATTAAATATGGATCTCTTAAGACCTCCTCAGATGTACTTTGCATTGTACTACACAGAGACTATGCGTTTCTCAAATATTCTTTCCCTTTGTTACAGTGCAAAGGGATTAGGGTCATGCTTTGAAACATTTGGGACATATGCTTTCTCTTGGATCAGGTAAAAGAAGCCGTAAATAGTCTGTGCACCAAATTCTTCTCAGTTTTGTCTTATTCTGGTCACAATGATTCGATGCATCTGGGAGAATGTGTTGGTTTTTTTCTCCCCGTGAATCTACCATTTTTAAAATTCCTTTAACCTCCTATGAGTGAGTAAATGTGGAACCCTGGCCAGAGGATGGGGCAATTAAAGAAGGGAAGACTCACCTCAGGGAGTGCTGAGGTCTTGTATCCCACTGCAGTGATGCTGTAACATTTTCATACCTGATGCTCCCTCCAGAATGGAGGAAGGAGCCCATGGCCAGAGACTTCAGGGGCAGCAAAGGAAGGATGCCAGAGGACTGGAAGGCAAAGCACTTCCATGGTTTGCTGGGACCAGAAGCAGCAATTCTCCTGCAGGCAACGTGCCCACCTCAGAAAGGTGATTGGAGGATTGCCCCACTTTGTCAGTGAAGGTAGTGACAGCATGCTGCGGAGACAGAAGGCTACTGACCCAGGCAGAAGGGGCACAGCAGCCTGAATGCACCCAGGATTGGAGCAGCCCAGCTGAGAGACCACACAGCTGGTGAGTGCGGTGGGCAGATTATTTGGTTCCTGTTTTTTCTTTCCTTCTCTCACCCTCCTAGTAGATTGTCTCAGTAAGTAGAAGGGGACTTCCCAGCCCCACAAGCAAGGCTTAGTGTGGGGAAAACTGAATCCAGAAGGGGCTGAAGGATGGTACCAGTGAGGCAGGGGCCAGCACAGCTGCATGTATTATCCTTGGGGGGGGGTGGGAGGGAGGGGTTGTTTTCTCTGCTTGTTTCTTGTGTATTAGTGGGAGAGGCCCAAGGACTAATACTCCAGACTGAGGGGTGGTCCCACAGCCCAGGACTCCCTGACAGTGAACCAAAGGGCCCCATAAGTGTTTCCTCAAGTGGGATCAATACATGGTGAGCTGGCATTCACTGCCTACCCGTCACCAGCCATCAATGGCTGGCGGGGGAGAGACTGTTGGTGTAGATTTTCCATCCGAGCCCTAATAGGTGGGGCTGGGACTTAGTGAGTTGAACCCTACTGAACAACCCCGACTGGCTTGGCCTAGGCAAACTCAGCCCAATCACCGACCTCTCAGCTCAGGTCATTTTTCGACTGTGTAATCGCTGAAGTGGTATGGATGGGGGTGTAAGGCGAAGGAGGAGCTCCCTGAAGACCTTAAGTGGGACAGAGGCTGTCTGCACACAGATGGAAGCTGTCAGCACACTCCAGCTTCCAACCAGTTAAGCATCCCATAAAGTTGTGGCAGATGATAGAGCAATCCATCAAAAATCATGGATAGCCACATCCCTCACCCCATGAAGATATGGGCACCAACCCTACCAGGTGAATCATCGACACCTCCCTCTAGCTTAACATCCTCTTTTGGTCCCTTAAAAACATTAGCATTGTTTAAGCCATTAGCACAATAAACAGTATGCTCTTTACTGTTGAATACTTCTGTTACTGTGTAGACATAACATGAAACTGCTTATCTTGGTTATGTAACTAGACCTGTACTTCAAACAGACCCCTTGCCTTCACCCCACACATGAGAAGGCCATGTACCTTAACTTTGTATGTATACTGGTTCTCAGAAGTTTAAATTTGCATTATCATCAGAGGTCTTCCCAGTTCTGACTTGTAGATGGCAGGGAGAGGGCCTCAGACAGCACCAGAAAAACATGTCTTCCAACCTCTAGCACAAAGAGGAGAAAGACAGGCCACATCCATCTATTTTCCTGAGGCTGCCAGTCCTGCCTCCGCTTAAATCTCTGCATTTGCAGATGATACCAAATTATTTTGCGTAGTTGAGCCCCAAGCTGATGGAGAAGAACTGAAGAAAGCTCTCACGAAGCTGAGTGGGCAAAAAAGTGGCAGATGGACTTCAGTGTCAACAAGTGCAAGACAAAGCAGCTGGGGAAAAAAACCCTCAACTATGCATTCATAATTCAGGTTTCTGAACTAGCCCTTTAGGACTTGGAAAAGAGAGCTTAGTGTCATTGTTAATAGTTCTGAGAAACCATCAGCTCAGTGTGCAGCAGTGACCAAAAAACCCACACAATCAAATGTTGGCCATCATTAAGAAGAGAATAGAAAACAAAACAGACAACATCATGACATTATACAAATTCATGGTGCTCCCAAACTTTGAATATTGTGTATAGTTTTGGTCCCTTCATCTCCAAAAGGATGTAATAGAATTAGAATAGGCACAGAGAAGAGCAACAAAACAGGTGAGGTATGGAGAAGTTGCCATACCAGGATAGACTAGAAAGGCTATGGTTCTTCAGATTGGAAGAGAGAAGGCTGATAGGAAATGATAGAGGTCTATAAAATCATGAAGGGTGTGGAGCATGTGAACAGGGAACTGTTCTTCACCAATTCCCAGAATACTAGAACTAAAGGTCACCTGGGGAAATTAGTAGGCGGCAGGTTTAAAACTAATGTGAGAGTACTTGTTTTACAGAATGCATAGTTAACTCATGGAATTCATTATCACAGGAGGTGGGGATCCCCGACATGGGCTGATGTGTCAGCACCAGCTGTGGCCCTGGACTAAAGGAACTGTTCCCCCGCAATTGTGGGGAAAGGGCTAAGACAGCGCTGGACCATGCTGACGGGTGAGAGAGGGGAATTCCTCCTCTAGCTGGGTTCAGGGGACCCTGCCCATGGTGGGGGAACCCCTGCTGAGGCACAGGTTCCTCCCACAACGGTCCTGGACTGGAGGGCCTGTTCCCCCACTGCAGAGGGACAGGAACTAATCAGGGATGGGCCCTGTTTGACTGCATGTGGGTGTTCTTGACACTGGATAGCAAGCTGGGAGGCACGCTTTAGCGCCACCTCACTTCTGGTCTCGGCTGCTGCAGGCATCTGGTCACCTTTCTGGATTCAAAAGTGAAGATCAGTTCATTTCGTTATTGATTCAATCTACGCAGTTTAGAGAAATCTGCAAAGATTGAATTGATTAAGCCGCTGGCTTTTTGGCTGCCTGCACTTAGCCTTAAAGTCATGTTTCCAAAGTAATGTATCAAAATAAAAAAATTCTTGTCTATTCAGTATTTTTCCTTGTTTTTTTACAAGTTGCTAGTCACTGAGCAATTTTAAACTCTTGTCTTTTGTCTAGAACAGCTAATGGCTCTTGTGTATGTGCTTTTAAGTTTTGTATGTTGACTCTCATGTATGTTTTTCTTCCATGGCTATTGGATAGGTACATGAATTCAGAAGCAGGTATCTAGGTTTGAAAAATTCAAAATTCAAAAGTGGGGGAAAAGGAACTTACACAGAGACTTGTCAAAGAAAAGCACTTTGCATATTTCTTTTTTATCACGTATTGCTAGGAAGAAATAAAGATATTGCATTTTGAAACTATGATTCACAGCAAATAACCCATTATCTTCAAAACAATATGCAATTATTCAATATAGAAAAATGCAGCTTTTAGTTGCTTCTGTCTTTTTAAGCTTCCCAGCTCTAGCTAATGTCTGATATTGATTCTGAATAATTTAAATGGCAATAAAATTGGGTTTTCATGACAGTCAATCAGAGACATTTTATATTTAATGTTCATTTAAAGAAACATAGTGCCTTCTTACCTTCTGAATTTCAAAGCCATTAAAGTAATTGCAGGTCATTAAGCTAAATTTCTTTGAATAATCAGGACAGTTAATCTAATTCATGCACCATTCAAAACGGTGGACAGGAAAGACTGGGATGCTCAGCATGGATTTTAAAAAGTCACAAGATGGATTTTCAGCGGCAATCATCAGAATTTCTTCATAAAAGATTATATATATATATATATATATATATAGTGTTGGATCATTAAGAATTTTTTAGATTATGTTTATTGCTTTAAAAAGTATGACGTTAAGATAATGTAAGAAAAGAATAAATATACTAACTTCTGTGGAGCTGAAGATGGGAGGCTGACTGACTGCACAAGAGCACCATGAAAGCCCAAGGAAACATTCATTTTTTTAAAAATATGACAGAAGGTCACCAAATTAATTAAATGATTGTGTTTTACACAGTCACTAACACCCTAGAATGCCTGGGAGGGAACTGGTAAATATCACACTATAATGGCATCCATCTGTTGTAATGTTTGGCCATGGTGATAGTGAATGACACATGGGCTGTGCCCAGTGTTCAGGTTGAGAATGTTATCTGTTGGCTGTGATTGCAGCTTATTATTTCAGACCTGTTGGCCTCACCTGAATTTATTTAAAGTTAGAATTTAAGCATAAATGTATGCTTTCCTTCTTCATAGCATCAAAGTGTCCCTTAGAGGATAAAATCTTAAATGGCTTCTTAAAAAAAAAGCCCCACTCAGCCCTGTCCAACTTCTTGGTAGTGGGAAGTAGTGGCTTTACAATCTGATAAAATGTTGCTGGTCCTGGATTCAGGATTTGCAGATTCAAAATGATGAAAAAATGTAGAGAAGTGCTATTGATATCCATCTGAACAAGAAAACAAAGACTGTTGAGGCCATATATCTCAAAATAATAATTGGTTACTTGAAGCTTGCTGGTCAGTATAACAATTTCATCACTTACCACTGTATCAGAGTCTTTCAGAACTACCTACCTGTGACTAGAACTCATATGCAACACCAGTGTCTTGAGTTACAAATGGCTTGGTGGTATTTTTTTTTCCATTGCTGAAGCTGCCTCAGGCTGCTTAAAGCATAAAATGCTACACATTATTCTTTTTGCAAGCTCTGTCTTCTGGATCAACATCATCATTTACCACAATATTTCAGAATCAGGCAGGCATAACAAAAATGGAATTGCATCAAATAATCTTCTGTGCACGGTCTTAAATGATTCCACACCTTCATAACAATAGAGTGAAATAAAATTAAGTTTAAATCTATTTAGAAATATCACTATTAGGGCTGTGCGAGGCTTCAGGCCATGCTTTTGATATGGAGAAGCTTGGGACACTTCGGCATCTGAAGCAGAATGTCCAGGTCGAAGTGCTGGCCTCTTTAGACTTTCTGAAGCAGTTTGGAGCTTCTGAACCACTTTGGAAAAGCTTCGGAGCCGCTTCAGAGATCCGACCATAAGGTATAGTGGGGAATCAATGAAATATCTATAACTTGGTTGTTTTTTGTTTGATTTGGATGAAACTTGCAAGAGTGGTAGCTCCTAGTGAGGCCACAAAGCCTTCCAAGTTTCAAGAAGATCGGTGCAGGGTATTTGGGGGAAACTACACCTCAAGCTGCTGATAGGCAAAACTCATGACATAGATGACCCTCTGTGTTAAGGCACAGCAGGCTGAAAGTTGCAGGGGTGGTGGCCCCTGATGAGGCCACAAAGCCTGCCAAGTTTCAAGGAGATAGGTGCAGGGGTTTGGGAGAAACTGCACCTCAAGCTGTAGACAAGCAAAACTCGTGACATGGGTGACCCTGTGTGTGTTAAGGCGCAGCAGGATGAAAGCTGCAGGCCTGCTGGCTCCTGCTGTGGCCACAAAGCCAGGAGATAGGTACCGGACTTCTGGGTTCTGGGGCCCTGCACCCCTAGCTGCTGACAGGAAAAACTCATGACATGGGTGTTTGTGGGACTGACTATCTCTGTCTTGGGGCAGTTGATTGTCTGTATTGATTATTTCCTCTGCTGATTCTGTGGTTTTCTAGGTGTTAATTGTTGCTAAATAACTAATTATCTAGTAGCTACTAGTAGCTAGCTACTGTGTATTGAGCTGTTCCCTGAGTGAATCATGATTAATTAGTCACTGGTAGCACAGTAGCTTAGCAGCCAGGCCTGCAGTAGTTCCCCTACCACCCTGTGCCCCAAGACAGACACAATTGCACAAGCACCCATGAAACGAGTTTTGCCTGTCAGCAGCTAGAGGTGCAGGGCCCCAGAACCCAGAAGCCCTGAACCTATCTCCTTGACAGCTGACAGGCTTTGTGGCCTCTGCAGGGGCCACCACCCCTGCAGTTTTCAGTCTACTGCACCTTAACACATGCACAGGGTCATCTGTCTCACAAATTTTTGTCAGCAGCTTGAGGTGCAGTTTCTCCCAAACCCCTGCACCTATCACCTTAAAACTTGGCAGGCTTTGTGGCCTCAGCAGGGGCCACAACCCCTGCAATTTTCACCCCCCTGTGGTGTAACACGTACACATGACATGAGTTTTGCTTTCAAGAATTTGAAGCAGTTCCCCCCAAACCCCTGCACTTATCTTCTTGAAACATAACAGGCTTCATGCCCTCAGCTGAGGCTACCACCTGTGCAAGTTTCATCTAAATTGGACAAAAAACAACAAAGTTATAGATATTTCATTGATTCCCCATTATACCCTACGGCCAGACCTCCAAGGCGGCTCCTAAGCTTCGGACGGATTGAAGTAGGAAACCGATCCAGAGCTCTGGATTGGATCCCTGGCATCTGAAGCGGCCAGATCTGAAGCCGGAGCAAACAGCTGGCTACTCGCACAGGCCTAATCACTATTATTTTTATTAATGTTATAATGAATTATGCTTTTGTTTTAAAGTAAAACATTGGAAACAATTGGGACAGCAATGGCCAAAAATAGATCTTTTCATCCAACATGTGTCTAAGTTCATAGTTCATCAGGACTATTTTAATTTTATTATTCATTAGTGAACTCTGTCCAGATTATACTGCTAGTAAACTTTCAGTAAAAAGGCATGGTTAATTTGGAATTAAAGATAAACATAACAGTTTGCATGTATTCATAACGAAAGTAAATAACAAGGATTTGGTAAAACATTTGTTTTGTCTTTCTTTTTTTAAGGGGTTCTCCATTTTTTTATTCTCCAATGGCCAAGTTTTCTCTCAAACTGAACAATGGGTTCTAGTCTAGATTCTCAAAATTGGGCTTGAAGTTGCTGCACATTCAAATTTGTCTATACATACCAGTACATATAATCTATTGCATATATTACCAATTTGGATTTAGGCCCATACTTTGATCTTAAGACATGTGTAAGTCAGATTTACATGTTCCTAAAAATATAGACCTACACCTTCAGTTCATGTACAACATCATTAAGGCTTAAAAAATGTCAAAGACTTGAATCTTCTTTTGAAGTTGACATTTAATTTTAAATTGGCTCAGAATAATACACCTGAACTTGATCACACCTATACTAATATGTACGACATAAAACTCTACAAAAGTCAATGGGAGTTCTGATTTTACACAAAATTTGCAAAAATAACTTCAGTGGTGTTACTAGTCAATCACACAAGGATAACTGATATCAGCCTGGGACCTATAAAGTAAGAATGTATGTTAAAAACCAACCCTAAGATAATTCTTCTTGAAAATACAGTTCATGTTTGGTCTGTGAAATGAGTTGGAAGAACAGATCTTGTTGGCTGAGCTAATTTGAAGCTTCTGTTGTATCCTACAAACTTGCGATAACAGTCACTTTGAAATTTAGTGGTGTAATTAGTTTTTAGTTTAGCTAGTCTAATTCATTTTCGGCATGTGTGACATTCTCTTTTCAATGTTTGCAGATGCTAGATATTCCTGAAATACAGGGTAATACACTTTGCTCAACCCTTTTTTTTGGCAGCATCTTAAAAATAGGGCAGAAAATGTGCTTTATATGTTTTTTTGAATCCATTATCAGAAAAAGTAAGTTTCAATAATCATGTTTAAAGACAGTAGTAGAGAAGTCCAAAGGAAATACTTCTCCTTTATCAGCCAGTGGATTCAGAGAAACCCTTAAACATATGATCGAGTCTATTCCTATTAAGGAAAGCTCTTAAGCACTTGTTTAACTAATTCCTGAATAGGAATACTGTCTCAGATTAGTATGTAGAGAGGGTGTTGTACTGTGTGATCTTGGGGTGGGGGTCAAACCTGAATTATGATGGAATTCAGTTAAGCTTTTGAGGAGTGTGTTTTTTGTGTTAAAGCATTTCCTATTTATTTTTCTTTTACCCAAGCTATGTACAACCTGATCAAGTACTGAAACTATATTATAAACTCCATGAAGAGTGGTTGGTACTGAATTATAATTATCATCACATAACATAGCTGACAGTACTTGGCTTCTGCTAATGCCCGAGTTACTGATTCTATTGAAATTTGTGGTTTAAATGTTAAGGTTCCAGTGCTAGCCATGAGTTTTAGTGAACTTGCTTGTAATTTGATTTACTTTCCTTGCCCCAAATTAAGGACTGGCTTCCCAATTAAAGTTGATGGCTCAGTGACCAGTTACTCCTGATTTTAAGTTGAGAGTGATGTTAATTTTTTAGAATACTGCTGAGTGTCCATCAACTTTTGTGACCCACTGCCTTATTCCTCATAAAAAAAAAAAAGTGTTTTGCATTCCATTATGTTCAAAGTATAGCCTTTTTAATCTGCATATTTCTTGCAGGCTATGCTGGCTTATTTCCACTGGAATATATTAGAATGGAAAAGTATTAAAAATATTGATTTATCATTTATAATGCTGAAGTGATGTATTGAAATGAAATTTGGATGCCATCCAGCCCTCCAATAACTTTGACATTATTGGACAAAACTAGATGATCTCATTCTAATTAATATGCTAGTTTCATGTGAAAAGTGTGGAGAGAATGGATCAGAAAAAGTCCGTCAAAAATGGTGTCTTGATACTGAAAGCTGTCAAGCACTGTAAGCGTTAAAATGCTGCCACCTTGCATTTTAAGCCTTGAATAGAAAGATATCATTTCACGGTTTCTGTTGTTTCATGCTGTTTTGTTGTGGGTTTTTTTTTTATTTCAGCATATATGGGAATATACATATGGAAGCAAGACACCCATTTGTACCCTGTATGAGTGCCCATAGTTACAAATATTTTCTTTTTTGTGGTTTCATGGTTTGCAGGGCAACTGACAACAAGAACCACTTACTATACTTAGGGGCATCTGAAGACAGAGGAGTGCAAGTCATTCATGTTACTTGTGAAATCTGTAATCCTTTCTTGCATTTCAGCATGTGTGCATTATGGCATCTCCAGCAATACGGCAACATAAAAAGAAAGGCATTTAAAACTACTCCTTTATGCACATATATATTGGTCTCTATCCATCTACTTAGCTTTTTTTTCATACCAACTGATTTAATCTTCATTGGATAGTACACTCTGAATCTACATTAGCTTTCTTTAAAATACTGTGCATTCTCTTGTCCATTAGGCTTCTCAGGCTTACCTTCCTCCTTTTTGTTTTTTTGTGTGTAGAAGTTAATGGAGGAAAACTGCCTGTCATCAGATTTATGCAGAGTTGAGAGTGAGTGAATGCTGCCATCACTGAAGTTGCCGTCTATTTCACATTGATTGAGCTTCCTGGGCTTGAGGGATTTTTGCAGGGCTGAGTTTTTATGGTTGATATGCTTTTGGTCATTTGTCATAAAATCATTCTATCCAAGCTGTTTACTGGTCTGAATGCTTAATTACTGCAGTAGCAGGGGATGGCATGAGTTTTAGTTTTGACTGAATATTCATGTAAGAATGTTAAGTAGTTGGTAATTATCTTCTTTTAGCTCCTGTGTGGAGCACCCATTTTATATATTTAAAAGAAATCTGCCCATAATAGGAAATGTACATTTTTATACCTTATCCAAATAATAATGCATCCATCATTTTACATTCAGAATTTTTAGTGCAAAATAGTACAGATTACATTGTGTATATATAATGGCCATATGAATTGTGCACACTTTAAGAAAGCTGTCTTCCTCTCTGACCACTGATAAAAGCTTTTAACAGTTCAGCTTAATCTTCAACTAATTTCTAAAAAGTCTGTTAAATGCTATTTGTTTCTACTCAAAATGAAACTTGTATGCCTAAAAGCAGTAAAAAGAAATACCTATATGAAAGTAACAATAAAATCTTGTTGCTGTTTTTTAATACTGTAAATCTAATCTGTATTTGAAGGGTAGTGGTTTGTTTGTTTTTTTTTGTTTTTTTTATTTTCTGACTATTGAAAATGTGTAATTTCCACATTTATTTAGATCACTCCTTTTATTGCCCTCCCCCTTCCTCTTTCTTTATTACCATTTCTATTGCTTGGCTGGAAGGAGGATTTTTTTCTTCATGTTTTTCTTCTCCTCCCCCCCTTTTTTATCTCTCAAAATTTGCTGCTGTAGTTCTAGCACTGTTATATATTTGAATGCATTTCTTCATCGTCATATAAAAGCACTTTACTTTTTCAGTGCAAGTATATTTTTTATCAGAAGAAATGCATAAAAGCTGAAAATGAATGTTTTAATGCCAAGGTGACTTGTCAGTGTAACCTTAAATATTTACTACAGTTTTGATGTTTCATTTATCTCCAAGTCAGCAGGGCATTCTGTTGTTTCAATTTTTCATTGTGTTACAATGCAACCCATTTAGATTTGCCTTAAAGAACTAGAACTATTTCATTTAATCCCATTATTGTGAACAGGAAACTATAGCATGAACTATTTTCTTGTTGCTTTCTTTTGTTTTACTAAAAAAGCCCCTCCCCCCCCTTAAAAAAAAACAAAAAACCTATCACCCTTATTCTAAGCTATTACACTTAAAGTCATCTGGATTCCTTTAGGGCTGCCAAAAGGTGAAATTGACTTTTTGAGAATGTATTGCTGAAAACTGCAGCCTTAGCAGTTTTTCAAGTAGAAACATCCTGTGTGTTAAGACTGAAAGGGACAATTTACAGCCAGTTTCAAATTGTTAGCTGAGGTTAGGAATCAAAAGTTCAATAAGTGTCCACTTCTGCAATCACATCAACCTTGTTTAGATGACAGTGCACAATAAGGTGACTCATAAGAAGTGGACACTGGGGAAATGTCTTCCTGTTTTGACCACAGATGTCCTTTGGATGTGTGGCCCATGCTGAGTACTAGGCATATTTTCAAATTAAGTGTTGTCATTATAACATGGACAAATACTAAAGTGTTTCAGAAAAAGCCCCTCTAAATACAAATGCATCAAGTAGTAGCCTTACCTATTAATTTATTATCAGTTCATTATACTAGTACTACCTGAACTCGCTTCATCTTCTGTGCATAGGGTTTACTGAAATAGTAATCAGCTGTTTATAATTTTTCTCTGAAAATGGCTCCTATTTTTTTTATTCATTGAGAAGCAATTGACCTAAGTGATTCAGTGTAGGCAACAAAATGGCAGATTTTGCAACTTGTAATGTAAAGGTGTGGAGGGATATTTTTGGCCATTCTGAAAAGTAAATTCCAATCCAAAAGGCTGAGCAGACTGTGATATAATAGATGCTTCAACAAAGCAGATGTATTTATCACTGCAGTGAAAGCTACAATTGACAAATTACAATTGAACCCAATTTACACGACTATTAAATTGGATGTACTTAATTGGCATGTAACTCTTGTCTGTTGTATTTTTATGTAATTTTAAAATGATCCAAAAGAATACCATGTACAACAATATTAGTATGAAGGATGCTCTAACTCGAACCAAAAAGCTTGCTTTTGTAGGAATCATAGGTGGTTCATATTTTCCCAATGAGATACAGAGAATCCACTTTCTATCTAAATTGGGAAGTGTATATAAGGCACTGATGAGAAACATGTATGTCAGCGAATTACTGTGTAAACTCAAACCTGTGTCAGCTGACCCTCTGATTCAAACTTATTCAGCAAGAGGAAACTGTTGGCGTGGAAATCTTCATATACTGGTATTTCTATAAAGTACATTAAATTCAGTTCTTCACTCAAAACCTTTGGAAAATGATTAGTGAGTATAATGCATACTTACCATGTTGTTTTGAGTCCAGGGATGTTTCTATGATATTGATACAACATATGAAAAAGACAGATGAGACTTCCATAAGGCAGCTTTCATATTTTCTAGCATAGTGATATTCATGATTCTGGCATGCTTGAGCTGCAAATTTGATTAGATTTTTTTTTGTATGCCAAGGTAGTATATGTTTCAGTATGGGCAATTTGTAGACTTGGTCTGAATATCTTTGGATGGTTAGTTAGTTTGTTTAACATAAAATGCTCAAGTTTTCATCCAGGAACAGGGAAACTAGAAGTTCTCAGCTGAAAACTTAACACCAAATGTTTTCAGCCTAAACCTTTCAGTTGTGGACAAAAGCAATTGTTTAAATAATTTGAAGATTGTATTTCTCTTATCTATATTAAGTATGCCATCATTACTGTTTTTTCCCATATACAATACACCCCCCAAAATGTGCACCTTGTTTTGGGGAGCCAGAATATAGAGAAAATGATTTTTCCAGTCATGGTCAGCTGTTTGACAGAGTAAATTCTGGGAACAGTGTCCAGGAAATGTAATATCTCAGGAGACATTCTGGGGAATGGAGGCAGAATGCAGCAGTAACTTCCTGGTGTTAGCTGCCTCACCTAAATTATTTCCTGGGATGCTCCAGTTCCTGGACATTTATGTTTTCAGGAGGACTTTGTATCATGCAAGGTTAGGTCCTAAACCCTTTCAAGGGTAGTAGGAAGACTTATTTTTTTAATTATAAGTAGTCTTTTATATAACTTCCTATAAATAAAGTGAAAAGCCTCATCAAGATACTACCAGCTGCTCACTTACTGCTTCAGATACAATCCACAATGCTTACTCAATAGCCACAGTTGTGAGGAGGTTAACACAGGACTCCCTTCCTTCAACTTGCTGAGTCAAACAAGCAGCAGCCATCTTGGCAGCTGCATGTCATGCAGTGTCTGCAGGCTTGCTGCTTTTCCAGGGAAGAAAACGGCTTCCCCACTGTGCATCCCAAGGTAACCTTAAAAATGAGCCTAACTTTCTTCATGTTTATACTAGTCTGGATCTAGCACAAATCTGTTACAGTCCAGCAAGTTACTCTGCATGAATACTGATGAAAACAAAACTAGAAGTTGGCACAACATGTGTTTAAATGCATTGGTTTTAATTTTTTCCCAAGTTAATTTCAGGACATTTAATATCTTTCAAAAATTCTTCTTCCGTTTATGTCCTTTAATTTCCCTTGGTTTTTGACCATGTGTTGTCTCCTCTTTAATTTTTTAGTTGATGAGAGGGATAGATGGCTGCTATCTTGCATTTTAAAATTGTCCATCTGTCCTCCTCCAAGTCTTGCATAGCTGTGCTTTGGAATAACTTAGCAGATGTGCCTGTTTTTGTTTAAGCCACATCACTTATGGAGATTTGCCATGCATATTACCTTTTGAGTTTGCAGTTGGCTTGTTTGGTCACTATATAGTTTTTTCCATTTGACAGATTATCAATGAAAGGTACTTTTACATACAGGTACACACGTAACTAATAAAATTTGGCGTGATGGATACTCTGCATTCTCCACTGCATTCTTTCTTATAATTCCCACCCCCCATGCATTATTATAGTTACCCCTTAGAAGATTTGGTGAAAAAGTCTAAAGCAATAGTTTCCTTGTTTAGTGTAAATTCACTTTCATGGTCCACTCAGAATCAGTTGCAGTTTACTCATTTTGCAACATGAAAGGCTGGACTGAGGTCTGTAGAATGTCGGTATCCTGTTCTTTTCCAAAGCTACAGTGCTTGAGCACAAACTAGCAGCTGGGTGGAGGTTGGGGGAGAGGGGTAGGATAAGAAAAAAAAATGGTGGTAAGGATGGTGAAGGCTATAGGACACCATTACAACCTGTTTTCCTTCCTAGTACTGGAATTGTTTGTAGCTGTTGTTTGGTCTTGTCTTGTTGGCAATTGTAGCTGCTTCTTGTTATTCACAACTTGCATTTGGTCCTCTCAAACTTAGAAGCTGATCATTTGCCAGTTGTTTCAATGACAGTTACAACATTGTCCTTTATACCAATTATCCCTGTGTGTGGATTTTTTTTTTCCTATGTCATCCCTAATGGTCATGGCAAAACAGAGTATCTTCAATAATTGGAGATTCAGCAGACTACCTAGCTGACACATTGCAAACATTGTTATTGATTTACATGTATAAGTACTAGCAAGAAAAGAGATCTAGTGCTAAAGGATGAGTCATTTTCTCTCTCTACTACCTGTGACAAGTAGAACCCAATCTGATAAAAGCCCTTCTGCCATTTTCATTCATCACTCTCCATTTTCCTTCATTGATCCCAGAATGCCAGCTTGTTGCTGATCCTAACATTTCATATTAACCGGTGTAAGAATAAATGAGTTTTCTGGAATCTTTGCTTTCTTTCCTTCCTTTTTTTACTCCCTTCTTTCATCATCTTGAACATTCTTTCTTTTTCAAAATCATGGCCTCCTTACAGCTTTCAGACCACCATTGTCACTAGTTTGCTCCTTTGCTGGTGATTTCAACTACATTTGATTCTTTGCTTCAGTTAGATGTCTGGTCTCAAGTAAAATCTCTGATTTCTCTGATGCAGGCCATGGCTTTCTTTAGTCCCAGTGAAGTATGTTTACTCTGTTAACCTGGTTTCTGAGCATGACCAGTACATTTATTAAATAGCAGAAAAATAGGGCTGGAAGGGATCTTTAGAGCTCATCTAGTCCAGCCCCCATCTGAACACAGTATTGTCTCTGTTGAGGCCACTCCAGACCAATGTTAATCTAAACTCCACTTAAAAATTTACAGAGATGGAAATTCCACAGCTTTTTAAATTAACCTCTTTAATCTTTTTCCACCTTCATAGTTGGCAGTTTCATACTGATGTCCAACTTAAATCTCCCTTGTAACAATTCAAGTCCATCACTACTTGTTTTGTCCCCTGTGGACACACAGAACTATTGATTGCCATTTACTTTAAAATAACTCATCTTATATTTCAAGACTGATATCATTTTCCCCCTGTCATTACTTTCAGATAACGTAATTTTACAGGATTCTTACATTGTCATAGGTGGATGAGCACATGCAAAATTTTAAAATATATATTTTCCTTCTTTTTTTTTGTAATGTCATGTGCATAATACCATAATATTTGCTTTCAGTCCTTCCACCAGCAGAAGTTGCTGAAACATATTTAATACTTTGAAAGAGCTACTAAATTAAGTGATTTTTATACAGAAAAGTAATACCTAATGTGCTACTACACTCTCAAATATTTGTAGAAAAATAGTCTTGTACAATGAAAAGCAAGAGAATAAAGAGCACCCCTCACCAGTATAAAATCCAAGATATGTTCCTGGAGATGAATACCTCTGAACATGGCCCTCCATGATGCATCTTTTCCCTGTTCAGATTCACAGCTACTTTTGTTTTGTAGCTCTTTTTGGCACTAGGTTCTGTCTTTTGTCCTCCAAAATAAATGTTAGTAGGCACATCTACACGTACAATAAAGTCTGAATCAACTACATTGTCGTTTAAGCCAGAGTTAACTAATTCTGATGCTGTTATGCACCTATGGTGCTAAAGGATCACTTAAGCACAATTAATCCAGAATAAACATGGAATACACCTCACACCATTCAAGTCAACTAAAATTTAACTTTATTAATGCACTAAATGTTATCTTGGTAGTTGAGAGAGAGAGACTTGGTTCCAATGTCTCACCCAGTCCCAGATGTTACTCCAGTACAGAGTCTGCACATGGCCAGTCAGCATTCTTGAAAGTAGAGGGTGGTCATCTTTGAGTAATTCTTTTGGCTGTTGTTCAGTCCCAATATTGTTGGAGCATGACACACACTTAACTTCCTTGTCTTTCCCCTTTTATGCTTTTTCTTTAACTTTACTTCTCTGACTCTTTATTTCTGGGTACTGTTGATTGGTTTCCCTATGACCATCAGACTTTTTATGTTTTTATCCTGTCAGCATATTCCTTTGTTCTTACAAACCCATCACATGCATGCATCATAATTTTGTCTTTTACCAGTGTCTTAATCAAGCACAATCAATCGATTGATTGGGCATGCCCTGCAGTCTTAATCGGTGTCTTAATCAAGCATAATTAATGAATTGATTGGGCATGCCCTGGACTTTTTACTTGGTCTGTCCATCAAAATTAGAAATTTCAAGGGCTCTGCAGTTGTCCAATCAGTTCCCTTTTATCACCTTTCATTAACATATCCAATAATTTCATCCCTCTGATTTAGTTGGTTAGTAACAAATTCAGTTAATTTGAGCTAATATCAAGGCTCACATTCTACACGCCTATGTTGATAATGCTAGAACATAAGCTGCCTTATTACATTAATAAAAAAAAAAACCCATAATGTGAAAGTGAACTTCAGGCTAATAGCTGGCAGTGTAGATACAAAATGCAAAAGATAAGTTCAAATACGAATTCACCACTCAAGCAGGTGCAACTAAAGGTAAATGTGACAAGCTAACCTAACACCATCACTGTCCACACACGCGTTTAAGCACAGTGATTTACTCTGCCATTGGAAAATACCCATGTCTAATGGTGCTATCCAGTGGCACTATCAAGTAGTTTACACTGGACCAGTTGCTGTGCATGTGTAGACAGTGACACTTTACTGTTCAGTAAATTAGTCTGCTGTGCAGTAAAGCACATATGCATATGTAGTCTATTGTGCAGTAAAGCCCAGGGTGTAGTTTGTAGATCCCATTAATTTTGGTCAGATTTTAAAAGTCCACCAAATCTCTTGATAGCATTAAAAAAAGTTAGGAATTAAGTTTGTAATTATTCTGCTTGTTTCTCTCCCTTCATGCAACTGAATTCAAACATGTGAACTTCTTACTTAAGATAATTTTTTTTTGTTTAATTATCTTACATCTTGATATTTGAAGGTACCAGAAAGCTGTCCTGGATATTTAGCATGGATTTTCAGTGGATGGGTATAGAAACTCACTCTCTGTTATTATTCTTAAGTTTGGCTTGATATTTAAATGTTTCTTTTGACTTTAATATTAGGAACTTTTTTGATGCAACATGCACATTTTCTCTTATCTTTCCGCTCTCTCCCCTCTTTACAGCTCAGAAGCTATGGTTTCATTAAGTCTTTTCCCTTCCCTCTCCCAACAAAAACAAATAGCTATTTTTTCTTTAAAGAAGTCCTAGTATAGACTGTTAAGTAAATGCAAGTTATTGCACATGGTGTTTATGTGCATTGTCACTTCCTGCAGAGTTTTTGAATGAAGAAAAAAACTACATATGCCAAATGAAATACACAAATTTTGGAATCATTTCCCCTTATCTATTCTGATATTGGATCCTTAGTTACATATGAATTTAAGCAGTGAGAACAAGTGTTTTTGTTTTTTTTTTTAAATAAATCACATGACATTCATTTTCTCTTTTGTCTGTGCTTATTTCTCTCACCTGTTATTTTCCATAAGACTGTTTTCAGTTAGTTAGCATTCAGTTCTTCCATCTGATTGGCAAGTTATGTATCTAGCTATGACAACTGCTTGCTAGAACGGGATGGGAATTTTCATCAAATTGTACCAACTGATTAAACAAATTGATGAAATTGATAACATTTTCAAGAAAATCTTTTGGACTCATTTCAGGGAACAGGAAAGGACAATAGTTCAATTTTATATTGCTCTCCATTTGACTATAAAATGTTGTTCCAAATTTTCCATTTGTTTCATTTTCTGTTTATTTTAACTTAAATTTTAAAACTTCCCTTTGTGGTCTCTTAGAATTTGCCCATGTGCTCTCCTACTGAGTACCTATCATGTCCGATTAGCTCACTATAACCACTTAAAGTCACTCTAGAAATTGATCTCTTTTGTCACTGAAGGTTTGTTTGTTTGAAACTGCCTGAAGTAGGCAAAGAAAGCATGGAGGGGGAGAGGGGAAACAAGGAACTTGTAGAGAGGATTATCTAGAAGGTTAGGTATAGAATCATAGAAAGGTTGGTTTGGAAGGGACTTCAGCAGGTTATCTAGTCCAACCCCCTACTCAAGATAGGATTATCCCTCTCCAAACCATCCCATCCCATATTTGTTTAACCTGTTCTTGAAACTATACAAGTCATCATGTTGCAAGATGTATTACCCCAGAACACCAAGAAACCCTCAGTCTGCCACAGGTAAGCAGGAGGAATACTGTCAATGTCCCACTGCTGCAAGTGTTAAAATATGCTTGAAAGATCCAAGGAACAGGGTCATGGTCCCCACTACAAAAGCTCCATGCCAATATAACCATGGGTAAAATTCCTTCCTGGCCCCAATCGTGTGGTAATTTCATTTGACCCTAAATAGGGAGGTGAGACCCTCTAACTAGGAATTGCAAGTTTTAGTCCCAGTAGAAGCATTACCCACCCTAGTCAAAATCCCCAGACTTGGCTGCAGCTAACACCCAATGCATTTCAGAAGATGAAGAAAACTCCTGACACCTGTAGGAACAGGAGAGGAAAAATAAATACTCAGTCTATGTGGCAATCAGCAAAGACTATAAGCAAGGAAGAAACCAAATATCCTTCATGCTGCTCTGTAATCCACAAACAGCAAACATAATTCCCCATATCACACCACCCTATTGGAAATCCTCTCTGCAATCCCATCCCCTCCATAAACTTATCCCAGCTTCTTTAGTCTTCTTTAATGCCTCAGCTGATTGTGAAGCTTTGCTCGGTTCTCCTGCTGATGATATGGTCCTCTCCAATAATTATCTTCAGAACTCTTTTTTTGATCTCCCCAGGTATGTACAGATATTACATTTAGATTGACCTAATATGTTAGGTTGATCTAAGTAAATTTTAATTCACCTGAGTAAATGCACTAATTTAGAAAAAATCAGGTTAACCCAACCTGGGAAAGGTTTAACCTGATCTTGCAAACACCTGTCCACATTCTCAGTGCAGCCCTGGAGCTAGGAGAGCCAAGCCATCTGCCCCAACCCTGGGACTGTATTAATTATACTGCCCCACCCCTGACTGGGCTATTTTTAGAGCCCCAACTCCCCTTCCCAGCAACCCTCCTCTGTGGAACTGTCCACCTCTCCCCTCAACCTAGGTTACTTGTACCAGTTTCCCCACATGACTCCTGGAAGTGGCTTTATATGCTGCTTCCAAAAGCAGTGACCTGCTATATGCCCCCACTCCCAGTCTAGGTATAGGTGGAGGAGAAGTCTCCTAGGCTTCCAACTTCTTGCCCTTTACAACAGTTGGGTAACAGTTGTTGCCCAGCTGTTGGTCTAGGAGTAGCTATGGGCAACATTTTTTTGGTTGCCCATAGCAAAATCTAACCTTTTTTTTTCCTTTTGAAACTTTAAGTGTACTCTTACTTTTTCCATCCATTACAGTGTTCATTGATTGTTCTCTTTCTATAGGAGGCAGCCATTATGAATGGTAGGCCTGTGCGAGTTGGCAGTTATTTGATCTGGCTTCGGATCTGTCTGCTTTAGATGCCAGAGATACGATCCCGAGTTCTAAATTGGGTTTCCATTTTGATCTGGCCAAAGCGGCTCCAAGGCTTCGGAGCCACCTTGGATAACCAGCCATAGGGTATAATGGGGAATCAATGAAATATCTATAACTTTGTTGGTTTTTTGTCTGATTTGGTTGAAACTTTCAGGGGTGGTAGCCTATGCTAAAAGCATGGAGACTGCCATGTTTCAAGAAGATAGGTGCAGGGGTTTGGGGGGAACTGCACCCCAAATTCTTGAAAGCAAAACTCATGAATTTGGGGTGCAGTTCCCCCCAAACCCCTGTACTAATATTCTTGAAACTTGGTAGGCTTTATGCTCTTAGCTGAGGCTGTCACCTCGGCAAATTTCATCCAAATCAGACAAAAAACAACGTTATAGATATTTCATTGATTCCCCATTATACCCTATGGCTGGATCTCTGAAACGGCTCCTACGCTTTTCTGAACCACTTCAGAAAGCCTACCAAAGTCAGCGCTTTGATCCAGATATGCTGCTTCAGATGCCAAAACATCCGAAGCTTCTCCAGATCCAAAGCGCTGTCTGAAGCCTCGCACAGCCCTAATGAGTGGTTTTGCCTAGCCTGCCCAAACCCCAGTTTTACAAGATGAAAAGATGGACTGTGAAATTCCAGGACACAGGAGCTGGTGGATGCAATGACATAACTATTTGATTTCCAGTTGTAGGATGGAATAGTAAAAAATGTATCAATATTATCAACCTGGAAAATATCAAAATGGTTGATGCAATGTTCTAAAATAATTGACGTTTCCCAAATGATATCTGTATCTAATCACTCAAAAAAAATTATTTGGCCACTGTTGGGTGAGCCAAAATTCTGGAATTTCAAAATTTAGAACATGAAAATTGTATTTCTCAACCAGTTTTACCGCTTACCAGGTAAACTCTGCTTTATTTTTGCCATCCCCCTCCTTCTCACCTCCTCCCGCCATGGGTTTAATATGTGTGCTGTATCTAGTCATAATCAAAGTTGTAGGATCATTTTCTGTTTACTTGAGGTAATTGGGACCCCTGGTTTATGATAGATTAAACTATACTGTAAGAAATATATATCATGATAAGAATAATGTCTTAACAGTACTATTTTCAGTACTTTGGAAGTGTAGGACTTCCTGAATTGACTAACCCTTTTCATGTCTATAGCCTCACTGGAATTTTAAGCTTGATTTAAGGGTTTCAGGAATGAGCCAACAGTCTGTATGAAATTAAATAATGTTTTTTCTAATTTTAATGTTCTGTATAATTAATGCAGATGGATATGTTACAGATGACACACTTAATTCTAGACTTGGATAAGATTAAACGAAGCTCAGACTCTAGACTAAAATGTCCCTTATTTTAAAACTGTAATATTGATTTTTGTATTCCATTACTTCTGATTTTTGTATTCTCAAAAACTTCATTTGAGAACTGGAGAAAAGGATTAAGCTTTAATGGCTTAAATCCTAATGGCTCAGCATGTTGCCTCTTAACTACTTTAATTCAAGTGGTTGACTGAATAGACACAGTAATTATTTCAGGGCCTGTCTTCTTGTCCACAAAGTGGGGTGTCCTTGAAATCGGGCATAATTGAACAGGTATCTAGTCATTGGCATCATTTTATTTACAGGCCTCTGAGGCCAGGAAAAATGGTAGTTTCACCTGGGCATTTCTTGAGAAATGGCAGGTGAAAAAACCTTAAGGGTTTAAATAGAGGAAGCCAGGAGTTTTATTTAACACAGTCTGCAGATACCATCTACTATATAGATGTGAAGATAAAATCTTCATGTTGTCCTTGGAGTTATTACCTTTCCTACTTTTCTGATGTATTATATGAAACGTTTGACAGTTTTAGTAATTAAGTTTTGTATAAAGCATTTTTAAATTTCATTTTAATTTTCTTCTGTTTGAAATTGTATACAGGGTAAATACTGAAGACTGGTTAATTTCTTTAAAGCACAAGGAGGCTAAGTCACAATAAAGACTTAGTTTACTAAGTGTGATTTGGGTTTAGGAACAATCTTTTAATTATTACATTAATAATCAACTGTTTCTTCCTCTCATTAATTTCACTTTTTAATTGTTCCACACCACTAGTGGCACTCCATTTCTGTCTAGGTATAGACTAGGTTCAGGGAGGTTAGATCTCATGTTAAATGGCCACCCAATCTAACTTAGTTCACCCAGGTGCAGACCTTAAACCTAGATTGACCTAGGGAGCTAAATGTGAATGGTACAGAAGTGCTGGAAGGTTAGATTATTCTAAAAATGGCTGATGCAATCTAAGTTAACCCTACCTCAGAGGTAGTCTAACTTAGATAGGGTCCAGCAAGACTGATCTAACTGAACTTTTGTACAGTTCCCAGCACAGCACTGGGGGTGGGAAAGCTACTGAGCATTTTGAAATCCCCCTCCCCCATCACTGGGTTATTTTTAACCCCCTGGGCCTCCTGCTTCCCCCAAAAGAACTCCCACACACACACCACAACCCCCCCCCCCCCAAGCCTGCCAAATCCCCCATCCTGCAAATTATTTCAAGTGCCAGTTTTACCAGTGTTTACTGGTGCCTGGAGCCAAGGGTGGCAGGAAGGTCAGTTAGGACCAGGAGAGGTTGGTTCACCAGGATGGGATTGTTCATCTGGGGGTTGGGGTCAGGGGATAAAAATAGCCCCTGGTCGAGGGCGGGGGGCACCCTAATCCTTCCCCCCTGGCTCCTCCAAGGTCCCACATATCCCGCCCTGATCCTGATGATCATGATGACCCTACCAGGATCCCACCAACCCCTCCATAGACCCTACTTAGGCCCCATTCCTTCATGCAAGAGCCCCATGCCTCCTCAATCTGCCCATGGGGCCCCACCTGCCCCCCACAATCCCCTCCACAAACCCCACTTGACCCCCCCACTCCACCCCCTGAGCCTGCCTGTCCTCCTTGTCCCCCACAAGCCACTCCATTAGCCCCCACCCCCAACTTACCTTAGGTTGCATGGCCATTTTTAACTTGATGTAACCTTCCCCTAACCTCCCCAAATGTCTATACAGACCCTCTGTCATTTGCTGTTTTTCCTATCTGATCTATGGTGGTAAGATGGACTCCTCTGCTTTCCTTGTACTGCTTCTTCCTAAGGCTCCTTGTAGGCACCCTTGTTTCCTCAGCCTACTTGCTTTCTATATGATGGCTTCAGGCATGAGTCTGTATGTTGTGATGCAGAATGCATGACCTAAATGTGCCCAGCGCTGGCTTATGCTTCAAAGAATATTTTATTTAAACCACCTAACACACAAGATTACCATCTCCACAATAATTACTCTTACATCTTAAGGAACAAAAGAACAAAATATGAATTTGTAGCCCCTTGATGCTCAAAGGGATCTGATTTTACGTCTGACAAGCAAGGAAGTATATACTGAGGTAACCTTATATGTCTATTGAGTTTCTGTCTCTATCTTGAGTATGAGACTAAAGTGGGTATCTGAGTAAGGTGGCTGTAACAATGTATAGAAGAAATGCCATCCATTTATAATTAGTTCTGCCTGCAAATTGTCTTTGTAGTATCTGCCAAAGTTTGACAACTCTGAATTAAAAAAACAAAGATATTTACATGATGCAGTGGAAGTTTTTCTATATGTGATGTATAATTTAGAAGCCTTTATGAATATTTTCTAAACAAATTAAGGCTAATTATTCAAACTATTGCATGGGGAATTTGGTGTGCAATGCTTGTTATTGTTAATGGGATCTAATTTCCCATCATTGAGCTGGAAAGACATCCCTTGGTATCTGAAAGGTCAGGTCAGGTAAACCTGAAGATAACTAGCATTCGAAAGCATATATTAACTTCTGTGACAGCCATAGAATTTGGGTTGGGTAGACTTTTTATTGCTTAGACCAAGTGAGAATACAACATCTCTTTTGTAGTATTAAATCTTATCACAAGGATGTTCACAAGTGCATTCTAGCCATAACTCTAATAGAAGTGTATGGAATTAAGCCATTTATAAAACTGGCACAGTTTAGATTTTAGAGGTTAAAATTCTCTATTAAATATTTGCTGTGTGAAAAGGCCTGTTATGAGAAGTTTTGCTGTTTGTTTCCCTCTCTCCAGACATAAAGGCTTACAGATAAAGCTTCATTTTTCCATCTCTAAATATGTGCCCCTGAACATAGATAATATTAGTCATAATTGAATTTTAATGTATCATTGATTAGGATGTTTTCTGAACTGGCTATTTTAAGTGTTACATCACCAATTTTCTCAGGTGGCTAGGCATTTTCTTTTTTGAGTTTCCAAATGATACTTTCCACTATTGTAAAACTCCCTACTTCCTCCAGAAAAGTTGGGTTGAATTCTAACTTATTTGCTAAAACTGAAGTACACGTCACACCACTATGAACTACAACAGCAGCCAAGAAAAGATGGGCACGTATTCCTTTTTCTCAAGTAATGCCTTTCAGTTGTGGCTGGGCATGTTTTTTCCTATGGCCCCGCTTCCAACTGGCTCTAGTTGATATCATAGTGAGGAAAGAGCAAAAGAAGGAATCCTGCTCTGGGACTGAGATAGGTGGTGAATCTCCTGAAGCCAGAAGAGGGGAAAACTTAATTTCTTAGTTTGGAATGGGGAAAAGAGAGTTTTGAACTCAGTAATAGTAGATCCAAAGGTTGACTGGAACAAAGTAGAAAGGATATGCATATTTTTGAGGCGATAAGTAGGGTGAGAGAGAATCATAAACTTGAATGAGCTTGGGAAGTTTTGCAGGTTTCGTATGGTTAATTATAAGAATCTTTTCCCACTCTGCTCTTTCTCCCTCTGTTCTCCCATTTGTTTGTGAAGCTTCTGTCACTGGTAACAGCACTTGGGGGAGGGAGCATTCATACTTTCTACCTGAATTTCAGTAGAGGAACACTTGCATTCTCCCCCACACCCTCATGTAATTTTAGGGGTCTGTTTTAGGGGCCATCTAGAGTAATCTTCTCCCTCCCTCTGAGATAAAATTTGTTTGGTTACCAGTCTTGCCACTCTCACTTCAGTGTTCATGTAACTCATGACAACCTAGGAAGTCTTTGTTACCCAATATGAAAGTGGGAACATCAGATTTTGAATCCACTGAGGACATTGTATGCTCAGCAGCATCAGGAACATATGAGATTTAGTGAGGAACAAGGTAGCCAGAGTTTCACAGTGTAAGTGAGGGGAAACTAATTAAAAAATGACTTTAGACTCTTCACCAAATGTTGTCTGTATCTGGGCACTGGGGTTTGGGGCTCATTGTCTATCTATATGTAGCATTTTGACCTCAAAGTATTATATATCCAGAATTCACATTTTAATATCTATAGTGTTATAATTGCAATTAATACAATACCAAAGAGAGCATTAAAGTGTTCAGCTTTGAAAGTCACAGTGAAATTATATATTGATTGTTTGGATTATATTATTAAATTTTCAGCAACACACTCTCCGAGAATGTTTTAACAAATATATTAAACACAAGGCTTTTGATAAAATTGTAAATGATATATCAGCGTATTGTTTTAGATGCAAAAAGGCAAACTGTCTAGTACATTTAAAATATAGTAATATAGAAGAATCAATACTTAAATCATTTTTGGTTTATTGGCTTGTGGTAATAGGCCAAATATTGAAGTTTATTTCTATTTTAAACTTCCTATTGCTTCAAAATTATGCTTTTCCTCTTGACTAAGGACAGAAGTTACACACAGACTGGTTTAAGTTATTGGAAACTGGTTTAAACATGTAACAGAACAGCAGTTCAGTGAACATGAACTGGTTTCAAAACCCCATTTAAGATGAACCTAAATAGATGTAGCATCAAACTTAACTGATTTAGGTTAAACTGGTTTGTGGAACTTCTGCCCAAGATCCCCTCCCAACTCAAGCTAGAACACAGTGCCCCGGTATCCCAGCAGCCTTTGTGGGCGGGCAGGCTACCCTCCACCAGTGTTCCTCTGTTTCACCCAGCTTGGCTGGCCCTGCCTTGGCTATCACAGAGCTGGGCAGTGCGAGGGAGCAGTAGGGGAAAGGGGCTGCCACCTGGAGTGCCCCCCTTCAACGGGGAACTTCCCAGCTGGGAGTGGGCCATGCTGTGAGAGTTGTCTCCCCCCTCCCCCTGCTAAGCCAGGATGGCTGCACAGCCAAGTCTCCTACAAGTCTTTGCGTCTGGCCCACATGGGGGCAGGGAGAATGGAGTCCCCCTGCCACACAGCCCCAGCTCTGAGGTAGGATGTGGGATTGTACAGTGAAGAGCTCCCCCCCCCCCCCTTCTATAAAGTGTTTCTGTCCCTATCACCTGGCACAAGTCTCCAGGCTGTTTGGTGTGTCTGTCTGACTGTTGCTGGTGCTGGGTTCTGGCGGGATGCACCAAGTGGCCTGAGGGGATTGCACTGGGCAGCAGCATGGAGGGAAAGATTGGGTTCTGCTGCCCAGCGCAAGCCTCCCAAGCTGCCGAGTGCATCCCTCTGGAGCTTGGCACCAAAAGCAGCCAGTAGGATGCACTGGGTAGCCCAGGAGGCTTGCACCAGGCAGTGAGGACATGAGTGCTCCATACAGGAAGGATCATGCTCTGCTGTCTGACCCAAACCTCCTGGGCTGCCCAGAACATCCCTCCAGAGCGCAGCACCAAAAACAGCCAGTAGGATGTAGTGGGCAGCCCTGGAGGTTTGTTCTGGCAGACAGGGCCCAATGATTTTTTTCTATGGAACTGGCCCAGCCAAGTGGGAATAGGGGAACCCTCCCTGGAGCCTTGTTACTCCCCAGCTGGAAAGTCCAGGTCCCCGGACTGGGGAAGCTTTGTTTCCCACTCCCCACTGTGCATCAGTGACCCAACAGCCTGGCTACACAGAGGGGGAGTTGCCTCCTATCCCCACAGATGGGTAGATCAGGACTCAGGGGCCAGCCTTAGGAGGGGGGACTCCTTTCCCCATTCTTCCATGTGAATCAGTAACTTGTGCGAGTCTGGTCTGGCTGTGGGGGTCTGTATTACCCTTGGCTCATCCTCCCTGCTACTCCCCCCTCCCCCAATGGGCAGACCAGGGCATGAGAGAGATCTGAAGCTGGCCAAGAGAAACCTCCCAGAAGCCTGGGGCTCCCCCACACATAGCTAGATGCCTGGCTTGGGGCCACCCGGGAACAGAAGGCTGTTTCCCCCACTGTGGGATAGGAGCGGGTTAGGGACATGTGCCAGCTAGCCAGTCAAAGATGGTCTGGTAATGGGAGGCATGCTCTAGTACCCTCCCACCTTTTGGCCTCGGCCAGTTCAGGCGTCTGCCTGCCTTTCCCAACTCAGAAGTCTTTTCTGTCCATTATTGGTTCAATCTACACGGTTTAGAGAAACCTGCAAAGATTGAATCAATTCTGACTTGGGTTTTTGACTGTCTGAACTTAGCCCAAGAGGCTTTTGAGTTATGTTATTGAAATCTGATATAACAAATGTAGGTGGTCTTAATGTTATGCAATTCTATTTTTAATAGCTGAGAATTTGTAACTTTAAAAATCATATATTGCTTATTTTAAAAAGCAGATAGGCTATTTAGCTATGGAAATCATAGTATGCAAATCATTATTTTCCTGAAATGTATTAAATGTTGTAAGACTTCTGTTCAGTGGTAGAGGAGCTCTATGTTATGCTGAAATAATTCTCAACACAACAGTGTTTCATTTTTCCAAAATATCATTTATCGTTACGGCTCTACTAAGTACATGGTAAGGATATGATGGCAATCCCGAAGATATCTACTTGTGATTAATCCTAGACATTTACTTAAATGCTTAGCACCTGCTAGGTGTAAGCCCATATAGACATGCATGCATGCAAATACATACTCTTTTCATAAACATGTATGAAGAATGATACATTTTCTGCTTGCTTCCCTGATGATGGATTTACATGTCCTATTCTGTAATCTGTAACAAAAGTTTCAAGAATAAATTAAAATCTACCATTATTAAAATTATTCTTATGTAATCTGGTGCATTCTAGATTAATTTAGATACTAAAAAAATCAGACAAGTTTAGAGAGGAGTGCCTGATAACAAGTCACAGTGCAGTTTAAAATTGTAATGAGGAAGAATTACATGGAGATGTCTCTACAATTACTGGCTTGAGCAAAAAGTATCACAGTGTTAATGTTTCATGCAGTCTCTGAAAGATTATAATAAACTGTACTCCTTTGACCTTATTAATGTTTTGTGATTTGATTTGCTAGCCATTTGCATTTTTCTTTGCTTACAGCCTTAGTAACCTGTAAACAAAAAAAACCCCAAAAAAACAAAAACCAAACAAAAACAAAAAAACCCAGTCAACTGAATACTGAAAAGGTCAGAAATATCAGGCCCAGCAATTCTGATACCCTTTTCCCATTAAAAGCTTATAGTGAAATAGCAGAACGTTAATCCAGTTCATTAATGAGGATTGTTCCAAAAATGCGAAGTCCACTGTTACCATCTGAAAAGAGACCTAAAATGGAGATGGGGTGAGGGGATAATTTCCCCTGCACTCTATTATACACAAAATCCTCTATATCTCTTAATCTCCTATATAATCATTGTTTTATTTTATTTTAGAAAGAGTAGTTCCCAACTAACCTTTAAATAGTGGACCCCTAAGTTATATCAGTACAAAGGTTTTAAAATCATACTATGTATAGAACATGTTTCTGTTTCTGCAGTCCAAATAGCAAATAAATGCATTAGCCTTGCATCTTATTTAGGGTGGGGGAGTATGTATAGAGTTTTAGAGGAATTGCTGAAAAAACTGGGTAAGAGTGATGGATCACATACAGATCATGTTTTTTGACAAATAAATGGAGCGCTCATTTATAACTACAGGTACAAATGTGCCATGATATGAATACATTTATATCATGTTTTCCCTTTCCCACCCAGAAGTTGTAAAAACATATTGTAGTATAAAAGAAAGATTTTCCCCAACTATCATTCAAAGAACAGCTTTCTAATTTCTCTTGCTGGATCCAAAGAAAAAATATGAGCTTTCAGAAATGTTCAGAGAACCTCTCTGTCTACTAAAGTTGACACGCATGGAATCCTGTCAATCTTACTGTAATCTTTTCTAGTCTCTTCTGTGGCCACTGGATCAGGCTCAGAGTTCCCCAGTAATGTCTTTGATACTCATATCCCTAGTATCCATTGAAAGACTAGTGTACAGTTTACACTAAAAGATACTGTCTGCCCTCTCAGTAGAAGGGTTAGTTTAGTACAAAGATATCTCATTTCAAGGTAGTATTAACAATGGCAGCTTTAAGCCAAGTGTGTACTTTCTTTTTTTCATAGAATGAGCCTAATTTATCTGTCTTGTAATCCAAAAACTGCTGTGAATTTCCTTGAGGTACATTAGCCCAAAGCCCATGCAGGCCAACTACTCCTCAGCTTTGCTTGGAGGAGACTCTTTTTGGTTTTGATGGAGACTCGAGAAACATTTTGAGATAGATAGACAGATAGATATCTATCTATCTATCTATCTATCTATCTTCCACTTCAAATTCTAAACACATGTAAGTACAAGCACACATGCATGCACATCTCAGACACTATTATGTTTACCAAATGACCTGTTTTTTATGTTTTTCCTCTCCCTTAAAAAAAGTACGACTCAACACTTTCCTTATATTTCATCATTCATCCCATTTTTGGTTATGAACCTTTTGTATTTGAAGAAAACCACACAGTTGTGTTGCTTATGTGTAAAGTGCATAACAGTTGTGGTCTCTTGAAGTCAAATAATAGATTTTTTTGTTAAACCTGAGCCTATTAAAAGGGGGGGGGGGATCCCATTCTTAAATATGCTTTTGTGTTTCAAAGGATGAGAAGATTTTTTTCTATACAAGTATTGCAAATTCTAATTGATTTTTTTGCATGTGGCAGTAAATTGTGTATAGAATAAAACAGTGTTCACAGTTTTGAATGCATCAGAAGATGTACTGTACCCTTCCTTATCAAAACATGTGACTAAAAAGGAAATCAGATTAGGATGCTAACTTCTATGACTTGATTGTTTTTAAAGGAAGAATAGTCAGCTGGGATTCACACTCCTTCATGGTTTATAAAACACAAAGTCTGAATCTAAAATTAAATATGCCTTAAATTTGTATAGCCAAAAGTATTAAAACAGAATATAATGCTCACGGAGAAATGATAGTCCAAACACATGTACAAGAGCAGGAGAAGTGTATGCAGTCTCTCTCTCACTTTCACTCAGAACTAAAGTGATTTATTTGGAACAATTTTAAAGCAAAACTTGGGTAAATTTCTCAATAACTTTTCTTTGGAGGAGATTTCATAAGCCTGCCTTATTTATCCTACTACCTCAGGGTATGTGCTTTTTATAAGATGGCTATTTTTAAGTGAGCAACTATTCTTGTAAAAGTTGACATTACATATTTAATCTAAGTAAAATATTTAGAAGCAAAAGGTGAAATCATTCTTTATTTGGTCTCTGGAGTGAAGAGAAGGGATTTGAGACACTGGATGGGGAACAGAAAATAAAAGTCTAATTGTATTTGTCATGTTAAAATATATGGGGGGTTTTAAATGTCATACTCCACCTTGCCTGGGGGTAAGCATTGGCAAGTCCAGGAAGGGTGGAGGGAAAATAAGTTAACATTGGTGGCTTGCCACTGATTAACCAAGAGAGAAAATATGGTAGCATTATCTCCCGTACCTTCCTGGACCTTTTTATTCTACCAATCCTTTTGTGCAAAGATAAATTGGCCACTGGAGGCAAGAAATGTGAAAAGGTAGCTCTCAGCTTACCCATCCTTTAAGCAGGATAGTAGGCTTTATGGTAAAACAAGGGAAAGTTACCAGTCTCTGTGGTGTTGGTTGGTCTCTTCTGTGCTTGTAGATGTGATCCAGGATAAAACTGGAGCTTGGAAGAGATTTTTTTTCCCTAGTGCTACATATTGATAATCAGGAGGCAGAAGAAAGGGAATGGGATGCCACAATGAACCAATGAATGACAATAATTGGGAAGCAGCTTAGAACATGGCTTGCTAGTCCTGGGAGTTTTGTTCTAAATTCTAAATTACGTTTGGATTGGGTTTTTTTCCTACTCTTCTCTGTTTGGAGGAGTGGACTTTTTAGGAGAAATGCATGTTAAGTAGGGACTTGAAATCATCCTGCTTGATAGCATGACCGTATATAAAAGAGATAATTTATCAAATGCATAAGAACAAGGTACAGACTACAAGCCAGAAAACAACTTGAGGGAAAGTGTCTCAAGTAAAATAGCACTTCAAGTTAAGATTCAGCACTTTGTAGAATGAAGATATTATATTCATTGTTTTGGAAATGAAGCCTATGGGTATTCTTAGAAAATAAAAGTCTCCTGACTGTTAAAAGGTGTCACCTGTATGCAGTCCATGTGGCTAGGATCCCAGAACCTTTTTAAAGTTAAATCAGCACATTCATCTGGTCAAAAGATAATGGCTGTTCTCTTCTCTACTCTAGGGGAGCCTCTTTCCAATATTTGCCAAAAAATACTGAAGTGCTCATTTTCTGAGGCATCTTTATGTGGTGCCATAAAGAAACATTTTCTAGACATTTTTGGGCACTCAGAAGTGCTGCCTTCACAGCTTTCCATACATCTCATTTCATACCCAAATGTACTTCTAACCCACACACAGAGCAGCAGTTAACTTGCTTTTATTGTTATACATAATTTACATTTGAAATGCTGAATCTAGCAACCAAGGCTACAGAAAATGTTATATAAGCTAAAAAACCTAACCCTGCATCAATTTAAGATTCCTTGCATGACTAGTTTTCTAACGTCCCTCACTTTGAGCCTTGGCAGGTTGGGGCCTCTTGCCAGTATGAAATCTACCACTAACTCCATGAAGCTATGACAGATTGGAATGTGGAAAAGGAGTGAAATGTGTGAGGGGAAAAAATACATGTTGGGAGAATGGAAGAGGCTTATTTGATTCCTCATGTATATTTACCAGAAGATCTGCAATTCCTTTTCTTAAGAGTTCTTTGCCACTGTGATGACTCTTCTGTTGTAACCTGCTGCGTACTCTCTGTAACCATTTGGATTTGAACATTTTGATGAGTGTTAAACTGTCTGAATACATGTTGTTACAATTTCAGAGATTTTTCTTTTTTGGCTGCTACTTTTGTGTTGCACTTCTGTGTGCAAATATAAACTAGCATGCTTCATAAATGAACAAAATACTAGTCTGAAAACTAAAGAATGACTCTTTTGGCATGTGCCTCCGACTACTTGGCAAATACTAAATAATTTTGCTGTGCAATAAGACTGAATGAAATGTTTTAATTTCCTTTTACAACTGAAATAAGCAGGCGCACAAAAAGTGAAATCTTGGCTTTGTTGAAGTCGATGACAGTTATACCACTGACTTCAGTGACATCACATTGTTATCCCATATGTGTTGCTTACGATTCATATAAGTCTGTAGCAGAAATGGAAACAGGACTGAGAGCATGTAAATTTTAGTTCTTTGCTTGATCTAAAAGACCATTCCTGATCTAATTTGTCAAACTAGATATGTCAGCACCAGAAAGGGACCAATATAGAAAATCCCCATCCCAGGACCTTTGAGGGGTTAAGTAAAAAACACTGTAGATGCCTGAAAACCAAAGACTGGATAAGAAGAAAAGTGACTTAAACTAAATATTTCTGTCAAAAGTAATCGTAAAATAGGAACAAAACACAAAATCTCCTTTATTCTACTCAAGCAACAATATCTTTTAAATAATTAGTTTACAGTTAGCAAATGTACTTAACTATTTCCTTTAGATTAAATTATTTAGATACTGAAGCTATTATGGTAAAAATGTATGTAAAATTGTCCATTTATGAGCGATAAGGTGGTTAATTTTAATGCAGTGTGAATTGCTTTATATTTGTAAAATGAATGCATTAATTTATTATGTAGGCAAAATAAGATTTATGATTTCCTCCTCCCATCTCTTTTATTTCCTTGTTTTAAGTGCTTGAATTTTGTAAATGATGTCATTTATAACTACTTTGTTGTCACTAAGCAACCTGAACTGGTAATTTAAACAAAGTTTTTTATGCCTTTGGAATGGCTGAGGGTGGATTTTTTAATGTTCTAGGCCACTACATATTAGTCTGAGTGACAGTATGTCATCAGCTATGCCGCAATATTGTCTCTGGAACGAGAATAATATTAGGTGTTAGATTGTTGAAAATGAAGAACAGTGGAGAGAGACTTAGAGGGAAGTTGGAATTTTTCACTTAGATATCTTCAGCTAAAATGAAGATCTGATTTGGTTTTATGGCATGATAGCTAGGAAATTAAATTCTGTGTTATGTGCAGACAGTGTTGAAGTACTTTATACCGGATTGCTTTGAAAACTCAATTTTATTCTTTCATTGCCCTCATTTGCAACCTCTGCATTTTTGACAATGCATTCCATCTTAATTTACCCACAAACATCCTATGAACAAATAGATATGTTAGAAAGTGCCATTTCATTGCTTAAGGCGAAGGGTCAGCATTTGCTATGTCTTTCAACCTGCTGAAGGTCACCCTGTGCCATGCAGGGAATGAAACTATAGAGGATACTGTTAAAGAACTATATACCATATAATAAAGCTAGAGACAGATGGGGGCTTCTACAGCTCAGGCTGAAAAAAATCCCCTAACCATTATGAGGAGACTATATGCACACTTGAACAGGTTTTTCTTAATTGACTCAGTTTTATAAATGGTTTAGTTTTGATGCTCTGGTATCCTAAAGTAAGTTTGGAACATATCTGGACTCATTGGATTTTAATAAGAAAGTGTTCAGAAGAGAACACATTTGCTTTCTTAAAAAAAAAAAACAAGCTCCACATAGAGCCATGCACTGACTGGAAGTAATTTAGAGTACATTGTATCAACAGCTACCTTGTTATGAACACCAGCACTATTTTAAAGTAATAAGACAAGATAACATATACTTAACTAAAATCAAGCTTTTATTCTGGGAATACTTAAATTACTTATGTCTATCACAAAGGAATTTTATACCTGTGTTCAATACTTATTTCACCTTATTTTGAAACTTCTTGTATTTAATCCCTGTGGGATTCAAGGTTTCAGACTAAATAGGTCCTGATATCATGGAACACTTTTGTTCCTAAATACCTTCAATATGGATCTCCAGCATAGGTCCTAAGTATGTAAAAATATTAAGTTAGTGGCAATGGCCTTATTACACAGTAATTTGAGGCAACTTCTGGAGCTCTTAACCCCCGGCCAGGTTGCATGTTAGCATCTTTTAAGTAGTCTAAAGCATTCATTATTTATCTTAATCCTGCCCTAGAATGGCATAATTTTATCTCTAATCCACCTAATTTCACTCCTATTTCATTAAGGTTTGGCCACTCCAGACAGATATTTTGAAGTCCTCTAGCATTCCAGAATGCAGTGGTCCCTCCTGAGTCAGGGTGAGCAGGGACGCCAGGGTGCAGTGGAGCTGGGCACAGTGCTCGACCCCCAGGGGACCTCAGGCTAAATAAGCACCACATCCCCAAAGTGCCCAGTGGCCCAGCAGTGCTCACCACCTGGCAGCAATGTGGGGGAGTGAGCTCTAGAGGAAAAAAGGATCAGGCCCCCACAGAGATCAGGTAGCACCTGGCTGGCCAGCAGCAGGTCATGGGGGCAAGGTCTGGAGAAAAAATGGGTTGGGCCCCTTGGAGTTCAGGCTGCAAACTGGTCTGGGCATTGGTGGGAGGCCCTGTGGCTGCTAGAGATGGTGCAGAACTTCCTTAGGAGTTCAGCCAGGCAGAGTGAGTGAGCTCCAGGGCTGCAGCTTCCCCTGGGCTCTCTGATCTCACTGAAAATGCCACAGTAGCTCTGCATTCAGTGCAGGGCTGTTGGGTTTAAGTTTCAGTGAGACCAGAGAGCACCAGGGAAGCTGCTTCCCCATTTCTCTCCTCTGGTCTTACTGCAGCTCTCTGTGTGGTGGGAGCAGTGAGCCAATTCTGCCCCTGCTCACCAAGTCTTCAATAGTAAGTCACAATGTGCAGGTGAAGGACAACCGGAGAAGGATTTTTGCCTTAAGGTGTGACTGTCCCATTAAACTGAACAACACTAAGCGGATTAACGTTTGTGCAGCTTTCAGCGCAAGGTGCAGTAAGGCATACTAAGGTGTAAGAATGAAAAACTCAAAGCCCAGTGCCATGGAGAAAATAGATGTAGATAGGAATACATTTTCAGGGATGAGGAAATACCTTTTGAGGACATAGTGAGTGAATCTTTTAGCCATCTGTGAGGATTGGGCAGCACCTTCAAAAGACAGAGCTGAATTCCAAGAATGCTTTTTGTTTTAGTAAGTGCTGTGAAACTCCAGGTAAGTTAACAGGGGAATGCAGTATCTGTATTTATTTGTTTTCTTTATTTGAGAGATGCATTATTGAGCTGCAGAGAGTCAAAGTTAAGAAGTTATTTGAACTGTCAGAGAGGGGTTGGAAATAAAGTGTTTTAATAACTTCTGATATTAATTATTTTACAAAAGTTCCTGCTAAGCCTTTTCGAGGGAAATTACAGTGCTGCTAGAAACACTTTCATACAGTGCAGAATAGGCTAGGGTATAAAGGTATCTACTGTATCACTATCAAAAGATATCAATATAAGCTTTTATGATGTAACTATTATATCTTTAGCAATGTGGGTATAGCAAACTGGCTCCAACAAAAAATTCACTTAATTCAAAACAAGTTAGATCATTAATATTTCTACAGGATCATGCAGACTTAGGAGTTTGATCAGAAGTTGGTAGTATATGGCCTGCAGTCTGCATTCAGGCCGTGGGGCCACTAGATCCTACCCGTGGAGCTGGTGGGCTTGCCGGTTTCTGTACCCACACTGGAGCCAGACAGATCCCAGTTGCACCTGCATTACCAGCACTTTTCTTCATTTTCCTGTTCCCCTCACCTGAGGTATGGGCACAGCCTCTAATTTAACTGGAGCCTGTTTATTTTTTAGCTGCTGACCAACTTCTAAGAATGGAATAAGAGTTTCCTTTCTTTATTACTGTATTACATTACATTTTCTTCTATCACCCAAACATTAGGGGGAAGTAGATATTTTATGCAGTGGAGATAGCAGTAAGCTGTTAGTTCCTAATGAAAGTATAGGAGCAAAGCTCATAAGTCCGTTTGTACCTTTTAAAAATCCTTTCACTCGATTGATAACTTTAGAAGCCTTGCTAATGAGCTTTGACATATGAGCATGTGTTTTCTCACTGCTGATATACATCCTGTATCACAAAGGTCAATTTAAAACTAATTTTTACTCTAGAGAACTCTGTTTCATTATCTCTTTTCTTTCCCTTAACCCTTCTTTGGGTTATGAATATTCGTGTTCTAGTGGGTTGTCTGTGTAATAAACAAAAACACCACTGTGGGACTTGGCATATGAATAAAACCTGTGACTATACAGCCTCCTTTGCTCTTACTATATTTCCATCTCCTAGTTCCACTCCACTAGTTCTGCATCACTTCAGTGCACTAAAAGTGACTCCCAGACAGTTTTCCAACACTCCATTAGCAAGCCAGAATCTTTAGCTTGCTTTCTCTGCTCATGATGCTTTCAACTTGCAAATCTTCCAATAATTTCCCTATTGTCTTTACCTCACATAATACATTAATGTCTTTGATATAAGGAGAGACTAATGGATAAAGTAAGACTCAGACTCCACTTTGATCTATCTGTCTCAGACTAGAACATTTATTAACAAAGGATACTTGCCCCTCTCTTTCTTTCTCTCTCAAGCTTTTGCAAGTTAATACAAATACAGTGGTGTATTTGTATTATTTTTTCTTGGTTGGCTTAGATGAGGTGCTTTAGCATTTGGACGTATTTCCTAAGATCACTGGTATATTGAAACTAAATAAACTGCATAAGTTTCACTTTCCCTTTAGAACACTGATTTTTTTTTTTTTTTTTAAGCAAAGGGAAGTGTATAGGCTGCTAAAATAGAACTGAATAGTAGTTTTAGTCCATATAGGATTAGCCCCAACTGTTTAAACAGAAAGAGGCCTTTCTACTATCAGATCTGGTCAATAAATCCCCACTAAAGTACACACTAGAAAAATTGTAAGATATCTCATGGCTTCAGTGACATGGGCTTCTAACTTCCTGAGGGCAAGACTTCATATCAGTGCTATTAACTTCTCAGTGTATTGCAGTCTGTGTGTGATGATGAAATGTGCAAAAAGGAATGAATGATTGATAGGATGAGGTTCTCCCAAAGTAGAAACAGGCTTGTTGGAAGCTTTCTTTAATATCACATTTTTATACAACTGTGGGTCAACCCAGGCCTAGAATATACAATGTCTGACCCTAGTACAGAAGAACTATTGATTGTGTTCAAACAGCCAGCTACCTGAATGATTTATTCTGCAATAGTGTGGCTTTCTGTACTTTGGCAGTGGGCAAAAACCATCAGATTTTTCTGACTTTCTCTGTATGTTTGTAGTATCCACAGTGAACCACTGAAGTTTCTCTGAGGCTTCAATCAGAACCTGAGAGATCCTATTAATGAAGTGGATTAACTGGTATTTCTACATGTTCGTTCACTTATTTCATATACAGTTTCAATTTTATCATAAAAAGTCCTGCAAAAATAGCTTTTTAGAAAATTCTTTCAGTAATGAGAATGTAATACAATATTATTGAAACAACATTTTAATTTGGATGCTACAGCTGTTTGTCAACATCACAGGTATCGCCATATATTCTTGCATATACATATCCCCAAGTAAAAGGCACACCTTGTTTCTGGAAGGCAGAATTTAGGGGAAATTTTTTTTTTCCAGAGTCATGCGCAGTTGTGTGGTATAGAATAAGTCTTCCTGGGAAATGTCAGGGAAGTGTGACATCAGGAATCTCCTGGTGTGGCAGACCTATCTCATGATGTTACACTTTCTAGGATGCTCTCCATTTCCCAGAGGGCTTACTTGTCACACAAGCTTGTCAAGGTTGGGTATGGTAGGTGGTTATATTGGTAAAGAACAGTTAAGGAGAGTTCAGGAAGTCTGGTATTCCTAAAGGGAATGTCGTAATGATAAAATATGAACTTCAGAGTGAAGGCATATATTTTTAGATGGTTTAACTTTTGCATTTCCTTTCTTTTGTGGGTTTGTGTAAGGTACATTGTGTATGTGATGAAGTATAAACTGCGTTGTAATATTTTTTTGTTAATTCTATTCCTACGTTCTCTTAAGATTTTAAAGATGAAAGCTTGAATAAAGAGAGGGAAGAGGCTTCTGAGTATTATAAGTGCTGATGGAGAACGCTTTTCTACTAGCAGCTGGAATCCCTTATTCAAGTTTTCCATCATTTTAGGATAAAATTCAGCCTAATAGAGAACCTGGAGAGGCCGGTTAGTACCCGGCCTCTCCCAGTAGTGTAAGGGAGAGCAAATGTCAGTAGCTGTGGGTAATGTCTTTTGTAGAAGGAGCCACAAAAATATTCATGACAGCAGAGAGAGCTGCTGTAGTAGCCAGCATTGCCACAGGCATTGCATCACTGCCCAGGGTGCAGATCTGCAAGCCATGCCTCTGCCTCAGTCAGTCAGGCTTGGTCCACACCATGTAAGTATCCCATTTAATATGAAAAGTGGCTAAAATCACATTAAAACAAATATATAAAAGTAACACAAAAATTTGTCACAATACACTGGCAGGTCATGTTTTAAGAGTCATCCAGTCTTATTTCATCCAGCACCTATATTCAAAAACTCCAAATTAAAAAAATTAAGAGAAACCTAGTGAAATCTACACAATTCAAAAGGCTCAAAACATTGGCACCCACTGGACAGCTACTTGGAGAGAGACATTATGATTTTAAAGCCAGTTGACAGGGTAACCCTACCCTGGGGTACCTCTTACAATATTCTCTTGTTGGTACCTCTACAACATAACTTACAGAAGCTGTTTTTTAGAACTATGGAGGTAAAATAAATACAACTGCCATGAGCACAGTAACAAAAATGATCGTCTCAGGCAAATTACATAATTCTTAACATTATTTTAAACATACATACATATTATTTTGTAAACAAGAAACAGCCCATTCTAGCATAATAGGGAATAAAATTAATAATGCATTTATTTCAGGTGCAGACAGAAGAGCAGCTCCCCATTGCAACTCATAGCCCTTTGCAGGAAGTGCTTTGAGTTGCAACAATCTCCTGGACCAAACAGAAGTTTGCTGTTGAGTCTGAGAGTTGGGGATTCCAGCTGCTTGCTGCAAGCCTGCAGCCCAGTCTCCATAGCAATGCCACTGCTCCATCCCAGGCTGGATGTGGTTTTCAGAAAGGGAGATGGGGAAAGGGAGCAGAGGGAGCTCATTCTTGGGGTTCCCTATCCAGTGCTGGAGTGTGGGGTGGGTGTATTGGAGGATTCCCTCACACCTCCAGTCCACCCATCTCACCCTCCACTGTGGGCTGAAAACCCCCTAGACCAGGGGCAGGCAATTATTTCAGGCCACTTATCAAGTTTTGGTAAGCCATCAAGGGCTGCATGGGTAGCCCTGCCCCTTCACGGGTGCCTCACGCCCTGGTCGTCATCTTGGGGCCTGAAGTCCCGCTCCATAACCCCTGACCTTTGTCACCAGAATTCCTCCCCTTGTCCCCCAAAATTACTCCTTTCAGGAAGGGGTTTTGCCTTTTCTGAACGAGAAAAATACTAAATTATATTCTAAAAATCAAACATACTTCAACATTCATTAATTTCATTTCAAGAAATATTTTTGTCTTGGTTTACATGTGTTTGTGTAGTGTACGTAGAGGTGATAGTATAGTAGCTTAAAATGAAGTCTCACTCTTGTATATTGTGGGTGGAAGGGTAGGTATAGGGGTGTGTGTGTGATTTGTGGGGTGGTTGTGAGTAGGTATGGGTTTTTTGGGGGTCTGATGAGTGTGTGGTGGAGGGTTGTGGCTTACATGGAGTGGGGAGGGTTTTCCCACAGCCTGTCCTGCCTCCCTAGCCACAGCAGACAGAGCCCCCACCAGTGCTCCTGCAAGCCCAGGCTCTGCTCTCCTGCCACTCCTGGCCCCGGGGTGCTGGCATGGGCCCCATGCTCCTGCTTGCTGCCACATGCCCTATGTCTGCCACTGCCACTGCTGCCCTTCTCCTGCCACTTACCCATCCCTTCCCCCCACCATGACCTCCTGCCACAGCTGCTCCTATGGTCCTGGCATTGCAACTGGGAACCATGTGATGCCGGAGAGTGGTGGGCAGGGTGGCAAGTGGGGAAATGGTGGTGGCAGGCTGGGGGAAGGGACAGTGAATGGGTGCGTGGAACACAGTGACAGCTAGGCAGGAGCAAGGGTCCAACACTGGTGCATCTGGGCCAATGCCAGCAGAAGGCAGGAGTGTGGGGCTGGGGCTGGGGCTGGCAAGGGCTCTATTGAGCCAGGCTGCACTGCACAAGCAGAGAGAGAAGGGAGCCAGCCTGGCTCCATAGAGCCCCTGCAAGCCCAGGCCCTGCACTCCTGCTGCCTTGCTCTGGGCCCCACCAACACTGGCCCTGTGCTCCCACGTGGCTGTTGCTGTGCTCCATGCACCCGCTCACTGCCCCTTTCTCCAGCCTGCCGCAGCCATTTCCCTTCTCCCCTACCCACCCGCTGGCCAGCACCACGTGGTTCATGGCTGCAGTGCTGGGACCACAGAAGCTAGCCCGACCAGCCCTGAGAACTGCGGCAATAGCCTATGGTCCTCCCCTGCCTCCCTCTGCCCCTCCTTCTTATCTGTATTTCCCTCAGCACAGGGAGGCAGGAACAGCCCCAGACCAGAAGCCTCTAGAAGCCCCTGCTAGGCAGAGGCGACTGGCTGGACCTCAGAGTGTGGGGGGTGCTAAAGAGGGACAAGGTCAGGCTGGACTTGCTGTAGCTGTTTAGTTCTGCTGATGACTCCCCCTGGCTCCTACAGACCCTGGCTCCTGTCATTTCTGACAGGCAACCAGGGGCAGATAAATATTAATTTTCCAAATGTTTTAGGGGCCCCGTGTGCCGGATGGAATGGCCTGGTGGGCTGGATCTGGCCCACAGGCCGTATTTTGCCTGCTTCTGCCCCAGACCTAAATCCTTCCACTCTCTTTCTCCCCTTTCATTCTGAAAACAGCAGCAGGCTGGGAGCTCCACAGACAGAAGTTACAGAATGCACGCTGTTTTGAAGGATGTTTATCTGAACCCTCATGCAATGTGGGTTCAGATTTTGACAGGATCAGGCCCTTTTAAATGGCCTGCAGCCTTGCACTTCTGTTTCATCATGGATGTAGACCATTTTCTGGGGCCAGATCAGGCAAAAATTGTCACTTCGGTGGTCCATGCCCTTCATTTCTTAAACATAATACCAGAGTGTTCATGTCCTTATAGCTCTTAAGACTGTGGTGAATGTTAAAAATGAATTAAAATTCAAAATTCTATTTCCAGAAAAATATTTGAGAGAGAAAATGCCAAAACCTAGGTAAAATATTCCAAAGCACCCAAGCAACGTAACGACTCAAGTCCTGTTTTCAGAAATGGCATGCGGAAGTCTAAAAGTTATTTGAAAGTGCATATATTTGTATATAACTTAAGATTTCTGTTCTTTAATTACTGCCTGGACACCCAGTAGCATTTATGAAAAAGCATGAATAAAAAAGGACAGAGGCCTGTGGTGACTTGTAGAATTATGACATGTGCCATTGTTACTGTGTCTTTCAACAGGCTCCTGTTCTATAATACCAAATCAGAAATGAAATTAGTGAGTACATGAGACAACATAGTCCAGGATAATAAAAATTCCAAATAATATATTTTATGATCTGAGAAGTTAGGACTGAATTCATGGTATCGTAAGAGCTGCAGCCATCAGCTGTGACCTGTCTTTGCACCATGCATCTCTTTTGAATACCAGGATGATGTCTTGCTCTGGCTTTGGCTGGTGTTAGCAACACAAGATGCAGCTGTGAAGATAGAATGCTATCTCTGGCGCTCATTAAAATGCTGAATGATTAAAAATGAACTGAGTAGGGCTCAATGATACAGTGCTTAAAACACACTGCGTGTGGCCACTGAATGGGTCTTTTGTCACAGAACATGCAACACTGATCAGGGGAGCAGAGCTAAGTTGCCATTAACCAACATGGGACGTTATTTGCTAAATTTCCTTCACAAGAGAGGTTCTAGATTCTTGAAGTCATGTACATGTTTTTGGTAGGGACAAGGACAGACTTCTGTAAAGTTCTGTAGTCTAGTGCTTACTCTGCAGAAATTGTTAGGTGAACACAAGGGAGCTGGCATTCCTACTCCCACTGGAGTCATTGAAAAAAGCCCTTTCACTTCAGTGATGTAAGGTCACACCCTCAACCAGTCACAAAAACTGTAGCCACTTGCATTTAAATTATAAATCTTCCTGACACCTGAGCTTCAATAGAGTATAAAGGCCATGTAAAATTAAATTGAATTATGCTATAAGTTGCAAGTAGCTGTATATGGCATTCTCTTCACTGTCGGGGGACTAGAAGCAGGATATCACAAGGTAAAAATATCTTTCAACTATGGCCAAAAGGAAATAGCTATCAGTTTGGGGGAAAATAACAGCTAATAGTTTCCAAGGGCCCATAATAAATTGTGTTTAAACAAACAAATAAAAAAAACAACCAAACAAATCAATAGCATAGATGTTTTTATTACAGAGGCCTCGGTATGCTATGTTGTGGTACATATCCCTGTATGGGCTTTAGACATTGAGTGCCTGCTTGGTATTCCTGTCAGATAAAAAAAAAAAATAGACTAGAATAATGGAAAATTCACACGTTTTTCAGTAAAAAGAAATCCAGTTTCTCGGGCTGACAATTTCTTAAAGCTGTGGACCTTGATGTTTTAATCTCATGCATTTTGATAGCACTTGATATTCATAACTGGTAGGTTTGATAAATTTTTAACAAGGAAGTTGAAGATGATGAGAAAACACAAGGGGAGCTTTGCATTTCGCACCTTGTACTCAAGCCTTCAGGTTTAATTTTCACTTTTTGCACTAAGAGTATCCCTTGGAGGAAAACTGGCTGGATCACATATTGCCCAAAGCTGGCTACGATCCATATATATATATATATATATATATTTTTTTTTTTTTTTTAAAGAGCAGACTTAGCTTCCCAAAATTCTAGTTTCAGTGGTGGTACTAATATCAATCCTTGAGCAGCAGAAGTGAGATCAGTTTAAAACTAATATAAATATAAATTTATACTAGTTGTAAGAACTCATAACCTATGGGATAAATCTTGTCATTTCAATATAAGTGAAATAACAAATATTTCAAGAAAAGAATGCATTTTAAAAGGATATATCCTAGTTGCATTGTGGAAAGAAATTCTCATAAGATAGCTTTAAAAAAGCAATAAAAAATTAAACTGAGACAGCAGCTTGGAATTGCAATTCAATTTATTTTAATTTGTAGTATTATAAATATTTTATTTACGCTGTGTAAAATTATATTAATATGAGATTTGAATCCCAGAGTTATTTTTTAAATGGAAAAATGGAACTATTATCTGTTTTTTGCACCTTTTGCCACTATTTTTTTCTGAAAACCAATTTCAATTAAAACACATTTATTAACTGTCATAGAAGTGTTACAATTAAGTGTGTAGTATGCATCACTGTATTTACTCAGATGTGAACATTGGTTCCAAGTACTTACTTTTCATTAAGAATAAATTAAAATTGTAGACTACAGAGTGGTGACATGAGTTAATTGCTCAGGAGATGGCAATGATAACTCACATTGGAGTTACCATATTAATAAGAGAGTGTAAGTGTGAGACTAGCCATTTATAGTTTAATAAGGTCCAATCCTGCAAACAATTCGTAGTGCTCAGCTTGTTTCTGTGAGTGGTTGGTTGAGTTCAATGCAGCTACTTACAATAATTTATTCAGGGGTTTTGCTGTGTGGGGCCTTTTTTCTTTCTCCCTCTTTTTTTCTCCTTTCTTTTTTTAGTTGTGCTTTCTGTACTATGTGCATCTGTGTGTTGTTGTTGGGTTTTTTTGTTTTGTAATTATGATTTTTTTTTCCCCAAATACAATTTATTTCCTCTTCTTTCATTCCTTATAGAAACCTGTGCTAGGGGCACTCGTGATGGTTTTATGTTTTGGGCATGACAACACAGTGAAAAGTGCCATATAATTGCTTATACATAAATTAAATGAGGATTCACCAGTAAGCAGACAGGCTGGGATTCTGTCCAGGGACTGAAAATTATATTGATAGGAGATCTGAGTCTTGCTGTACTTAATCCTAGAATAATGCCTGAAAAGCCGAGCTAGTCCAACAGACCACTTATATCCTAACTTAATGTACTGGGTTTTGTAGCAAAAAAACTACAATAGAGAACAGTGTTTTATAGTAGAGGTTCCCCAAATTATAGTGAGGGGACCACTGTTGTTACAAAGAGCTTGCTGACTGAATGCTTCTAATTTCCCTCTGTCTTGACTCAGAGAAACCAGACAGCTAGTGTGGAATGGTGTAATAAAGAAAAACAAATAGTGGTGGTTCATTCCTCCCTGTCCCTCCCTCCCCCTGCCAAAAAATCGCCAAAATACTTTTATGCTAAACACCAGTTATAAATCCATTGACTAAGTACCAGATTCATGAAAGTTGACCCAGACTAAGGTTCTGGCACCATTAATGCTCTATTAATACTCTAGTATTTCAGGGAAACCCTTCGTATAAATACTGCAAGTATATTACTTAATGATATACTGGAGGCAAAAGACTCCACAAGCATTTTTAAGATTTTCTTCATGCCAGGAAGAAGTTTAGAAACCCCTGCTGTGTACCATCTGGAAAATTGCAAAGTCATTATCATACCTCTTGTTGTTTTAAAATACATTACCTGCTTAATATGACAATTAAAAATGACTACGCAAATAAATGATATTTTGAAGCAGGGAAGCCGGTTCTTTTTTATTCCTGATATTTGAAATGTCTTTTGGTACACAACAAAGTTTAGAGACATTTCCACTTTCAACAAATCCTACAATGAAAGTAGTATAAAATTAAATGGGGACATAAAAATTCCAAATGTTGAGATTTGTTTTAATGAAAAGTTGCAGCTTTTGTTTAATTTTTCCCCTCTTTACCATCCTTTAAATGAAGTCAGAAATATCTTTATTGAACTTCTGCTTCCTCCTGTATGACAGTGGAAAGTTCAGAGAACTCCTGGGGTGAAGAAATATGCACATTTATTAAAGATCACCTGAAACTCTTGAAGGATGGTAGAATGTGAACACTCAAAAATACAGTAAATGCTGTGAAAAGTATTTCAATTCGTAAGGAGTCACTTACTCCTTTAAGGTCTTGAAACAGTTTGTTGGACCTATTACAAATGTTTTTATACATATTAAATTGGAAAATACCATTTAAGGGTTTTTTCCCTTGTAGTAGGCACGAGAATTGAATTTAATGGGTTACAAATTTAAGGGTTGACAGATTAAGCACTTAATGCAATGTTTTGCCTTCCTTATACCTGATTTACCAGTGAGTTCGAATGTTTTTGGGGATAGCACTTACAGAGTTGATCATTTGTTGCTGAGCACCTTCCATTAATCCTGAAGACACATTTACCAAATGTTTTCTTTTTTTCTTCCAAGTTTCTTGGTGCAATAACCCTGTTCATTCTTTGATTGAGGATGTCAGCCTAACCCTCAAAATCTTTCCATCTTTGCTCTGATTTTGAAAACATGTAATATTTACAAAAAAAAGTCGAAACTTTCTATAAATATAATTAATTCTATTGATCTTATATAAATCAAGTACCATGGACAAACTTAGACTAGTGTTTCATCATAAGAACATTGAGTATATTATTAAAAGATTCCTTAGCACTTTATTTAAGTTAAAATGTTTTTTATGACTGATGTATATAATAGGATATTCTCAGTTCAATTCATGTTCTAAAACAACTATCTGGTGGTGAGAATTTGTGGTGGAAATAAACCTACTGTATGGTAAATTATGAAACTGTGGTAAAATGTGGCTACACTTTGTTTGTTAATCCACCTCCCTGGGTTCATCTTCTAAAATAAATATGTCAGCAAAATTATTTTTTGCTATCCCTCTCATGTGGAATTTCACACCACAAGTGTGTGGGTCTGTGGCCTGCAAGCGGAATGCTGAGTCACGAACCCCGTGACAGGTTTGATGTCTCATGACTTAAAAGGGCTAGAAAAAAGATGCTTTGAACTGATAAATAAAGAGTGATACCCAATTTTCTAAGCCTTCAGTCTTTTCAGATTTTTATTTAAATATTTGCATTAGTATGTGGGACATTTGGTTTTATGGCTAGGGACAGACATTACACATAAACCAGTATAAGTGATCAGAAACTGGTTCAAATCTGTAACATAACAGAAGTTCAGTGCACATAAACCACTTTCAAAATGGCCAAAACTGGTTTAAGATAAACCTGGATGGATACAGTATCAGATTTACCTGTTTCAGTTTAATTAGGTTTCTTGAAATTCTGTCCCAGATCTCCTCCAGATTCAAGTTAACTCACAGTCCTTCAGCATCTCAGGATGCTTTGCATCTCCCTAACAATCCCCTTCCCTTGCAGGGTGAGTGAGATAGTCTTTGTCCAAGCTGTCAGCTGTAGCCAAGCAGGGAGGCATGTAATAGTGCCCCCTACTGCCCCCAGGCTTCTGCCCTGTGCCACTGAAGGGACATGGCTGCATTTCCAGGATCAAAAGTGAATGTCTTTATCAGTTCAATCTACACAGCTCAGACTAACCTGTGGAGATTGAATCAATTCAGCCTTAGGCTTTTTGACTGTCTGTACTTAGCCATAGGGTGGACATATTCTAAACAAAATAAATTCACCACTCCTGAAATATTTCATCTTCCATGTTATGCACTGTTTTTCATAAGTGTTAAGACTACCCACTAGCCTGTCACTCTTCTATAAAATTAAGATGATATAAGAAGGTTCAGTATATAAAATGTGTGATATTAAACAATCAATGTTGGGAACCACTATTTATTACTTTTAATGGGGAAAAATGTTCCCTCTCCCACTTGTGTGACTTAAAATGCTGAGAGGTGCTTAAGATGCAAGGAAAGCTGATGATAGCAATGGAAAAGAGCAATTTTGAGTTCTTCAAGGAAATTGAACAAGGGAAGAGGAGGATAAGGAGGGGGATGCTATATTACAGGAAAGATGAATTCTGCCAAATCTGATTCTGTGTGGGCTGAACTGCTCCTTGGAACAGGCTGTAAGATGATGCAGAGGATTATTTCTTTTCTGGCAAGCAAATCTCAAATGTCACTTTTCCACAACCCACTGGCTGAATTTTACATATTTCTGAGGGTTCCCCCTCACCTCAGTAAACTTTATTGAAGTGCTAATAAACATTGAAAAGTTCAGTGAACTGAAATGAGTTTTGAAAACAGAGCTTGCATTCAGAACAGTTAAGGAAAGAATTGCACTTCTAGGTTTTCATAGGGGATTTGATGAAGTATCCAGTGTCAGTTTTCCACCTTTCATCCCTGCTCTGGAAAGAGAGAAGTAGTAAGGAACTGAAACTGGGCATACTGTTATATTCTCCACACTCTTATAGTAATGCTGATTATTGATGTCTGGCTGCCAACTTCACCTACTGCTGTGACATTTAGCTGAGTAGTATGAACATAGAAGGATTGGTGCAAATGTCTTGAGAATTGCCTAGTGGAAGAGAAAGGAGAAGTGGTTTGCTAGCCTTTTTCATTTAATTAATTTACCTGCATAAGAACTTGGAGCATCAGGTGTGAATAGATGTGACACTTAAAACATTCTAAATGCATTTTAAAACCCAAGAGTCTAGACATGTATACCACTTAAAAATGGTTTAAACTTCTTGTAAAATTTCTAAAGTGCATCCAGGAAAATCAGGTATTATTTTGATCTGGTCCTCTGTAAACCCGTTCAATGCTATGTGCAGACATGGGGCTTTCCATGCCTAGTATCTGGTCAATACACGAGGGCTAGAGACAGACATTAAAAAAGCTGGAGCCTGAATTGATTCAATCTTTGCAGGTTAGTCTAACCTGCCTACATTGACAAGTAGATAGACATGCTGGCAGTGGCTCAGCCCAGAAGTTTGGGGGTGCTAGAGCATCCCTCAGCTGCAGGGAAGCTTTGCGGGGGAGGGGGGTGGCCAGCCCAGGCACTATCCTGCATTGAACTGGCCAGGGAGTGATTTAACTTCCCGTTCCCTGTCCTGTGGGCCAGAGCCAGTGTCTGCTGGGCACTCCACCCTTGCTGTGGCTGCAGCAGGGCCAGGGGCATGGCCAGATGCCAGCTGGTGTGGCCTCCTGAGGCAAAGAGGGCAGGGAGGAGGGGGGGTTATTCCTCCCCATTAGTGATGCATAGGGGGTGCATACAAATGCATGTGCACCCCCTGAGATTGGCAATGCACTCCCTGACAGAAGCATCATTGCTACCTGCCTGCCTGCCTGTGGGTGGTCGCTGCTTGCCACCCCCATTGCCACCAACACAGCCAGTGATGTCAGTGGGCAGTCCCCGATCACCACTGTCCACTGCTGCAACTACTGGTGGTGTCTGCAAGTGGTCGCCAACCACCGGTCAGCGCTTGTCATGCCACCTCCCCCCCACTCCGCCGCTGAGACCACTGCAGCTGCCTGCGGGAGCTCCCTGCTTGCTACTGCCATGCTCCCACTGCTGACACCACTGCCGTTGCCTGCGGGTGATTGTCATGCCCCCCAGCCTCCAGGAGCATGCATCATTCATGTTCCTTCCTCTACCCCCAGGCGACCAAGGTCTGCCCACCCGGGCCACTGCCAATTGCTTCCTGCACAGGGCAAGTGGTGGGATAAACTCCTCTTTTCCCCCTTCACCAGACACTGGAGGGAAGGGGTAATAACCTCGCTACCCACCCAGTGCATAGAGCTCTGGGTCCAGCTCAGGTGCTTTCCACTCCCCTCCACCACAAGGGTGTCTCATTTTACCGGGTGGGCGGAGTGGAAAGAAAGCAGCTGGAGCTGGAGCCAGAGCTCCAAACACTGGGAAGAAGCTACAGGACTGAAGCTTCCCCTACCATGAGTGCTGTTGCATGGTGAGATGAGCTGCAGCTGAGGTGGACAGAGGATAACAGACTGAGTTTCTCCTTCCCTCCCCTCCAACAGCTATTCCCCTCCTGATTCTGCTCCTGCCAGGATGCTCCAAGCAGCAGGGCAGGAGTAGCCCAGCAGCTTCTTCTCAGACCTTTGGCTCCAGCTCCAGATGCTTTCCACCAACTCCCCCCACATGGGCTGCTCATCATGCTGGGTGGGCTGAGGAAGGCAGCTGGAGCCAGAGCTTCATTCCTTGCCGCTCCCCCCGCCCCCCCATATCCTGGAGTGGCATGGCAGAGTTGGAGGTGGGGGAGGGGAGAAGCTGCCACAGGCGAGGGGAAGCTGGCTGCTGGCTGGGCCAAGCAGGACTGTACTCTTATCCTCACCTCTGACTGTGGCTTCTGCCCCATCGTGGTGCTCAGAGCAGGAGGCACTTTAGCCCAGTGGCTTCTGCCCCATGCCTGGAGCTCCAGCTCCAGGTGCTTTCTGCCCACTGTGCCTGGCTGGCATGAGTGGGCAGAAAGCAGGGAGCTGGCCCTGAGCATTGACCAAGCAGCGGCTGCAGCCGGGCTGGACAGACCCAGCTGCAGTGTCCACAGTGCCCTGGGGGCAGAGCAGGGAATAACCCCACTCCCTGCCCCCACCAGGGGCCCCACCAGTGGCATCTGGCCCCGCCCCCACCTCCACCCAGCTGCTGGAGCAGCAAGTGACCGTGGCTACCCCAGTCACAGTTTCCCCCAGTGTGAGCCTCTTCCCAGAGGGGGCTGTGCTGTGGGACTGACAGAGCTCTGGCAGAGGTCTTAGAGGGCTCTGACTCACTCTGGATGCCAGTGTTGCTGTCTGTAGCCCGCCACAATTCTCTCTGTCCCACAGCAGGGCCCCGCACCAGGAAGAGGCTCGCACTCCAGGACATTGACAGGGGCTGCTTCCCCTATCCAAGGCCCTTACCCCTCTGCTTGCTGTGGCCAAATGGAGGTATGGCCAGATGCTGGCTGGCGGGGCCCCTTGGTGGGGGGTAGGGAGCAGGGATGGGGTCATTCCTCCTTCCTCTGGCATCTGGAGGAGGGGACTGCAGGAGGCTCCACAGGCTGTGAGCACGGGGGCAACAGCAGGCAGACCCAGCTGCCAAGTGGCGTAGAGGGAAGACTAAATCTCCTCCCTGCCCCCTCTGTCTCAGAGGCTGTGGTGCCCCGCTGCTGCCGCAGCAAGGGAGGAGCACCCGGAAGACCTGGTTTGGGTCCTTGCCAGTGGGACAGAGAGGGGGGCTGGTGCCCTGTGGCCAGACTCCCGCCCCTACCTGTCCCTTCTCTGACTGGGGAGCAGAGGGGCAGGGCCAGACCTGCTGGGCTGGAGCAGAGAGCCCCACCCCGAGAGCATGCTGGGATGCTGGGGGAGTCTGGTTTAAGATAAACCAGGAAGGGTTCTGGGACAGACATTACATAAACTGGTTTAAGCCAAATCAGTTAAGTCTGAAACTATATTCAACCAGGTTTATCTCAAATTGGTTTTCACCATTTTGAAACTGGTTTATGTGCACTAAATGTCTGTTCTGTTACAGGTTTAAACCAGTTTCTGTACTGGTTTATATGTAAGGTCTGTCCCAAACCCAAGAATCCCAAACTGCATTGCCCCTCATCCCCCTCCCCCCCACCCCAACCCACACAGGAAATAGAGTTGTTTTGGGATTCTATCAGGTCTCTACTGTCCAAAGATAGATTGCCTACAGAGACCACAGTCTGCAGAGGAGTGGAAGCAGAAAGACTCTATGGCTCATTTCAGGCAGGGAGTGGGTAGCCAGGTGTTTGCGGGGCTGTGTGGCCCCCTGCTTTGAATCTCCAGAGGGCTGGATGCCCCTCCCAAGAACTCCATATTTTTTTGCCTGGACTGGAAAGCATTTTCTCTGTTTCATCTTCTTCTTGTGGGGCAAGCGAGGTGGGGATGGATGGGTTTCCAGGTGCTGTTTGGGCTATGTGACTAACTACTTCTGGTGTCTTGTACTTGTGCTTATAACAAGAAACACCTATCAGTTGTAGTGTGTGTGTTTGGGGGTGGCAAGGTGAAGCCATTGCACAAAATGCACTTAATAGAACAGAATGGCTTAGCTGTCAATTTCAGGCTCAATTTGAAGTGAATTAGGCCATCAATTTTTAATTGTTCCTCACTCTGTGCTGCACTCTTGAAGACAGTCCTGCTCCAAATGTTCCTCCCTACGCACATCTCTTTGAAATTCTGATAATGCCAGGAATGCAAAGAACCTTGTCTGACAATACAAGGTACTTGAGCATAGGCACCAACTCTGGGGCTTATGCACCCACTGAAAAAAAAATATTGGGTGCTCAGCACCCATGGAGTCACTTGCAGATGTTTAAAAAATAAACAAAAATGCTTTATCAGAAGCAGCAGTGCATTACTTTGACCCAATTCTGCATCATCTGTAAAGATCTGGCACTTCAGTGGTGCTTTTATCTAAAGCTGATTCAACTTGGTATTAGATAAAAGTGCCAAAACCCCCGTACTAAAGCGTGCAATCTTTACAGATGCTGCACAGCTGAGTAGAAGGAGCTGTGCTGCCTCTTCTGGGCATGTGCTAGTCTCAGTGTGGGAATATGCCAAAATAAAAATAAAGTGCAGTAGGGTTTTTTGTTGTTGTTTTGTTTTTTACACCTGTAAGTACCCACCAGCAAAAACAAAGTCAGTGCCTATGTACATGAGCAGCTTTCTGGGGGAAGCCTTTTAAAGTCATAGTGAGGTGGAAACTGTGAGAAGTCCGGAAGCAACCAGCTGCCAGAATGAAGAAGCAGTGCCCCCCAAACCCTCTCCTCCACCACCAATCGAGCCTGGAGCTACCACCCAGGTCCATAGCAGGGAAGCAGATTTGCCAAGGATTTCCAGAGCAGGTGTTGGAAAACCTGGGAATTTTGTGGGGACCTCTAGAGTACCCAGCCTCTCAGAAACCACAGGCAGGGGACCCGCAGCACATGGCAGTCCTGGCACCCTTCACCATACTCCTTCCCTGAATGAGCCTGGTACCCTACCAGTTGGGGAACATCTTCTGTGATGGGGTCCAAGCTATTCATTCCACACACCCTTTACCCTCATCAACCACAAGGATTTTGGTAAAGTGTAACAGTATTCTTTATTCAAATCTATCAGTCTTTTTTTTGTTAAACTAAAGAAGAAGAAAATTGCAACTGCTAGCAATGATTATTAGGGCTGTGCAAAACAGTACTGTTTCATTTCGTCTTCCGTTTTGCCATTTTGAAGGGACAGCATTTCATTTTGCTGTTTCGAAGCACTGTTCCATTTCATTTTGTCAAAACTGTTTTGCTGTTTTGACACATTCAACGTTTCACCCATAGGTTATAATGGGGAATCATGAATATGCCTATAACTTTATCATTTCTTGCCTGATTCAGATGCAAATTGCTGTGATGGTAGCCCCTTTGGAGGGCATGATGCCTGCCAAGCTTCCAGGAGGTAGGTGGAGTGGTTTTTGTGAAACTGCACCTCAAACTGTTCAAAGCAAAACTAATATCACTTGCCAGCAGCAACAGACTGGTGTCATCCCACACACACATCCGAGGGCCTGCTCTCCCTGGGAGGAGTCTGGCACAGCCCCACAGTCCTCCTGAGGGGCACGGGCCCCAAGATCTGTGTGTGGGATGACAGCAGGCTGCTGCTACTGGCTAGGACGAGCATCAGCACTGGGTTCTTTCTGGTGCTCAGTGTGGGGTGTGCTAGGGAGACTCAGGTGCTGGCCCTGGCCCCAGTTGGCAGCAGCAATATGCTGTCATCTGCGTGCTCCACAGCCAGTAAGTGTGGAGCTTTAAAAAAAAACAACAAAGCCCTGCACTCACTGGCTGCAGCAGCAGCAACTGGGGCCTCTGATACCCTCCCCCCCTCCCGCCCCCATGCAGCACGGGGCAGCAGGGACCAGCAGGGATCGCCCCTCCCTGCCTGGTATTCACGCAGCAGCTGCACCATTGCAGGAGTGCAGTGTGGCTCAGCAGGGTGCCGCATGCTGTTCCAGAGCTGGGGTGGCTCCACGTGTCAGCCATAGTTCCCGATTTGATTCCCCAGCTCTCTAATTGCTTCCCCAGATCTTTCCGGGGAGAAGATGCTTATCAGATCAGCATCAGCAGATATGGTTGATTAATAATCAGCTATCGGTATTGGCCAATTCTCAAGAAAAAATCTTTGTGTGCTTTTTATGTAGCTGTGATCTACTCCATAAGCTCTGCAAGCATAGTTCAAAGTCTGAATCTGAATCTGATGGTGTTCAACGCCGATAAATGCAAGGTTCTCCACCTTGGGAAAAAAAACCCGCACCATCCTTATAGGCTCGGCAGTGCTATGTTGGCTAGCACTATGGAAGAAAGAGACTTGGGGGTCATCATTGACCACAAGATGAACATGAGCCTGCAATACTCGGCCTTAGTGAGGCCGCAGCTGGAGTACTGTGTCCAGTTTTGGGCTCCACAATTCAAAAAGGATGTGGAGAAGCTTGAGAGAGTCCAGAGAAGAGCCACGCGCATGATCAGAGGTCAGGGAAGCAGACCCTACGATGACAGGCTGAGAGCCGTGGGGCTCTTTAGCCTGAAAAAGCGCAGGCTTAGGGGTGATCTGATGGCCACCTACAAGTTTATCAGGGGTGACCACCAGCATCTGGGGGAACGTTTGTTCACCAGAGCGCCCCAAGGGATGACGAGGTCGAATGGTCACAAACTACTTCAAGATCGTTTCAGGCTGGACATAAGGACAGTAAAGAAATTCTTCCGAGCCCCCAAGGTCTGGAACAGCCTGCCACCGGAGGTGGTTCAAGCGCCTTCATTGAACACCTTCAGGATGAAACTGGATGCTTATCTTGCTGGGATCCTATGACCCCAGCTGACTTCCTGCCCTTTGGGCGGGGGGCTGGACTCAATGATCTTCCGAGGTCCCTTCCAGCCCTGATGTCTATGAATCTATGAAAGTCAGTGGTTTGGGGAGCCCCTTTGGCTCAATAGAAAACTTTTAGACCTCCTGAAACTCAAAAGAGAAGCCTACACCAGATGGAAAATGGGACTATTCACCAAGGAAGGCTACACAGCACTAGCCTCCACCTATAGAGAGTGGACCAGAAAAGCCAAGGCAGAAACCAAACTCGGGCTAGCCACGGGAATCAAGGACAACAAAAAGTCCTTCTTCAGATATGTGGGAAGTCAAAGGAAAAACAAAGGCAACGTTGGACCCCTGCTAAATTAATTGGGGCAGCTGACATCTGACGCTCAGGAAAAGGTCAATCTCCTAAGCGATTACTTTGCATTGGTCTTCCACCCATCCAAAGGGGTCACCCTGTCAGATAGGATGCAAAGCATCCATAGGGTGGGAGATGGGCCCACAATTTATATGGATCAAGTAAGTGAACACCTTGAAAGGCTTGACTTCCACAAATCGTGGGCCTGGACAGAATGCACCCAAGAGTCTTGAAGGAGCTGGCAGACATCATACTACGCTCTATGGCAAAGATATTTGAGAACTCATTGCACTTGGGAGAGTTACCAGAGGACTGGAAAAGAGTCAGTGTGGTCCCAGTCTTCAAGAAAGGAAAGAAGACCCAGAGAATTACAGACTGATCAGTCTGACATCCATCCCTGGAAAGATCCTGGAGAATATTATGAAGGGTTCCATCAGCAGCAGGCTAATGGAAGGCAACTTTCTTAGTGCCATCCAACATGGCTTTGTTGCTGGAAGGTCCTCTCTGACCAACCTCGTCTCCTTCTATGACTAGGACAACATTGCCTAGACAACGGAAACAAGATTGATGTCATATATCTAGATTTCAAAAAGTCCTTTGACTTGGTTTCCCCATGATGTCCTCTTGGCTAAGCTGGAGAATTGTGGCCTTGACCATCTCATGGTCCGATGGCTGGGGAACTGGCTCTGGGGTCAGACCCAAAGAGTATTAGCTGATGGGAGCAAATCATCTTGGTGCATAGTGACCAGTGGTGTCCCTCAGGGCTCAGTACTCATGCCAGTACTCTTCAACATCTTCATAAAAGACCTGGATTTGAGTGCCAGATGTGGACTGGCAAAATTCAGATGACACAAAACTATGGGGGAAGGCAGTCACACTGGAAGGTAGACTGGGGATACGGGCCAAACTGGACAGCCTCGCAAGTTGGGCAGACCAAAACCTGATGGCATTTAATGTAGAGAAATGTAGGGTGCTCCACCCTGGGAGGAAGAAACAGCATCATACTTATAGGCTTGGCAGTGCTATGCTCGCTAGCACCATGACTGAAAAAGACTTGGGGGTCTTGATTAACCACAAGATGAACAAGAGCCACCAATACAATCCTGTAGCCGGCAAAATGAAACAAACTCTGGCATGCATCCACTGATGCATCTCAAGCAAAACCAGGGACGTCATCCTCCCACTCTGCTCGGCCTTCGTAAGGTTGCGGCTGGGGGACTGCATCCAGTTTTGGGATCATTTGACCGCAACAGTCTTCCTGCCTATGGCAGGGGGGCTGGACTCAGTGATCTCGCAAGGTCCCTTCCAGCCCCTAATGTCTATGAAATCTATGAAAGATGGGAAGACAATTACAGGGAATTTGCTCTATATCCCTGTGACTTACATCAATGAATATATAGGTGTTATGCTTTTATGTGTGTCCATAAGAAAATAAACAGTGTAGGAGGTAAGCCTAATATACCTAATTGTTCTCTTCTTAATTACTTTCCCCTTAGTCTGTTCCTATGTTCTTTTGCCTCTCCTTCCACCTTGCATTTCTCATTATATTAATGTTACCATTTGTGAACGGAAATTCCCAACTAAAGTGAAACAAAACTAAAACAACGACCAATCAAATACAGTACAGTCATGGCCAAAATAGTTTGTCATGCAAACATTTTTCAGTTGTTAGTCAAAGTTGTCATTCCAAAGGCAGCATTAGTGTGGCAATGGATGGAAAATCTTTTATTCAAGCTGGACATTCTCTTGCTTTTGTTGTATGTATAACATGCAATATTGTACTATTGTTAAAATAATTCACTGTAGCCTATATCTGTAAAGGAAGACAATGAATATCTTAAATTTCCTTTTTATCCATCATTCATTCATTTGGAGTTGCGGAATTTTCAAAACAACTATGTAAGAAAACTAGGAGTCTGATTCACCTGTGCTTGATACCACTAGTATACCACTAGTGTATTCTGTTCATTCCAATCTGGCCTTGCTGCTGTGAACTTTTGTGTCTCCTCTCTCCATAAATTATTTTTCATATCTGCAAAAATAATATACCATCAGTATATGTGTTCTTATTTTGCTAGCTAGAGTAGCAGAAAACTCTTAGATTATATTATATGCATTTCAAAGAGCTGGTGATTAGTCATTTAAAAGTTTAAAAAATAGAAAGGAAAAGAAAACCGAATTGAATGTGCTCACACGCAGAGATACACCACAATTAAATAAATGGCAAAGGTGTTTTTCTTCTAATGTCCTAAGCGCTTACTTGAACACCGTTTTTTTAATGAATTATTTCTCTCCTGTTATTACTGCAGTACCAGCACAGCAACTAATATTAAGGTAGTTTTTTTTTCCCTACTTCCTGTATCACCAGCAGACTGATTAACACTCCATTCATTGAATCTTTCAGTTGCAGCTTGGGTCTGCAGTTCTAGCATTTAGGAAAAGGAAAAAAAAAATCTTTTTGCTGTTTTATTGAGCAAATTTGATATGGAAGCCAATGATAGATCATCATGAGAGAACTGTGATCACACAACGTATTTTAGAGACTTCTTGGATTAAAAACATGCTTTAATGGTTAGTAAAGGAAAACACTACTTAGAGGACAGGTAGTCGAGAGACATGACTTCTATTTCTAATGCTGCACAGGCTTGCTGTGTAAGCTTTGGAGAGCTCACTTGCTCTCATGCTCTCTCTCTTTTTTTTTAATTCTCTATAAAATGTAATGATTTTTTACTTTCTGAAAAAGGAGTGTTGACAGAGTGTTTTGAGGTTTGTGTATGGGAGGTGTCAAAGAAAATGGAAATTATTAATATTTTATATATATATATATATACACACACACACACACACACACAAGACAAGAATCCTAAATTGAAAGAGACATTTAGCAAGCATGGAAGTGTGCATTGTTGTTCGGTCATATGTGAGACCTGGAATAATGTTGACCAATCAGAAAACTTATGCAAATGAGCATATCCTAGTTAGATATTTGGCATTCAGCCATTCAGAAAGCAGAGCTGTTCAGAAGGAAACCCATGTGTTATGTGGCTCATTCCTGGCTCTCAGGTGTTATCTTCTCATGAGAATATTAGTTTAAAAGGATAATTGTTATTTTCAAATTAATGGATAGCACTGATAGTTTTGATTACAACGATAGCAATATAATAAATCATATGCATGTTAACTTCATATTTCAGTGAACATAAAGGTCATTCCAGATAAATTTTCATTTAAAATACCTTATTGAACCAACCAACTGAACGGTTAATCTTTATGTTGATATTTTTGTATGCATTAAAACATGACCAAGAGGGATGTAGTAGTTGTTTTTTTTTAATTATTACTATAAAGACCCAACAGGATGTTGAGAGGAGGCATAAAGAATTGAAAGCCAGTTAGAAAACAAATGAATCATCCTTTAATTCTGCATATTTCATAACAGCTTAATATGTCTGATTCTAAGAATTAAGCATTGGTTCTGTTGCATAAGTTGTGTAAATTGACTGATTTTGTTGTTGTTGTTAGAAATTCCTGTTACATACTTTATCAAATTAAAGGATGGTAGGGAAACAATAACGCATATAATATTTAAGTTATATTTTCCTGTTAGAGTGCATGGTTAAGGTTGGAAAGCATTTTTTTTTCAAAATATCTGATTTTTGTACATCCTCTGCAAATGTTGACCTGTATATTATTTTGGGGGGGTTTATCCAATGTTAAATTTTTAAAGACAGCCTTTCATGTATTGTATTGTGGCTTTTTGACGGGTGGGTTCATTTTAGCTTCTTCCATAATGCTTGCAACCAATAAATAATTTATTTTCCTCTCATTGTAAATGTTGTCTCTTACTACTACTTCTCTTCTGGGTGTAATCCAAAAGTACAAGAGAATAATTCACATAGTCATTGAACCAGAGTAGCTTCTGGTTAACATAAAACTTATTTCCTCTTCTTCCATATACGGTAGTACATTGGAATCTAAATCACCTAAAAGTCACTTACTATGAAAGGAAGTTTTATTTTTAATCAGTAATTTAGTTGCCCTTTCATGCTCCATTACTCCTATACATTCTCACAGTGATCAACATTAAAGTGCGTGTCTTTAATGAGAGGGAAGCCTGAGTATCTCCAAAATTCATCACAAGGACACTCAGTTGTTTGGCAGAGTTAGAGATGCCTGGTAGAGCCAAAGATGTATATTTTTGTCTTAAGAGAAGAGTATGGAGCATGTCACCATATTCCCTGAAAGTAAGTTAAAGAAAAATGGAATACAGGAAGCGGGGAATTCTGAACAGTGAAACTGCTATAGCTGTAGCAGGGAGATTACAGGCCCCCTCTACATGTTACAGGCATTGCATAATTGACTGGTTAACTGTTCAGTTACCCTAAGTCTAGTTACATGTGCAAAGTATTTATTACAGAATTAAAAGTTCTGACCATCTATAAAGTCAGACCTCAAAAATGTGTACTAATTTTATAGGTGGTTGCTATTGAGCTTGAACTTGCATGTGTAACAGGGTCTCCCCTGCAGCTGGGTCAGCTGACAGGGCTCCCAGCCACTGGGGTGCATCATGCTGACTGTGAAACCCCTAGCCCCGTGGGATTGCAGCTGCCATGATTGCCAGGGGTTTTACGCACACCTTAGCCTAGGAGATTGTGGCTCCTGTGATTCCTGAGCCTTGGGGGTCCATGGGGAGCAACTGAGGGGCCTCCAAGCAATGGGAGCTTGCTTCTTCCTGGTGCAGAAGGAGCCTGAGATTGGGCTCTGCCTGCACTGGAAGTAGGGAGCAATGAGAACTAGTGCATGGACCCACAATAGCACCTCCTGCCATGCATGTGTGGTGTGTCAGGAGGTGCTATTGAATGGATCATGCATTAGATCCCATTGTGCCTTCACCTGCACATGTAGAGGGAGCCTTAGAGACAGGGGGCAGAAGGAATATTGTTAGGAGGTAGTAGAGTGGGTATATCTGTCAAGGACTTGGAATGGAGCCTACTCTTTGTAGCAAAATATTCAATATAGGAGTGATTTTCACAAACTAGATTTACAGTGTTCCTTAGATTTGCCACAGTATAGTATGGATTTCCATTTAATGTACCTTGGGTCTCAGCATAGACCAACTTTCTTAGCAGAGTTGATGGTAAGTATGTGCTAAATCTAGAAGAGGTCAAATTGCAAACATTCAGATACACTTGGAAAGATGGATCTCCAGTTTTCTATCAGTTCCCTGATGAGTCAGCTTCAGCGCTGAAGCATTAAAATTGTTCCCTGTGTCCTGCAGGCCTTTAACAGTAATTTAATGTTAATTAAATTCAATCTGAGAAGATCCCCTGCAGATAATATTTTAAAGCTGTAAACTGGACTTTACAATATGATATTTGTGAATACATTCCACTTTCCCACTTTTAGATATTAACTTTGTAATTCTTAAACACTGGTTTACATTCTCAGTTACCTAAGCCTGAGGTACATCAGGAGCTGGCAACTTATAGCCCACGGTCCATGAAGTGATTAGATGTCAGCACAAGGGCTCAATGGGACACAGCTTGGCCTAGCACATCCCACCTCTCTGCTCAGCATACTGCTGACTCCCCCTCCAGCATCCCCCTCTCTTCATTGCCAGTGGTGTGCACTTTTTCATGTATTTTTTGGGGTAGAGTTATCTTACTTTTTTAAAGTATCAATTCCTCTGCATTTTTCAGTATATCCCTGAATATCTATCACAATGCATGCTTGCAAATGAATGCATATGCACACACCCATTCCTACTTTGTCAGTAATGCATTGGAGTTGTCTTGACTAGTTAGGGTATACCAAGTAATCCTTCAATCTCTTCTCTCATAAACCAATAGCATGGTTGGGACTGTTTGGAGTCCAGAAAATTAGGACTTATTACATGTTGCTCTTTGAACTGCTGCAATGTTGGTGTTAGTGCTAGCTCAAGTTAGGAGCATTCACACCTTAAGGCTAAAAAACTTATCTGACTGTCCCACACCTGCATAGTTGGGGCTTGCCACTAGAAGGCTGGTGAGCAGGGCCCTAACTAGAAAGTACAGTTGTAAGTTGCCACTAAAGTGCTAGTGAGCCATTCGAGGTTTCTATCTCTGCTTTGTGGGGGTATGAGAGATGGAGGATGAAGGGTAGGAACATGAAGCTGGGAATCAGAGAGTTAATGGGATGAGGTTGGGTAATAAAATGGAAAGTGAAAAGGAATTTGGGGGTGGAGAAAGGGTAGTGAAGTCAGCCACTGAAGGATAAAATAAAGAGGAGTTAAAAAAATAAAAGAAATAGAGAGGAAGAAAATTGAAGAACTCATGTTTTAATACATTGTGATTTGGAATTGGGGTGTGGAAGGTGTTAGTCATGCTTCCTACGTTGGCTGGGAGGTGGGAGCAGTGAGGGAAGGTACTTTTGGGAAAGGTCATGTGGACCTGATCTGGCCTCCTATCTTGTTCTCTTCCCCCACCCCCCTGACCCTGGACTCATCTGTGCCCTGTGACCTGGCTAGCTGGCATGTGCTCTGTAGGCTATTTATATGTGGCTACACTCCTGGGAATGGAAAGGTGCAACTAGGGTCCCACTCCAGGGGTAGCTTTTGTGGAGAAATCCTGTTCCAGCTTTCTCCTCTCCCTGGGGATAGTCTGTTCCCCCTTCTCCCTCATGTGTCTATCACTCCGGTTGCTAAACAACCCACTCTGCCTATGTGCCTGAGGACAGATAAGAGGGTGGGAACTCAACCCCTCTATTGTTTTAAGCACTGACCTCATGGCATGGAGGCAGAGGCTTGAGCCATGTCACTCCTGTAGGTGACCAGTGATGCTTTTCAAACTCGTTGGTCGACCTCAAACAACACTTGCCCCGACTGCGTCTGGAAGATGAGGTCAGAAAGGTTATTTAAGGATCCCTTCTTCCTGGAAGGGGGGGAGCCATATTGAGGAACATAGAGTAAGCACACAGCCTCTGGAGCTCTTCTAAGCTCCAGATGAACATATGAGTAACTTACCTGAAACTTATCTAGAAATATAGCTTACTGTAATATAGAAGCGTGTCAAAAGGCTACTATGCTGGTACTGTTTGCTCTGGGCTATTCTGTGATAGTTCTCTAACTTGTACCCTTCCCCAAGCCTACTCTCTTTAACCAATAAAACTTTCCACTATAAGAAGCTTGGTGTACTTTCTGGGAGAAGGATTGAGGCATGTTTTATGATCCCTATGCTTGTCTGACTAAGGGAGGCTACTTTCTGTGCATCAGGCTTAAGGAAGCACCCCAAGTTCTAGCAGTGGGTCAAGCACCCTCAAAGTCTACAAGGCCTGTATACCCCAGGGGGCACAGGGCCCAAATAAAGAGGACCCATACCCCTGGGTGGTGGCAGTGGTTACCCCAGGCTTGCGGGTGTAGGGGGTCAACCAGATGTGAGGTGCCCCCCGGGGAGGCACTCAGAGCTTGGTAGGTGGTCAGGTGCAGTGAGGTGGGTGGCTAAGTGTAGTAGCACCCCCTACTGGCCTGCCATAGCTTAGATGCTCTTGGAACCCCCTTCATACCTCAACAACTTTGCTCTCTTTCAGGTAATTTTCCCTTCTACTCTCCTACCACACTTTTATGATCTTTTAGAAAAAAGGAGGCTTCCCCAGGGCTCCCCAAGTCTAGTCTCACACTAATGCACACAGGTGTCTAAGCTCATCACTTTAAGAGCTAATTATGTGGGCCCCATTCTCACCTATGCCCAAGCCTCACAGGTAATATTCATTCCTCTCTCTCTCTCTCTCTCTGCTGTTCCTAACACCCCTCTTGAGCTATGGGATCCCTGGCCCCACTGACACATGTCCCTCCTGGACTAAGGGCTCCCAGTCCCAATCCTCACTCCTTCTGGCCGTGGTCTCCTAGGTCTTTGGCTTTTGACCCCTGGACTTTGGCCCCTCTCTCTGGGCCCTGGCCCTGCTCCTAAGCCAGTGTCTGGCTGTGGCCCTCCTTGGCCTTCAGTCCCTATCTTGGGCCCTGGCCCTACTCCTGGACTAGTGAGACCTTTGGGATCCTTGACTCTGCTGACACACACCCTTTCTGGATTACAGACCTCTGGACTCTCTGGTTCTCCTTACACTCCACCCTCCTAGACTCAAACTCTCTCCCACTGGGCCCCAACCCTCTATTCTGTGGTCCTGGGCCTCTTTAGTCCCAGGCTTATTGGGAACTCCTCCTCCCCTTAGTCTCTTCCTCAAACATCTAGAGTTGCTTACCCAAGCCCAAATGTTAACTAGGAGCCCTGCTGCTCAGGAGCTCCTCTCTCCTTGTCTAGGGACAGACATTCAAAAAGCCCAAGCCTGAATTGATTCAATCTTTGCATGTTAGTCTAACCTGAAGAGATTGAATCAATTTGCAATCAGATAGGTATTCCCTTTTTATTCAGGAAATGCAGGCACATGCCTGCAGTGGCTCAGCCTAGAAGCTGGGGAGTGAGGGGTGCTAGACTGAGCCCTCCCTTCCATCCCACAGTGCTGAGCTGAGTGGGGCTGTGGCCAAGCCCTGGTAGGATGCTATGATTAGGGAGTGGTTTAAACCCCCACCCTGGGCTGCACAGTTCCTAGCTGGGCTGTTCCTGGAGGGGGAGGGGCAAGTAGTCTTCACCAGGCTCCCCCCCCCACCCCGTCAGCTCACTGCTCAAGGGGTGGAAGTGTTGTCAGCCCCCAGCTAGCACTCTGAAGCAAAAGGGAGGGGTGGAGGGAGGACTGCTTGTGTGAAGTGCATACATCTCTTGATGATACTGAGCTTTTCAAACTCCCTCTCCCTGCTTCTTCATACTGTCTGGAGAAAACTGATGATACTCGCAGGTCCCATGCATTGCAAACAAGGTCATTTCTCACACCTCTCTCTGTCCCCTCTTGAACACTGTCAGAGTGTGTCCTTTGATGCAAGCCAGCAGAGAGCTTATCAGAACACAAAGCTTATCAGCCCATCAAGAAAAAAAAAAAAGTTCAAGCTCCTAAACCATTTTTTCTCAAGGCATTTGTAAGGAAGAATGGAGGGACATTACCAGTTGACTTGCTGATTAATTCCCAAAAGCCCTAAACAGACACTATTCTGTCTGCCTTTGTTCCAGTGAAATTGAAGATACATACACATAGACACCTCTCAGCATTACCTAGCATGGAGTTTGTGTGACTGTGACCAGATGCCAGCTGGGATCCATGCCACTGGGTTACATACTATAGGAGAGGAGAGGTGGAGAGGGATCCCTGCTTGAGTAGTGAGTGGCAAGGGGAGAGGGGGAGGGGGCAGGGGGAAGACAGATAGACACTCCTGTGCATGCAGTCTCCTCCTTCTCAGCCAGTTGGAGCTCTAGTTAGGGAGGAGAGGGGTGGGGCCAGCCCTGCTCTCTGGAGCAGACAGCCCAGCTATTTTCCCTTGTAATGAAAAGGTATATGTACAATGTACATCGGTATATTTGTATGCCAGTGCATGTATAAAAAAAAATAAATGGACATTACATAAATGTGTGACCTATCTTAAATGTTAAATATAAGAGTCAGAAAAAAACCTAGGCTTGCTAAAGTGTATATGCATGTGTTGCCATGAGTATATGAGTAAAATTACATAATGTAGTACAGGACTAGCACTTGGACCACCTGGATCTATTTCCAGTTGCTGGCTGTTTTGTCTGTAGGAAAATCATGTCTCATGTACATGCCTCAATTTAACTCTCTGTAAAATATTACTGAGAGTATAGAGTGACCTAAGATTGTGTTGGACACTGTGTTTGCTGATCAAAGACAAACTCTACATGTATAGTGCAACCAACTAGAGAGATGCAAACAAAGGATTTAGAAAAGTATGACAAATATGGTGGGAAAAAATGACTTTGAACTAGTTGATAGGAATACAGCCTGCAGAAGAGTGCTTTTGGTCGCTTGCTTGGTTGGCTTTGTTGGTCTTGTTTTAGTAAAGAATAACCTAGGGAAACAGTTTCAACAACTTATGTTTTTGATCAGAATCAGTTGGCTATTTCTTGTAGTTTAGGTGTCAAAAAAATCACTTTAATGACTATCCAGATTTGCCAGGGCTTGACTATATGGACCTGCAGTAGCAGCAGATTTTAATGTAACACCCATTAAAAATAAAACCTGCAAGGTAGAAACAGCCTAATATTTCTGATTGCATCCCTAATTTTAAACATAGCAAATATTTGGAATCAACAGTCTTTACTAATGGAACTTAACAATGTAGTCTGATACTATTCTTTATGAGGATCATAGCTCATTAGAAGTGAACTGTTTTTCCAGGTGGACAGTTTGCGCCGGGGTGGGGTTCTTACTGAAAAAGCAGTCCCAAATAATTTCATTGTTTAGGCAGCCTTGCATCTTAGGTCTTGAAATTCATAGTGCCAAATGTGTATAGTAATATGATGAGTTATCCAATGGAACTGGCTTCTGTTAAGGGCATTGGAAAGATCAAAAATGGACCCATTTTTGCCTCATCTGTTTCTGCTTTACAGAAAAAAAATTATCTGGTTCAATAAATATCACTGCAGTAAAATGTGAAGTCCATGATAACAGATTTTAAAAGACATGAGCAACTAGATTGACTGACTTAAGATACAAGTTGGGTTTTTTTTTCCATTTTTTTTCCAGTTGTGCTTTTTTCAGGGTTGGGGCTGACTTTTGAGAATCTTTATTGCAATGCCTAACATGACAAGAACTCAGTTCAGCCTGGAATTGACTGTATCATAATTGACAAGTACCTCTCCACAAGAAAAATGAGCCAGCCTTTCAGGCAAAGGGGAGGGGAAAGAGCTAGTAAAAATTTCTAGGTAATCTGTTTTTCAGTGAAAGATTTCATCAACATTTTGGCAACTTTTTTAGCATGTTTTTTACTAGGTTTTCTTAAAAATTGATGAAGAAATATCTAGCTGAGAAAGTTGATATAAATGGGAGTGTATTGGAAAACATATGGTGCAGTACACTGTAGCATGTGAGAATTTGCAAATATTCAGAGTGGACCAGATCTTCAGCTGGAGAACTGTCACAAGTGATGGAAACATCTACTGAATATTTTCATGATGCTTTATATTCTCCACTTTTGTAACATGGCCCAAATATATTTAAAGGAAAAGTATTAGAGCAAAATAAGTTGCATGCTACTATAAAAATGCATTGAAGGATGTTCAAAGAAGTCCATTGCATAGGTGCAGACATAAATGGGAAATCTTCATTAGTGCAACTATCATACAGCTATTAAGAGCTCAGATGGGTCACAGATGATTTAGTAGTTGCATTGACTTTAACAACAGAAATTTTATTGTTATGTTGCAAGAGCAGGCTAAGATGTTAGCAGTAGCTGATAAAAGTTGTTTTTAGAGCCCCCGATATGTGAGCAGTAGGCATACGTATCCCAACTAGGTCTATATGAGAAAGTTGTTTTAGGGCCTTGTTAACTGGTGTTAGTGCTAGTTGGAGTTTGAAGCACTCGCATGTTCAGGTCAGCAGGGGCCTGGAGGACTGAAAGTTAAGAATCCCTCCCCATTCTGCCCTCCCCCCGTCCCTTCCTCCTGCCCTCCAGGGATCCCCTGGTTCTTTCTCTGCCCTGCCAGCCTACTTCTGGCTGCCCATGCTCTCTGTCCCAAGGGAGCAGGCAAGGAAAGGTTAACCTGTTGCTCCACCACTGCTGCACTTCAGTGGACTGAGCCCAGCCCAGAGAATAGCAGCAGCAACAGAGGTGGCTGGGTAGGCAGGTTACCTCTTCCCTGCCTGCTCCCCCAAGGTCAGTAGCATGGGAAGCCACAAGTAAGTGGGGTAGGAGTAGGGGAGCAACAAATGGGGATCTGGTGTTCTGAGGTGGGCAGGGGAGAGGGGGCTGCGGGCCCAGTATGGGCCAATGAGAGAAGTGGGGCAGAGAGGGTGTTTACAGTAAGGTAAGCCTAGGGCAACAAGGAAAAGACCTTGGGTAACAAGGATCAGAAATAATCCTGCCCTGGATGACAGAACTGAGCGGCATAACTAGTGCTTAAAATTAGTTCAAGTATCTAGTCTCCGTGAACAACATAAGGGAAGCTGCTTACGAGACAAGATGCACTATCAACATGTACTTATGGAGTAGGGAAACACCCACAAGGAACAAAATCTGCTACATTATCTAATGGGTACAGTCAGATATCCAAGAGATGAGCTGTATGTATGTATTGAATACCATATTTTGAATTTTCTTTTTACTCATCTGTTTTGCTGCCCAACTTTTTTTTAAAAGGTTGAGGGACAAGGACTCTTTCCTTTTTACTGGCTAGATTTGTCACTTTGAACAAGTCATTCAGCATCTCTGTTACCTCTTTTTAATGATAACTGAAAGGCTTTCTCAGTTGCTTTATGAGTGTCTTGTAAGGCTTAAAAATAGTTGCAAGGTGCTTTTTTCTTCTATGACTGTAGTTTTACCATTGCTATTATCATTATTCAATCATTTCCAATAATTACAAAACATTATATTCCCTTCCTTTCTTAATATGTTCCCAAAGAGATAGAGGAGGATCCAAGGCTAGAGTTATAGTGTAGCACCACACATTTTTCTAATGATAGTGAGGCATCACTGTCTAGGTTCATACCTAGAAACCTGGCATACATTAGTGAATAATAAGTTTAGCTACTTTTAGATGGGCAAAAAAATGATAACACCTTTTGCACAAATGTGAAGTAATCACTCCAGTTGCCTCAACCTTTAAAATACAGTCTTCACCTTTCATGGAGGTATATACCTGTATGTGTGTATGGGTGTGAGAGAGAGAGAGAGAGATCTTGCCTAAATCTCTATGAATCTTGGAGGGTTTTTAATGGATACAACCTGAATACTATGAGTTGGGGTAAAATGGTCTAATGAAATCAAAAAACTTGAAATAGTGCTGTTCAGAACAAAAGGAAAACTGATTTGAAATATAGTGACCTCAAAACAATTAAATACCTGAAAAACACAAACAACCATCTACTTTTAGCAGCATTGTTCACTTAAAATGTATTAAATTAAATCATTTTGTTACAATACTTTAAATTAGTTTCCATGGTGTATTATTAGATTTTGTAGGGATAGGAAAGATGGTTTATTAAAGTAGTGTTATTATATTGCTCTTGGGGATAATTTTAAAAAAATCTTTCTGCCTCCTGAGAAATAGGCTAGAAAAGAAATCATACAGTGAAATCAGAATGAGAAAGTAAGAATAGTGAGAATGGTATATGATTCAATAACACTCCTGGATTGCTTTGTTGGCTAGCTAATGAAGCATGGTACCAAATTTCAATGCTAACATAAGTCAGCATATTGTCAACTAACATTCCCAATAACAGGGTTACAAGTCCAGAGAACATAGACTGTTAGCTAGTAAATATCTTTCAAAAAAGGGGAAGGATCAAGTGTATTAGCTTCTCCTCTCTGTACACATCTGGCTTTAGAAATGCTGCTGAATATATTGTATTGGTCACACTCTATGAAGGTGATATTTTGTTTCTGAAGCATACATAACAATACATTTCACAAAAATAAGATTTTTTTAGGCACAACACTTATTATGATTATGATGATGCCTTTTATTATTATGTTATAGTACTGTTCATAAAAACAGAATTGCTTCTACTTCCTTACATGAAATATTTCTAATTTAAAATCTTCATAGTGCAATTCTGTTTGTTAGAAGTCTATGATAATTATCTTGGTTTACTCACTGCTAGTGAGGTTTTGGGGGAGGGAGGGAGGATTATGTAAACAGAAGAAATTTGCATTTCCATTTAAGATAATTATACATAATGACCACAGACTGTCATTGTTTTAGTTCCTAATTAGTTTAAGCAGGTAATATATAAATATTTTATGACATTTTTAACATGGCATATACTCATATTGTGGCCTTTTCTTGGTGTTTGTGTGGGGGAGAGGGTAAGAAGGATAAAATATTATTAATTACAATAACACAAGCTTCCAGAATTTAAAATAAGCAAGATCATTGTAATGGAAATAGACGTGGGAACTATTGCCAAAAAAAAAAAAATAGTTAGCTATATATATATTAACTTTCAGATATTAGTAGATAAAAGATTAGAGAATATTTGCCCATTTGGTAAATAAAGGGCATTTATAGACATGCTCCAGGAGGTGGGTGGGGAAGCGGGAGGGGAAATTTAAATAAGTGCAGCTCCAAAAGCCGCGGTAATTAAAGTGTCCAAAATGTCATGTGTATTAGCATCACCGCACTGAAAAAACATGGTGGGGTGCTTTGAACTAGAGCTTGTTGAACAAGCTTTCATTTAAAGCACCCCCCCCCCCCATTTTTCAGTGCAGGGAGGCTGATATACATGACGCTGGAGTCCACTGGAGCATGGTAATTATCACACCCCAGCAGACTGAATAAATTGAGTTTGCTACGACACACTGTAATTACAGTACATCAGAGTAGCCTTTCTGCACATGTATAGGAGTTCAAATGGACTATTTTGTTCTTATTTAACTATGCTGGAGAAAGTGCATATACACTCACCTTGATGCCAACAATACCAAGGTGTCATATAGCTGAAGGTATGTGTTATGTGTGAGGTTTCTCATTTGACTGTTAAACGCTGTAAGTTAATTAGAACTTCTACACTGGCTTCTTGGATTTACCCAACTCAACAGTGTACTGAACAAATGGAAAGCAAGTCAAGCCAAGAGACACCTTTTAACTAGACCATACCCAACTCATCTGGGGGATTATCTCAGATAGCACAGAAACATGCAACAGTTAAAATGTTTCAAATGGCTAGGTATACACATATAAAAGCCCTTTGAAATATTCTAAAAGCAGGTGAAAGAATCCAAAATGTATCTATTATGGTGTTTTATCTGGGGGGGGCGGGGGTGGGAGAGGATGGGTCCTGGAGTCCCCCCTACTCCCCCACTGGAATTCAGCTGCTGCCAGACCTGGAGCTGGCCTTACCCATTCATTGCCTAGGCCCCAACCAGAATTGAAGCTGGCCCATCCAACCCCTCTGTCTCTCTGATGGGCTGTGAGGGGGAATAGGAGAGGTAGAGGGGTTTGGAACTGGAGTATCAGACTCCCCCCTCCACCACCCCTAAACTCTTACCTCTCTGCTTTGCCATTAGCTCTTTGTTCCCTCTGTCTCCCATCCCTGTGAGAGGAGAAAGAGTAGGGAGTAAAAAGCAAAGTTGCAGCCTGCTTGGAGGGCCCTATGGTTGGTGTTGGAGGCTACAGCATTCTGAAATGTTCCAGCCAAGGATACCTAAGTGGCATGTGTGTCTCTTGGCTGAAAAAAAATATTTCTGATGCATTACTAAGTGTGTTTTACTTGAAAATATTTTAGTTGTTATGTCTTTCTATACCTAGTCATTCATGCCTCTAGAGTAAATCATCCATCCTTACTTCCAGAATCATTTTTTCCAGTTAAAAACAGCCATCAGATCTCTTCCCCTACATCTGATTATAGCCTATTCTGAGGATCTAACCACCCTTCTCCTTTTGAGGGTTTAGGATGGGGAAATGGAAATATATCCCTACTATATCAGACATAAGCTACAACCTCAATTCATAGTTTCGTTAGGGATGGGTATCTCTCTCACACTGAGTTCAAGGAAGCCCAGGGCCTTTGACTATATTGCATAGACAAGATAGTCAAGCTGAGTCATCCTTTCAAGCTATTTTCTCATTTTCCAAACCAAGCAGGAAGCTGAGCCTCTGAGACAACAGTAGGTAGTTGTTTTTACCGTCAATATTGCAACAACATAGGGAGCAAAATGTGATTTTTTGCTGTTTCACAAATCTATAAAAAGGTTTTCCCCCCAATATGACCCACTTAAAATTACAAACAAATGCATCTGTTTTATTCAGATTATTTGCTTGACAGCTATTACAAGAAAGTACATCTAGACTCCTATGAAGAGTGATGCTTGTCTCTGTATCTACAAGTATGAATACTTACTTTGGTTTCATTTAATAATTTTAACTAGAGTAATCTAATTTTCTAGGTGACCTAACATATTTATATGGATAAAATGATGAAAATAATCAATGAAGAATGGAAAGAGTAGAGTAAAAATAAACTAGATTTACCGACACAATGGCTTATTGAGCTACTGAGATTAGATTGTATTCCCCACTACACTTGAGGGACTGTAATTCAATCTGTAGTTTGAGCAGATAACTCTACTCGCAGTAGCTTAGAACACATTTCTGGTTCTTTATATCCCAAGTTTCTCTTTAAATTGCTATTCTCTCAACTGCTGTCTCATGGGACTTTTACTGGGAAACATCTGCAACAGGACCATTCCTTTATACATTTGAGACTGAACACAGTTTTGTATCAGTAGTTAGTCCACTCAGTACTGTTAGGTAGTGAGATCTACCATGTTGCATGGTGAGATCCACTGAGTCAAATTGCAAAGTGTGTTTATTGTAACATCATGCTCAAAATTAGTCTTTCTATAATCTATCACTTTGTGTGAAGAGTCAGTAAAAGATTTATCTCAGAGACTGATTATTCATGTGAAAGCTTGAAAATACTGTACCCATCTACAGTAGCATTTCCACTGCTGAGGTTCCTGTCAAGCATTAATGCAGGATACATGAGAAGGATTTAGCGCTACAGGCTTTTTGCATTAATCTGTAATATTAAATTAGTTGGCAAAGTGTTGCTGCCTTGACAGAAATTCAGGCGATGTAAAAAGGATGTATGAGCTGTTGGTCAAAGCTGCCACAGGGGGATCTTTTATGAGGGGGACAAAAATAAGAAAATCAGGATTTTTCATTTAAGAGTACATTAGCTCTGTCTGGGCATGTGTATGCATGCACACATTATGTGGATCCCTATATAATGAATAAGCTTGTACATACAAATAAACTAAAAAAAAAAAATCACAATACATTTATTTAAAAATTATTCCAATTCACTATATACCTTTATCATAAATACAGGGCATGTCTACTCATGATATTTCTGTTACCGGAGAAAAAGTAACAGAAGGGCTGGGAAGTCCTCTTGGCTAAACAGGTGAATCACAGTCCTCTTAAGAAAGAAGAAAGAGGCTTATAAACAATGGAAGCTTGGGGCAGGCCCCAAGGAGGACTATTCCACGACGGCCCACATTTGCAGGGAACAGGTAAGAAAGGCTAAAGTGGCAGGGATCTACAACAACAAGAAGTCCTTCTTTAGGTACATAGGGAACAGGAGTAAAACAAATGGGAATGTGGGGCCATTGCTCAACAACTCAGGAGAGCTGGTTACTGTCACCCAGGAGAAAGCTGAACTCCTGAATTACTACTTCACCTTGGTCTTTCATGCTAGGTAGAGTAGAAGTTGAGCATGGTAGGAATAATCACCTTCCTACTATGGTCATAGATTGGTGTATGACCAATTAATAAAATTAGGCATCTATAAATTATCAGGACTGAATGATCTTCATCTGAGTGTACTGAATGAGCTGGCTGAAATCATTACAGAACCCCTGGCAAAACTTTTCCACAACTCGCGGCACTCTTCCAGTCCTCAGGGACTTCTCCAGAGGGCCAATGTTGTGCCCATCCACAAGAAGGCCAGGAGGGAGGACCTGGGTAACTATAGGCCAATGAGCCTAACTTCCATCCTGGAGAAAATCCTAGAAAAATTCATCAAGGAGTCTATAAGCGATAAGCTTGCAGAAGGTAAGATTCTGAATGGCAGCCAGCATGGCTTCATCACAGGTGGTCTTGCCTTACCAACTTCAGCTCCTTCTATGACCAGGTAACTTGCCACCTGGACATGAGAGAGCAGGTTAACACTGTATACCTAAACTTCCAAAAGGCCTTTGATCTTGTATCCACAATGTCCTAACAAGAAAATGGAGGATTGCGCGCTTAACTCTGAGACAGTCAGGTGGGTGAGAAGCTGGCTGCAGGATAGGACCCAAAGAGTCATAGTGAATGGATCTGTGTCATCCTAGCAAGAAATGGGCAGTGGTGTCCTGCAGGGGTCAGTGCTGGTCCAGTACGTTTCAACATCTTTAATGATTTGGATGTGGCGGAGAAGAGCTCACTGGCCAAGTTCATGGATGACACCAAATTATGGGGAAGCGTGGTCATGCTTGAAGATAGGTTACAGATACAGGCGGATCTAGACAGACTACCAAGTTGGGCAGATTGGAATCTGATGAAGTTCAATGTCGAGCAATGTAAAGTGCTCCACCTCGGGACGAGCAACCCTCAACACACCTATAGGCTTGGCGGCACCAAACTGACTAGCACCACGAATGAAAGGGACCTGGGGGTAATAATAGACCACAGTATGAATATGAGCTGGCAGTGTGATGCTGTAGCCAGCAGGGCAAATAATACTCTGGTATGCATCAATCAATGCATCTCCCGCAAAGCCAAGGAGGTGATTCTTCCACTCTACTCAGCACTGGTCAGAACGCAGCTGGAGTACTGCATCCAGTTCTGGGCGCCACACTTTAACAAGGACATGGACAAGCTTGCGAGAGTCCAAAGAAGAGCCACCCATATGATCAGAGTCTTACACGACAAGCCATATGAGGAAAGGCTGAGGGATCTGGGACGACTCAGCCTGAGAAAAAGAAGGCTGAGAGGAGACCTGGTAGCAGCTTACTGCTACACTAGGAGTACATCAATTAGCAACTGTTCACCAGGGCACCAGGGGAAAACTAGGAGTAATGGCCACAAACTCCTGGAAGACTGGTTCAGGCTCAACATTAGGAAAAACTTCTTCACATACAGGGTGTCCAAACTGTGGAATAACCTCCCTCCAGAGGTGGTGCAGTCACCTACCCTGGAAACTAGACAGTCACCTTGCTGGGGTCACCTGACCCCCAGTTATCTTTCCTGCTTGGTGCAGGGGGCTGGCCCCGGTGTGCTCCCAAGGTCCCTTCTGGCCTTACAACCTATGGATCTATATTAGTGTGCACCAGAGTTTATTGCTCCCCGGCACAGTTTTTACATGTGAAGTGGGGACTGCAGCACGTTGAGCTGGCGTGGCACAGGCCCAGCTGGCAGGGTACCTAGAGGGTCAGCCCAGAGCTGCTCCCCCCTGGTTTGACACACTACAGAGGGACTTGCTGGGTTGGGGCCTACTGGCTAGCCCAGCACTGTAATACACTTGTGCCACAGCTGGCCCCATCACTGCCTGTACATGTGTTTTGCCACACATAACTACTTTGCTGTAGGATGGTACAGTACTATCCTACAATGGAATCAATTAGTTTACTGCAGGCTAATAGTGCTACACATGTAGACTGTGATGCTTTACTGCAGAGATAATTAGTAAGTGTGTTGTAGGAGGGGAGAAGAGATCATCTACATGAAGGACTAACTGCTTTTCCAGGGACTGGTTCAGGACACATGAGACTATGTTGTGCTTTTGGCCATAGGTGACTGATTTTCTGAGGGCAGATTCCACTTCTCTGATTTCTGAGGAATATAAAAAGAGGGCATTAGTGTCATGTAACACCTAAGCTCTACCCATTGTCTCCTTTATAGTGTAATATTGTAAGGGCCAACATCCTTTTATCATTAGCAGGGATCTGCGGTTTTCCTGATTAAAAAAGAATTGCAAATTCTCTGATTAAAAAAAAAATCAAAAATACTCTGATAAAACCCCCAAAATTCATGATTAAAATGAAAGGCCCCTCACTGCCCCCCATAGCTCTGCTGGTACCTCTCACTCTCCCCACAGCCTACCCAGCCCTGCTTGTACCCCTCACTCCCTGCCCTACAGCCCCCTGGTCCTGACTGTGCCCCTCACTCCCCCCCAGCCCTGCTAGTGCCCCTCACTCTCTCCACACAGCCCCCACCACACTGCTGGTGCCCCTCAGTTCTTGCCCCATGGGCCCCTGGCCCTGCTGGTGCCCCTCAGTAGTTTCATAGTTTCATAGTAGCTAGGGTCAGGAGGGACCTGAACAGATCATCTAGCCTGACCCCCTCCCACAGGCAGGAATGAATTCTGGGTTCACAAGAACCCAGACAGGTGATCATCCCACCTCCTCTTGAATTTGCCCAAGGTAGGGGCAAGGACCACTTCCCTGGGAAGTTGGTTCGAGATTTTGGCCATCCTAACTGTAAAATATTGCCTTCTGATCTATAACCTAAACCTATTCTCTATCAGTTTATGACCATTGTTCCTTGTCACCCCAGGTGGTGCTGGGGAGAAAAGGGCTCTGCCTATTTGCTTTTGATCCCCCCTGATGAGCTTGTAGGCAGCCACCAGGTCCCCCCTCAGCCTCCTCTTGCTGAAGCTGAACAGGTTCAGGTCCTTCAGTCTCTTCTCGTAGGGCCTGTCCTGCTGCCCTCTCACCAAGCAGGTGGCCCTCCTCTGAACCCTCTCCAGGCTGGCCACATCCCTTTTGAAGTGAGCCAAGTAGTACTGGATGCAGTACTCCAACTGCAGCCTGACCAAAGTCGCATAGAGGGGGAGTATCACCTCTCTGGACCAGCTTGAGATGCATCTTTGGATGCATGACAAGGTATGGCTGGCCTTGCTGGCTGCGGTCTGGCATTGGCGGCTCATGTTCATCTTGGAGTCAATAATGACTCCAAGATCCCTTTCCACCTCTGTGCTTTCAAGAAGGGAACTCCCGAGCCTGTACGTATGCTGTGGATTCCTTCTCCCAAGGTGCAGCACCCTGCATTTGTCTACGTTGAACCCCATCCTATTCTCGTCTGCCCACTTTTGTAGTCTGTCTAAAACTAGTTGCAGCCTCTCTCTCCCTTCAAGTGTGTCTACCTCGCCCCACATCTTAGTGTCATCAGCAAACTTGGACAGCGTGCTTTCCACCCCCTCATCCAAGTCGCTGATGAAGATGCTAAACAGTGCGGGCCTAAGGACTGAGCCCTGGGGTACCCCACTGCTCACATCTCACCAGGTTGAGTATGACCCGTCCACCACTACTCTCAATATGGAGTATCTTAACCCTGTATTTCCGTACTTTGTAATACATGGTTGATTTGCTAATTTTTCCATGCAAATGTATTATCTGGTCTCTGGGATTCTTTTGCCTTCCTTTGTAGCAGTGTACAGATCTGGAGGTGGAAGTTTGGCTGGGATGTGCTGGTGGTATTTAAAAATCTGTCAGGGTCTTGGCTGGTGGGACTTGCTCATGTGCTAGGGTCAAAACAACTAGTGGAACAGATAAAGCAACAGGATGAGGAAGTTGGCCTTATATATTCCTGCTATGATAAAAGTAAGAAAGGGCTGTGGTAAGATATAAAAGTCCCTGAATTAGTAGGTTCTAGATAGGGGTAAGAAACCTCCCAAGTGCAACTGATTTTAGAAGTTTGAAGTCTTATGTGACTCGTGACTTTGAAATATATCCAGGAGAATATTAGTTTTCATTTTAATGTTGTTTTACCTTAAGTATCTTATTGAAGCTGATATCATTCAGAATACTTAGAAAGTGTATTGAATTGGATCAGTTTGTTTTCAAGCATGAAGCTTAAATCTTTGGTGAAACCATTTCATGCTGTTTCAGTAGCATTAGAGTGATCTTGTAGCCAGGGTAGCCCAGGAAATATACAAGACGCAAGAATTTTTGGGTGCGATATCTTTTATTGGACCAACTGTATGGTTGGGATAGTCTTAAGACAAGCTTCTGAACATATTGAACTCTACTTCAGGTCATGCTGTTTTAATTCTTTTTTAGACTTCAAATGATTCTGCAGTCATACCTTGTATTCCGGTAAAGGCCACAAGAGCATGATTCATATATAGCTATACCTTTCTTGTGTTTCTTATCAACTTAGATGTTTCAGATTGACAAGTGAAGACATTATCTAAATACCTTTCCTGTCAGAAAGCCACCCATGGTACCAATGTTAAAATGACACAACAAATCCTTAACCTTAATAACGTGTGCTAACTACAGACTTTTGTGACAAAGAAGTATTAACCAATATGAGGGGGCTATAGAAATCCATACCAGAATGACACGATTTATTGTGAGAAGGGTCCAACCAATTCTAATACCAGCTTTTGCTCAACTTGGTGAAAATTCTCTTGATACTATGGAAATGGATGTGATGGAAACAATGTCAACAGGATTTCTAAATTGGTGATTTTGATTTTGATTTTGATTTTGAATTAGCATGAGCATATGTTTGATACGTTTTGAAAGATTTTGGGGTACCTGAAATCACAGATGAAATATGTAAAGTTAATGCAAAATTTGCAATTATGCTTTTGCTTTTACCTCTCAAATCCTTTATTTGCATGAAATGTCACTCCATTTTGTGGAAACAATGCAATTCCGTCTGCTTAATGCTAGATTTTTGCATGTTATAGCAATATTATGAGTTTTGAAAGTTGAAAATCTGACACCCGCGATATAGATTGTTGTCTATTTGACTTGTCTAAAATCCTCAGTTTGTTTCACTTGTAAATGATTAGATATTTTATAAAGGAACTACAGTTGTGTGATGTATTTCACTTTAAGGAAACATTTTTTAAGCAGCAAGTCATTTACCTGAACCCAGGCTATTGGTTATTGCTCTCAGAGTGATAGTACAGAATTGCATTATGGTTTATGACCCTTCATATTGTTGAATAATGCCTTTTCTGTTTAACATAAGCATGCTGCAATAGAGATTTAATCAAAAAAAATTCTGATGGGAAACAGACCAGTGGATTACACAGAAGTTTCTAAGAGAGTATTAAATATCCATATATACATATACACATATATATTACTTTTATAGACATTTGAATGTAATCAATTAAATACCCAGAGTATGGATTTCTTCTTCTCTTAAAACTTAGACTTTGTAATATACATTCTTGCCATTAATTCCTGTTGTTTTTAATTTTGTTATGACAGGCTAGAAAGTGCAGTCGACGTACAGCATAATAGTTGGACTTGGGCATGTTATTGTTGAAGGTTCAGTAATTGTTGATAAATCCCAGAATTGCTTCAGTTGATCATCTCGCCCTCCTCTCCCCACCCCCTCCCACACACACTCGTTTAATCAATTTTTCAATATACATACTCAGATTACAGCAGAGATTTTGTCTGGGCTAGACATCATTTAAACTATACATTTTAAATAATTTTCCCGAATAAAATAACCCTGTATTGTGACTTATTAATTCGGTTTTCTCTGGATGCTAGAGACAGTTACAGTTATTACTGTAAGAAGATTGTCCTTTTTTTTTGTTATGAATGCTAATACTTTTAATCATTCAGCAGTAAACCTTATACTTATAGTGATTTGGTCAATGGCTGCCTCTTACAGATAAAATACTTAGGGATTTTATTCAGCACCTAGATCTGTACACATCACTGATTTTGGATATTTATTTCAATGGTAGCTGTTACCTTTGTGGAAGCATATGTATACTTAAAAACAATACACACAAATTAATTTCTTTTTGCAGCAGTTTTAAACAAGTAAAAATAAATTCTTCACTCCTGAAAGGATAGTACCTGTACTTGTTCCCCTGAAGATCTAAAAGAATGGAACAGAACTTGGACATAATCTCTGTTAGGAGATACTGGATGTTTGCTTCTGTGAATGTTTGGTGTGTTTTTAATAGCACCAAGAAAACAAAACTGAAAAATTGAAAGCACCTTAGCACTATTAGTTTCTTTGAAGCCATAGATACTGAGTATATCTTTTATTTATTAAAAAAAATAACTTCTGCTGTAGATCTAAAGCATCATAATAGCATTATTTTTCTTGTGCCAACTGTAAAAATTCTGCCACACCCTAACATGCCAAAATTCATCTGAACCTTAATACATAAACTGATTGAGAGTAACTCAGTTGGTTTTACAAACCTACAAATTATTAGTACACTACAATAAAATAGTCCCTCAGGTTTTGATCCATTGTTTTCAATGGGACAACTCATGCTTAAGCTAAAGTTATGCTTAAGTTTCTTCTGGATTTGGTTACAACCCACCAGAGCACTCCTAATAGAACATTAGAAATGAATACAGTAGAACCTGGATCATTAGTCTTGTTGTGGTTTCTAACCAACTAAAATTGCAGGAGACTGCCAAAAAGAGGACAAACTGTCAAGCTTTTACTTGAAAAGATATCACTTCACTGATTAGCTGTGGAGAAGTGGAATCCTTTAAAATTAAAGTTGTAGCACTTGTTTGGAGCAGCTTAGCTGTCCAGCTGTGGCTGTATATATTCCCTGCTTGTTCTCAAACCCTCATCTTCATGAAGTCCTATAGAACATTACTCTGCAAACGACCCAGGTTCTCTGGTAAAGGAACATTGTAATCTGCAGTCAGGAAGTTCTCAAATAGATGAGAAATCGAGCAATATTAGTTTCTGGAACCCAAATAAAAAAGAACTGAAGCCATTCCGATGCAAATCACACAATGCCTGTGAGGGATTTTATGCTTGTGACCAAGACACATGAACTAAGGGCTCAGTCTTGTTCTTCTCTACAGTATGACCATTTACATGGTTTAAGTATGTACAATATATATCAGTTCTTTGGACTGGGAAAAGAGCACTCACCACTTTACAGAATCAAGCTCTAAGGAATCAAATGGTTTCAGAATATTAATTCAGGCAACTAGTTTGCTTTCAGCAGCAGATGAGTTGCTGTCAACCAGTGCCTGTATTGCAGGAACTTTGAGCCACAGTTCTGCAACACACTGAAAAAAATGTTTCATTTTTGTTGAATTTGGCTTCTTAAGTTTTCAAATATTACCAGGTTTTACCATAAGGTTCTTGACCAGAAGGGAGTTTGGAAAAGTACCATTATCTGCTGGGCTATTTCATAAAGTGACTGCACATGCCTAACATGTGCACAGGGAGTTACCATTCTGCTATTCTGAAACAAGGACTGAACATTGTCCCCAAAAGTCAAACTAGTCTTTTCCTGCTTTCTTCAGTTCATAAAATCAGGGATTCAGTGAACTGGTTAAGCAAGTTCAAAATTTCATAGTAACTCAGACTCAAGCAGAAAAGATGGTACATTTTTTCCCTGGACTACTACATCAATAAACAGTGCAGCCCAAATCATGCTAACTTTTGCAGAATAGCAAAAACAATTCTCAGCAAATGGACACACCTAATTCTGCCACTGAGTAGAGATGCCCTGTAATAGCCAGCTTTGCACAGGTGAAAGTAGCGGCAGAGAATTCCTCCTATTATTCCAACCCTAGACTTTAACATCCTTTTGGAACAGACTTTTGCAGAAGACTTCCAGCAGTGTTGCCCCAATCATCATTCCATACGTTTGACTTTCCACAGGACATTTGAATTCTCTGGGGGTTGGAAAGATAGTATTGCAAGCCATGAGCAATATGGTCAATAAAACCCTGAGCAGAAGCAAGTCACTTACTGGTGGGAAGGAAAATATCTAAAATAACAGTGTATGTATTAGTGTCGAATCATTTTCCTTGTATACACCCTAGAAGCATTTTTAAAGAAAATTTTGACAGATTTTTGTATACAATAATTTTGAAACTCTTGACTCATTTTAAGAACATGCAGTAATCACTTATTATGTATGACCCTTTCTGAGGGCTGAGCCATTTTAGTGGTTCAGACTGGCTTGGGAGGTACTATAACTAAGGGATAATTAAGAAACCTACATTCACAGGTATACTTCATAATTTTAAGCATATATTACGTCAACCTGTCTTTCTTATAGCCCATAGTTCAACTCTCACTATAGTTTGGATGGTTATTTAAAATTATGTGTATGACATAGGCAACTCATCCCATTATAAATCACCCTTAAAATTTAACAGCTTTACAAAATAAAACCATTACAGATTACATGCACCTCAAGAGATAAATATATAAACTGCTTCTTTTTTGGCAAACAGACTGGTAAATGCCCATGAATATTAAGCAGCTTCTTTTATGATTCAGTACTATCTGTTTGGCTACAGAGATAATTATAATCTAACTGTTCTCCTTTTATCAATTGCTTTTGATTCCCTTTGGTTCTGGTGGGGCTTTTGGATGTAAATTCAGGTGAGACCAGGACTGATAATTCCCTGAGTGATTTAAGAGCCTATGGGTAAAATTTTCAAAAGTGACTTTGCCTGGTAAAAACCAAATTCCCATTAACTTTCAATACATCTCAGTAAAGGTCTGAAAGTGCCTAAGGAATTTCTGAAAATGGGAGCTGACCATCTAAGTCACTTAAAGACTTTTGAAAATGTTACAATTTGATAAATGTTATAATTATTTTAATTGCTATCTATGTATTGCCTAAATTTATGCCACAAGGCAAGGGAAACATTTAGGGCTTATCTCTAGAATCACAGGGATGGAAGGTTATAAGCTATCTAGCCCATAGATGTAGGGTTTACTGTTTCTAAACCAGCCCAGATAAATGCCTACCCATTCTCTTCTCAGAAGCCTCCATTCACTATAAACATAAGACTCAAATAGGATTTGAGCTCATTATCCCTAGTTTACCAAGACACTAATTTAAACCCTGTGCTATGGAAACATGGAACATGCAACGCTTTGAAGAGATTCGTACCTGGAACTCCTGATGTTCCAGCTATAACATCCCCATCAGAAGCTTAAACTAAGATGTGTTAGTGAAGTAGTTGTTGATAGTGGATAATTTATAAAATAGTAGCATAGATGAGTCAATATTGATGTCCACACCAATACAGAAAAAACTTTTGAGATAAATGTAGGTGGCTAAGCTAAAGAAAACTATAGCTCTAGAAAACTGCTTGCCTTGCTTTACTAAGGATTGAAACTGTTTTCATTATCATTTTACAATATCCATTGTTCCTAAGAGCTGTTGACTAATACGAATCATCATCTTAAACAGACAAAACTAGTGAATATATTTGATAGATTTGTCCCTACTAGTTTTGTGCCATGTTTCCTGTTACAATGTGGCATCTTTCCTCCTAAAAACACATTTGTATGATTTAACTCAGATTTCTTTGGGCCATTAATTTGATTGCAAAGTTTCTGCACTTTTGAATTACATAATGAGTTGAGGTGCTCATAAATCTTAAGATGAAGAACCACCACTGAGACTGACAATAGTGCTATGTATCTTAGTCAAGAATGCTAGAGCACTATGAAGTAGGTATTGTAAAATAATTTGAGAAGATAAAACACAGAGGACCCTAACCTTATTAAAACAAGTCCCCAACTAATAGTTGTTTGCTACTGGCCTTAAGTGCCAGAAGTTCTAAAGTACTTAATTCAACACTTACAGGAGTTTAGTGTGAAAGATATATATTGATCATTATTTCAGTTAATAAAAATGTTAATTTATGTGCAAAGCTGAGCTGTTTTTGTTGCCATAACCCAATTACTTTAAAGAAAGAAGAATATCAAGTCAAGGTAAAACAAATATATGTAACAGAATATGTGGTGCCAGAACAATTTCCCATGAATTAGAAAACTGGATGGGATTGAACCCCTTTAAAAAATCTCAAACCCAAAACAATTAACAAGGAACATAAAAACATATTAAAATTTCAGTAGCTGAATGAATGCCTTGTTTTTCAAGTTTCATATTGGATATCATGAAAATATCTAAAGTTTCCTCTTGGAAGTATATCTCATGCAGTGAGATGGCAAATGTGGCAGAAGACCAGTTTGGCTTAGCAGGGAACTCTTCAGTAAACTAAATCACAAAAAGGAAGCTTATAAGAAATGGAAACTTGGACAAAGAACTAGGGAGGAGTATAAGAGTATTGCTTGGGCATGCAGGGATGAAGTTAGGAAGGCCAACGTGCAATTGGAGTTGCAGCTAGCAAGGGACATGAAGGGTAAGAAGAAGGGTTTCTACAAGTATGTCAGTAACAAGAGGAAGATCAAGAGGAAAAGTGTGGGTCCCTTACTGAATGGGAGAGGCAACCTAGTGACAGAGGATGCAGAAAAGGCTAAAGTACTCAATGCCTTTTTCACCTCAGTCTTCACAGGCAAGGACAGCTCCCAGACTACTCCACCTGGTACCACGTTGCAGAGGAGGTAAGCAGCTAATTGTGCCAAAAGAACAGGTTAGGGACCATTTAGAAAAGCTGGATGTGTGCAAGTCCATGGGGCCAGATGAGATGCACCCAAGGGTGCTGAGGGAGTTGGCTGATGTGCTTGCAAAGCCATTAGCCATCATTTTTGAAAACTCCTGGCAATCAGGAGAAGTCCCGGATGACTGGGAAAGGGCAAACATAGTGCCTATATTTAAGAAAGGGAAAAAGGAGGATCCAGGGAACTATAGACCAGTCAGCCCCACCTCAATCCCTGGAAAAATCATGGAACAGGTCCTCAAGAAATCAATTTCTACCCCTTAGAGGAGAAGAGGGTAATTTGGAACAGTCAGCAGGGATTCACCAAGGGCAATCGATGCCTAACTAACCTGATTGCCTTCTATGATGACATGACTGACTCTGTGGATGCTGGGAGACCAGTGGATGTGGTATACCGTAACTTTAGCAAGGCTTTTCATCCCACAACGTTCTCATAGGCAAGCTAAGGAAGTACAGGCTGGATGAATGGACTCTAAGGTGGATAGAAAACAGGCTGGATCATCAGGCTCAGAGGGTAGTAGTCAATGGCTCAATGTCTAGTTGGCAGCTGATATCAAGTGGAGTGCCCCAAGTGTTGGTCCTGGAACCAGTTTTGTTCAGTACCTTCATCAATAACTTGGAAGATGACAGAGAGTGCACTCTCAGCAAGCTTGCAGATGACACCAAATGAAGGGGAGTAGTGGATATGCTGGAGGGCAGGGCTAGGATTCAGTGACCTAGACAAATTGGAAGATTGCACCAAAAGAAATATCATGCAGTTCAACAAGGACAAGTGCAAAGTCCCACACTTAGGACGGAACAATCCCATGTGCCATGTGTACAGGCTGGGGGCTGACTGGCTGGGCAGCAGGTCTGCAGAAAAGGACTTGGAGGTTACAATGGATAATTAACTGAATATAAGGCAACAGTGTGCCCTTGTTGCCAAGAAGGATAATGGCCTGCTCAGCTGCATTGGTAAGAGTGATAGCAGGTCAAGGGAAGTGATTATTCCCCTTGATTTAGCACTGGTGCTGCCACATCTGGTGTACTATCTCCAGTTTTGGGCCCCCCACTACAGAAATGATGTGAACAAATTGGAGAGAGTCCAATGAAGGGCAACAAAAATGGTGAGAGTGCTGGGGCACATAACTTATGAGTAGAGACTGAAGGAACTGGGCTTATTTTTTAGTCTAGAGAAAAGAAGACTGAGACAGGATTTAACAGCATCTTCAACTACCTGAAGTGGGGTTTAAAAGAGGATAGATCTAGACTGTTCTCAGCAGTGGCAGATGACAGAACAAGAAGCAATGGTCTTAAATTGCAGCAAGGGAAATTTAGGTTAGGTATTAGGAAGGATTTTCTCACTAGGAGGGTAGTACAACACTGGAACAGATTACACAAAGAGGTTGCGACTCTCCATCCTTGGAGGTTTTTAGGACCTGCTAGACAAAGCCTTGGCTGGAATGATATAGTTGGGGATGGTCCTTCTTTGAGCAAGGGGTTGAACTAGATGACTTCCTGAGGTCCCTTCCAACCCTAATTTTCTATGATTCTATGGGTGAGGATGTATGCTGCTACAGTCAGACCTTTTCTGGTACCAAGCCAGCCTACTTAAAGTTCCCTTGAAGATTTGTATGCTAGACTGCAGCATGTATTGTAGATATACCTTCAGAGGTTTTTCAGAACCCAAAAGTGTTGGTTCATATCTCATCTCTAGCCATAAAGTCCCGCCATGTGAAGGTTGGGGACATTTCATAGCACTAATCAATTTGGCATTCTATTTGTGCTGCTGTTTGTAAACAGAATAATATAGACAAGGCCTTTTTACAAGTATTCTAGAATTGGAGGAAGTTATTCAGCCTGTTTAGTTCTGTCTAATCAGAAGTACAAGAGATATCCCTTTACCACTTAAACTGTATAAGCCACCACAGGTAGTAGTGGACAAGCAGATTGAAGCTACTAGTCCTCTTCTGTTACCTTCAAACATCAAGGAAGGAGAGAAAAGATTGAGAGCTAACATCATTAACAACCACTAAAAATTCAGAGAATCCAGTTGATGTTGTACTGCTATGCTTAGGTTAGAACATTCCATCAATATGTGATGAATACTTGAGTTGTAATAATAAAAACTACCAACAATTTCAGGGCATCACTGTACAATTATTTTGTGATTTATGCAGCTCCAGTGGGGAAAGGGTTCCAATGCTCTCAGATGATGGCTGACAGAAAGTTGTTTTGACAGGTAGCATGAAGTAGAGTGGTTAATTAGGTTCCTCATAGTTTATCAAAATAAGAAAACAGCCAAAATAATTGAGTTGCTACTTAGGTTTCAAAAGACGTGTGTAAAAGCAAGAAATGTAAAACTCACATTTCACAACATGAAACAAAATTGGCAATAGGCCCAACATTTAGATCTGCAAAATGAATGCATTCTTCAAGGGAAAATGATGTAATATTTGCACAATTTCCTTTGAAGTAATCATTCTATTAATCATTTAAATAAAATATTGAACCTGTATTTAGGGATTTGTAAGTATAGAGACATCCTTGCTTTAATTCAGAAACTGAAAATTAATTTATTAATTAAATAGAGGTAAATGCATACTTTCCTAAACTATGCTTCAGTGAAGAAAACTGTAAATTGGATGACCATAGCAACGCTGTTTAATAGAATTGTGAATAGTGAGCAAGGAAAACAATACAGATTTTTTTCTTATCTTAATCTTAGAGAAAATCATTGTCAATATTCATCTTTGAAATGATGCACAGTTAAGTAAAAATCCCTAGTGCCAATTATATTTAGTCCATATTTAATGTGTTGAATACTTTCAAATGCAAATACCTTCTCTCACACATTATGATGGAGTAGACAATTATTCTTGGTTAAAAAACAAATGTATTTTGTAGAAATGTTAACAGAGCAATAGTTATCTTGAAATTAATCTTTTGGTTCTTAGGAAGAAATAAAACCTCTCCAGTGAATGAAAAGAAACTTGACCAAATATGTTCAATGTTAATGTACAGTAGAATGACAGTAGCTATCAGGGAGGACAGAAAATTAAATCTGAATAAAATAAAAACAACTGTTTACACTTCCTGTAAAACTGTTGTTAGTCTTATATGCACTCATTTCCATTTATGTTGATGTAATGATACCAAATGAGTTAGGCAAAAGGTAGGGCAGGGTGGCACTTCAGAAACTAGCTGGTCCAGAGGCATGAGCTTTACTGAAGGTTTAGACTTGCTTTCTCTTTAACTTACTAAATACTTTCCAGTGCATATATAGAGATTTGACAGGGACAAACATGAGCCACATCTTTTGTTGGTTTAGCAAAATAATGTACTACTTTGGATATGGCTTAGCATAAAAGGTTAATTAGAAGAGACATCAAGTTTTCTACTTCATGTGTTAGCAAGAAATAAATGAAAAACAATCAAAGTAGTTGGTATCAACCATTGCAGCTAAGAGATTCTAGTTTAAATTTCATGAGAAGATGGCCTTTTTTCTTAAATGATAAACACAGCTCCCCTAAAAGCTGGAGAATGTAGCTGTCGTGAAAGGTAGAAAAATAGTAGCAAATGAAACAAAATCCTCTTTACAACTGTAAGAGAAAGTGATGATCTTCCCAGACAGCTTACTGGACTGGGTTCATTCAGACTCATTGCTATCATCACAAAGCCATAGAATGACTTTAGTTCACTTTCTGTCAAAATTAATTTACATCCCACTTCCTGAATTTCTCAGAAATTATATAAATTGCTGCTTTATAAATTGAAAATACAGGGGCAAGTTTTCCTGGCTTGTTAACAAGAATACAAAACTGAACTTTGCTATGATGATAAAATCATAGGGCACGTCCACACATGCAGGCACATGGGCTTGCAGCAGCTCAAATTGAAGTAGTGCAAATTTGAACTGGGACTTTTTGCCTCAGCGCACATGCCTGGACATGCACTTTGGTGTGGGGCAAATTGTGCCACTTGGGGCAAAATAACTCTGTCTGACTCCTCATGGATCTGCAGTCAGGGGGAGCTAGAGCCTCGTGTCAGCACCTGTGCTGCCGCCAGCAGTATAAAAACCTGCCCTAGCTAGCAGCTTAGGACTGCTCCTTCTCAGGAGCTTCTAGGTCCCAGCCAATTGGTATCTGGGGACACTAGCCCCTTGTGTCAGCTGGATTGATGCAGCAGCATTCCAAATCCATTTTTTTTAAATACCCCAAAATCCATGTTCTTCCACAATTAGAACAAAAGACCACTATACACAGAGAGACACATCAGTTGGGCAATGCTTTATTGATATTTACAGTGTTAAAGCGATTTGGAAGCCTACCAGTGTCTCTATCGTAATAATAAAATACATTCTAAATATCTATATGTGTTGATGTGTGCTTTTGGTTTTCTTCTTGCATGATGGGTACGTGATGTGGGGTGGGGTTTGCAGGAGCGGGGTGGAAAGGGGTGTGGGGGAAGTCAGGTGGGTATGTGTGGAGGGATGTGGGGGGATGCAGGTCAGTGTGTGGTTAGATGTGGGTTGATGGTGAGGGGAATGTGGGTGTGTGGGGACTTCCTAGGGGAGCTGCTCAGGAGGGGTGTGTCCCCTGGCCCCCACAGGGTACACCCCCACACACACATGGACTGCCCCCCCCCCCACTTTGCAGGGCCCCAGCCCTCCCCTCAGGATCCCAGGTACCCTGCAGGGCCACAGCCCTTCCCCCCCACAGGGCTCACAACTTACCCCCCACAGCAGCAGGGGGAGTGGAGCATTCAGAATCCACTGCTGCCAGCCCTGCCAAGGCATGGTGTGGCCCTGAGCAGCTCACAGCCATCACTGCCTATACTGCTCATTGGGGACTGGAGCCACTTGCAGATGTCACTCAGAGGCTGGTGCCACTTGCAGGAACCACGTATTGCTCTGAGCCGGGTCCTGCTGGCACTGGAGCAGCTCACACCACCAGGCCAGGCCAGTGTCATGGTGGCAGGACCTGGCTCAGCATGACACATGGTCTCTGCATGCCACGTTGGGTCCTGCCACCATGGATCCAGCCCGACCTGGCAGTGCAAGCTGCCCTAGTGCCGGCAGGACCTGGATTGGCTCAGTGCACTGTGCCTGCATGCTGTGCTAGGTCTGGCCTCTGGTGCCAGAGTTGCTTTCCCCCTGGTGCCTACAGGGAGGAAGTGCACAGTGGGATGCAGCCTGGCGCGGCTCACTAGCCTGGCTTTGCACCAGAGTGGGATGCGTGTCTCCCAGAGTGTGGCTACTTTGCAAATGCACGCTAGCTGTGCAGCCTGGGCCGGATCGGGTCAGGTTGGGTCCAGCCGGCAGGGTGCATTTTCCATAACCCTAATGGAAAACACACCCCACCAACCTAATCCAGCCCAGGCTGTGCAACTAGTGTGCAGTTGCACAGAAGCCACACCTCCTGAAGCTGCACCTCCCTCTCCAGTGCAAAGTCAGGCTAGCGAGCTGCGCTGCGCCACACCAGGCTGGGCCAGGTCAGGTCCCACCACTCACCGCCAGCTCTGCCGCAACGGACTGGGCTGGGTCCATTCAGCGTGTATGGAGCCTGGGCCTCACAGCACTTTGTCACCGCCTGCTGTGCCTGCAACAGAGCCACAGCCACACTGCCTGCTGCCACCGGCATCACGAGGTCCAGGTGGGGGGGCAGCCGGGTGGGATCCCCAGTTTGAGCCCACCCACTGGGACATCCCCCCTTCTGCTGCTCCCCACACCACCCGACATCCCCTTCCACTCCTCAGAGCCCCCGACAACTCCCTCCACTCCTGACACTCCCTGACACTCCCCACAGCCCCCAACACTCCCTTGACATCCTCCTACCACTCCTCACACCCATGCATGCCCACCCACACCCATAAACCTCCCCACCCCATCTCACTAGCTTACCTTTGACAGTGCCGAGGGCAGCAGGAGTACCACAGAGATGCTCTGGCCAGAAACCAGAGTGCCTGTAGTGAAGGGCTGACTCCCAGGTTGCCTCCAGGCATGGTCCAGGACTGTGCCTTGTCCTGCTGTTCTGTGGCGCATTTTTTATTTTGACCCCTGAATATCCAGGCATCTAATTTGTTCCGCTGAAGTTTTTTGTTCCCATACATGTGTCTTGCAGCATCTCAAAGGGGTTTAAGATGCTGCAAGATGCACGTGCGTGCTCATCTGGATGTGCCTATCAGCACCAAAGTGAGAGGAGATTTACTCCAAAGGCAATTCGGATGAGTAGCACAAAACTGAATTTCAGGTGTTATGTCAAGTTTTTTGCTGAAATCAGTCAAACAGGTTTGGACCTTGTTATGTTGTATGTATGCTGCATTCTGTTTCTGTGCAACATGCACACATTATGTTTTATGTGAGTTAAATAGAACTCATTTTATTCTGAGCTGCCAATTCCCTCTCAACAAAAATTATAGTAGTACAGAAGACTCTTTGACTGCTTCTACTTCTCATATAATTTTAATATGATTTGTTTGTCTTCTCCTTTCACAGATAGGCCTGTCTTCTTTTTTTAACCATCAGTATTGTGATTAGACTTAAAAATCACATCTGCATGCTTTGTATTTAGAATTGTACATTTGTTGTTGTTAATTCTCTTTTCCATCCATTTTCTCCTAAATAAAAACCTGGTGGGCTTGTAGAAATGTAAGGGGACTGATGCACAACATCAGCTTTAGAAATCAAAGATTTTAAACTTAGTAGTTCACTTTGACAAGCTTTGCTTACATAAAACACTCTTTTTCCCCCAGAGTGTGGCTACTTTGCAAATGCACGCTAGCTGTGCAGCCTGGGCCGGATCGGGTCAGGTTGGGTCCAGCCGGCAGGGTGCATTTTCCATAACCCTAATGGAAAACACACCCCACCAACCTAATCCAGCCCAGGCTGTGCAACTAGTGTGCAGTTGCACAGAAGCCACACCTCCTGAAGCTGCACCTCCCTCTCCAGTGCAAAGTCAGGCTAGCGAGCTGCGCTGCGCCACACCAGGCTGGGCCAGGTCAGGTCCCACCACTCACCGCCAGCTCTGCCGCAACGGACTGGGCTGGGTCCATTCAGCGTGTATGGAGCCTGGGCCTCACAGCACTTTGTCACCGCCTGCTGTGCCTGCAACAGAGCCACAGCCACACTGCCTGCTGCCACCGGCATCACGAGGTCCAGGTGGGGGGGCAGCCGGGTGGGATCCCCAGTTTGAGCCCACCCACTGGGACATCCCCCCTTCTGCTGCTCCCCACACCACCCGACATCCCCTTCCACTCCTCAGAGCCCCCGACAACTCCCTCCACTCCTGACACTCCCTGACACTCCCCACAGCCCCCAACACTCCCTTGACATCCTCCTACCACTCCTCACACCCATGCATGCCCACCCACACCCATAAACCTCCCCACCCCATCTCACTAGCTTACCTTTGACAGTGCCGAGGGCAGCAGGAGTACCACAGAGATGCTCTGGCCAGAAACCAGAGTGCCTGTAGTGAAGGGCTGACTCCCAGGTTGCCTCCAGGCATGGTCCAGGACTGTGCCTTGTCCTGCTGTTCTGTGGCGCATTTTTTATTTTGACCCCTGAATATCCAGGCATCTAATTTGTTCCGCTGAAGTTTTTTGTTCCCATGGCATGGTCCAGGACTGTGCCTTGTCCTGCTGTTCTGTGGCGCATTTTTTATTTTGACCCCTGAATATCCAGGCATCTAATTTGTTCCGCTGAAGTTTTTTGTTCCCATACATGTGTCTTGCAGCATCTCAAAGGGGTTTAAGATGCTGCAAGATGCACGTGCGTGCTCATCTGGATGTGCCTATCAGCACCAAAGTGAGAGGAGATTTACTCCAAAGGCAATTCGGATGAGTAGCACAAAACTGAATTTCAGGTGTTATGTCAAGTTTTTTGCTGAAATCAGTCAAACAGGTTTGGACCTTGTTATGTTGTATGTATGCTGCATTCTGTTTCTGTGCAACATGCACACATTATGTTTTATGTGAGTTAAATAGAACTCATTTTATTCTGAGCTGCCAATTCCCTCTCAACAAAAATTATAGTAGTACAGAAGACTCTTTGACTGCTTCTACTTCTCATATAATTTTAATATGATTTGTTTGTCTTCTCCTTTCACAGATAGGCCTGTCTTCTTTTTTTAACCATCAGTATTGTGATTAGACTTAAAAATCACATCTGCATGCTTTGTATTTAGAATTGTACATTTGTTGTTGTTAATTCTCTTTTCCATCCATTTTCTCCTAAATAAAAACCTGGTGGGCTTGTAGAAATGTAAGGGGACTGATGCACAACATCAGCTTTAGAAATCAAAGATTTTAAACTTAGTAGTTCACTTTGACAAGCTTTGCTTACATAAAACACTCTTTTTTTTTTTTACTGTGTATTTGTGATCACTGAAAAGTTTTTATTACTGACGTCCACTATTGTTCTTGCAGCTCCAAAAAAAGTAGTTCCGAATGTAGTGTGGGAAAGGCATAGGAACCTGGCTAAATTAAGTTTACTTTTCCAGGCTATACACAATAGCATACATTTAGTATTAATCAGGTATTTTGTATGCAATTGCTTCATGGAGCTGAAACAAAGCACACTGAGTACATTGCATTGTTTTTTCATATAACCTGCAATCTGTGTTATTATTGCTGTCTAACATAATTTATGAACTGGGTTTTAATTCTTAACCATTTAAGTCAACACATTTCCTGAAAGCTGTCACTCTTGGGAAATGTATTGTGGCGTTACTTGTTTTGTCCTACATTTTGTATGTGTGGCAATTGGAAATCACTAGGTATGAAATTTCAAGGAAAACATTTTTTACAACTCCTTGTTCTGCAGGTAAGTAGACAGTTAATAATGGAGAAATCATTCATTCTGGATGCTTCATGTTCCATCTGTCCTGCAAATAGGAAGGAAAAAGAAGAGAAAACCCTGTTTTCCATTGCAGTTACCTGTTCAACCAAGTAATCTACTCACAGGGCAGATGGGAATGTAAAAATATATGCACATACAAAAAAGAATTGCAGATAAAAAGAGTGCCTACATACGGCACCAAGAGGTAGTATTGCAGTATATGATTGACTGTTTTATGAGTCATCTCCTTGTGCAACAGTGTTTTGATGGTGAAGGGAGGCTGTTTGAAGGATTGGGAGGTAGACTTACCACCAAAACTTGCTCTGGGAATTCTGAATGCAGAAAAAAAAGGTTAGATCAGTCCCTAAAATGATAAACAGGAGACAAGAAAAGATTATGGCAGTATTTTGAGAACCTGAATAAAACAGAATGAAGTTCAGCATTGTTCTTTTACCATATTGACAGAAGTATAGCTTAATGGTAATATTAGTGCTGCGGGAGCAGCAAACTCTACAAAGTCACTGCACTATTTTGCTGTATGCCTGCTGGATGTTATCTATCTATCCATAAAACAAATGGGAGTAGCTAATGTACAGATTGGTTCTGTGGGAAAAATGTAAATCTGAAAGCAACTCCAAAAGAGTAATTTAAATTATATGCCAATAATTCTCCATGTCATGATATGTATTTAAACAGCAACTTGATTGTCAAACACTTGGATCCAATTTTGTACATCATGACTGATTTTAAGTTTGATATTGTATGCATGTCTCTGTGTGTGTGTACATTAGAATTAAGGCTATATATTTGCCTGTATAGGAAGGCAAGAAGTGATCTAGTCACCACTTATACAATTAAAATTCTACTCTTGGTTACACCATGGCATAAAAGAGCTGAATTTGGATCCGTGCTGTGATGATAAGACAGATACACAACTCCCTCAGGGGTCCATAGGTCTTGTGTCCTCTATATAGTAGTGATTTTACCCATAAAGAATTGCAAAATGTTATCATTTTCTGCAGGGTCAAAAACTGAGAGAGGGGTTTTTAGGCAAGAAAAAGGACAATGTTTAGTGATATGTTAACTGGACTGTGAAACATCTTATAGCTAATCAAACATATAGAGCTTTTGAAATATTGATAACTAGTATGAATACTAAAGTCAGAAAAGAAGCACCTAAATTAAATTAGTGCCAGAAATATGCAGAAAACATCTAGGGTCATATTTCTATTTGCTTTTGAAAATAAGGCTAAATCTTACTTTGAGCTATTCCAGAGCTCCATTATCTGAAGAGCATAAATAATTTTACAGTATCAAGTTCTATTTATGCAGTTTTGCATTATAATATCAATGCTATAAAATGACATAAATTGTAAATCAATTTTGATCAAATTCTGGTTCCATTTTGCTGTTCATAATAAAACCATCTGCAGTAAGGAAAGTGCATTCCTTAATAATTTGATTTTATCTTTCTTTGCACAATAAGTAGTACTAGGATGATTTTTGTTCAGATCTTCTGTATGCATCTCTTCTGCCTTGTGCAGAATGCTTGAGTTAGAAGGCTGCCTTCAGTTAATGTAGCTGTAAATGCATGCCTGATCTTTCAGGTTTGGGGAGTCAAAGATTACCAGACATGATGCTAACCACTTCACTCCCTTGTATGCCATTGACTACAGAAAATGGCATGCTTAGCTGGAAGAACTGTTAGTATCAAGCCACCCTGTGACTTTCTTTGGGACACTGGTGTATGCCATAATCTGCTAGACATAAAAGGAAATATATGACTAAGGCCCTAGTTCTGGTAACAAGTTAAATATGAACAGTAATACTTTCCTTGACTAAAGATAGCCTTAGGTACATGCTACAGTGCTGCCCTGTATTGGTGCTCAGAGTTCCTGACTGCCAATTCTGTTCATCAGCCCCAATAACACCTTTCAAATTCCCAGTTCTTCACGGGGGAAAGGATCCTGAAGAGAAATTGTTTTATATGTAAGCCTTTCAGCCAGAAGAAAGTGAAGAATAATTAATATCACTGAAAACTCCAATTATGCAATATGCAGTAATTGGGACAGTTTCTGTACTTGTAATACACCTAGTGATTCAGTGAATTTTGACTGTTTGCTGCAGACTGCTCACATCCTATATGCCATGGAATTTGGACTATTTCATGTAGACGTGATCTTTTACAAATAAATAAATGAATAAATAAAAAAATAAAGAGGTAGCGTAAGTAATAGCCTTGTTGGCATTGCTGGCCTGGTAACATTATTGTAGGTTAAGGTATGTGATATATTGCAAAGTGGTTTTTTTTGTTATGTGTTGTAAAGCACTTATGGTTGAGGTAGGGAAAATACATTAGTTTATATATCTGTTTAATAGTCTAAACTTATTGGACAAGTTGGATGCTTTTAATCTTGTCAGCAGTTTGATGTATTGGGAAGAGGATCTCCTTTTTTCATCTGTGTTTATTTGAGGATGAGCTTAAATACTGCTCAAAAGAAAAATATGATACAATGGACAATTATTACCCAAAAAGGAGGTTGCACTATCTAAATGACCCAACTTCAGTGGAGTTGCTTTGGTTTACATTAGATGAGGACTGGTCCATTACGTTCAATGCTAGTATTCACCATTCTCTGCTTATATTAATGGTATATGCAACATTGCCAGCTAACACGTATGTAACAGAATTATATGGAGTATTGGGACAACAGTACCTGAGTTCCATCAACAATTTGTTACCAATGATTTGCTAATAGATGAACAGAAACTGGATCTTCTAATTAAGAGCTTACATTTTCAAAGAAGTCTTGGATTGTTATATGAAATAAATAGTTCACAAAGGATTTTCATTTTTCTTCTTGTGGTAACAGTAATTCAGTTACATTCCTGTCCAGGATCTTCTTCTCCTTTTCTCTAATGTGCTACAGCCTGATATATTTGTTAATTTTCTGGGCACACTGTGAAACTTATTTTTTTTAGGCCTGAAGGATCCTGTAGGATCTGAAGGATGGGGTATAGATAACAATAGGGTGGTGTAGGTGCTGGTTAATGCCATTTTTGGTGCTGTCATGTATTGGTGCTATATTAAGTAAGCTTTGTGGAAAAAATAAGTCTTCAAAAGGGTTTTGAAGGACAGTGAGGCAGACAGTTGGAGAATAATGGGTTTTGTGAGTCTTCAGAGTCTCTGAAAATCATTTAGGGGTCTACTGTTAGGCACTTGTGTTTTAAAATTTTGTTGTAAGTAATTATTCAAAGTAGGAAAGCTCAGGAAATAAACTTAAACTGAATTGTGGACTTAAGAATTAGATATTCTTCTTCCCAAACTATTCCTTGGCTTCCTAAAACTTTTCTTGCATCTTAAAAAAACACAGTTCAAGTTGTGCAAAAAGAAGAGTGACAAGTATTTAAAATGCTTCAATTTCTGCATTGTAGAGTCTTAACCTTCAATATGTTTGTATGAGTGCCAGTAATTATGTGTCTCACTGAACACAAAGGGAGCTGAATTGTGGCCCTGCTGCATCACACCACTAGCAAATCTACCTCCAGCAGACTTCAAGAAAATTAGAAGAAATGCAAATGCTCTGCTAGCTCTGAATAATTTATTCCTAATTCTTGTTCTTACTCTGCATTTTTTAAAAGAAAATTGAGACTCCAAGGTCCCATGAAGATATGCTCCTGATTAACTCTTGGCCTTAACAACCTCTAGAGATAGTAATTTGCTAAAAGTGTTATGGGAGCTTAGCTAAAAGTAACATGAAATTAGGCTTCATCATCTTGTTTTGTCTGTTGAAGTTAAATTGGATAATAAGAATGGACAACATTTTACATCCTTTTTCTGACCCTGACAAAGAATATTAATACAATTTAAACAAGTGTGTTCTAAGTTGGGATAAATTATTTTTCTTACTTCTTCATTGGAAGTGTGTTACAGCAGAAGTTTATGCTTCATAGATTCATAAAAGATGGGAGTAAAAAGCATTATTTTTCTTGGTACTTTCCATGATCTAGATAGGAAAAATCTACTACATACCTGGGATTTTGTCATGTATGTTGTTCTGAAACTTGCAAAGCCTACTAGTGTCTGTGTCTGATATGTAATTTCATCACAGAATGATTATGTACTGTAGGTATTTGTCTTTTGGCTCAGCTTCAGTACTATCCTATCTGATAAGCAGTGCTGATAAGCTCCTCAGTATGTACACTGGCACACTACCAAACCTTCCATGCCCCTACTGTGGCTTTTCAATAATAAATTTGACATTGATCAGCAGGGTCCACTATTTGATTTGCAAAACACTCTTCAGTCTTTTCCTTGTAATTATTGATTTTTTTTTTTAAGTATTATTGTCTGATGGATATATACATGGTGAGATTGATTCCTTATCTATCAAAAAGATCTGACCTTTATGTCTATATTTTGCACTGAGCAAGAATCATTCCAATATTAAAATTCATAAGTACGTTAAATAATTTTCCCACAGTTTTCGTTAACTAGTAAATTACTACTACTACTTGCATTTTATGGATGCAAAAGGCAGAGAGGTTAAATAAAAATACAAGATACTGGGTCTAATATTCAACCATTGTTGATGGCTTGTGTTCTTACTACTAGATATTTCCTCCTTCACCCTAAAAAATGTATTCTGTTTCTTGGCTTCAACAGAGAAGGTTTAGTATTGTTGAAAACAAAAAGAATAAATGATCCTTAAAAGTATTCTACCTGAAGAGAGGTGATAAATTCCTAGGGCATGTTGAAACGAGTGCGCACGTGCCTCTTGCCCCATCTCAAACCCCTTTGAGATGGGGCAAGAGGCACAAGCGGGAATGAAAAAATGGTCCCCACGCAGCAACCTTGCAGAGCAGGAAGAAAATGAGAGCCCTGGATATCCAGGGGTCTAAAAAAGCCAAAGTTTAAAAAAACCAGGGCAGGGCATGGTCCCAGACCATGCCGAGGCAACCAGAGGCTGGGTCCTCCATGGAAACACTCTGGCTGCCAGAGCATCTCTATGGTTGGCCCCTCACCCTGGTGCTGAACGTGTGGCCTGCCGGACAGCACAGCACCAAGGCTCCAGTGCCATAAGTAAGGGGTCTGTGGGGCTGAAAGGGGGGGGACTATGGGGGGGGACCCCTGTCAAACCCCCCCCCTCCCCCAGCCCTGTCCTGCCCGGCCCTATCCCCTGCCTGCCTCCCTGAGGCCCCGACCCGTGCTCTACCTGGCCCATCCCTCCACCTGCCCCCCAAGCTCCCCTGACCTCTGCTCTGCCCAGCCCCAGCCCTGCCTTCCCCCCAAGTCCCCCTCACAATCCCTGCTCTGCTGCCCACATGGCAGTAGTGCCGCACAGAGGCCAACTGTGCAGCCACAGCCCACTGGCAGGTGGCCCAGAGGGGCAGATGTCTCTACTGGTTGTGCAGTCCCCATCTGGGTCTGGCAGCAGCAGCCCCCACTGCCAGACTGCTGCAGTGGGTAGAGGGTGCAGGGAACTCTCAAGGCTCCTTCAGCAGTCCAGCTGGCACAAGGGGTAGTGTCCCCAGGTACCAATTGGCTGGGCCCCAAGTAGTTCCTGAGAGCGAGTAGCCCTGAGCTACCTACCGTGTTTTCACGCATATAGCCCGCCCACGTGTATAAGCTGCACCCATGTATAACCTGTGGAAAATTGTATTTTTGTAAATTAGTCTGTGTATATGCCACACCCGTGTATTCTCTGTGGCAGCATATACACGGGGAGGCGGTGCAGCCCAGCCCACCCTGGCCCCGGCCCTGGCCTCCACGGCAGCAGCACTGCTGTCTCTATCACTGGGGCCCTGCCTGCACAGCATGGGACAGAGGAACAGCCACAGCTTGAGCCCTCCTGCCCCCCGCTTCCCCATGCTGCCCGGGGTGGCTCTGCCAGGAAGCCCCAGAGCTCCCTCAGCCTCTGCTTCTGGGGTTATTAAAGGCTTTTTTTTCTTAGTGTGCTGTCTCTATCACTGGGGCCCTGCCTGCACAGCATGGGACAGAGGAACAGCCACAGCTTGAGCCCTCCTGCCCCCCGCTTCCCCATGCTGCCCGGGGTGGCTCTGCCAGGAAGCCCCAGAGCTCCCTCAGCCTCTGCTTCTGGGGTTATTAAAGGCTTTTTTTTCTTAGTGTTTTTTTCTTTTTTTAAAGTGATGGTGCCTGGGGTTGGGGGGGCAGCCATGGGGGCCTGAGTGCAGCAGCTGACAGGAGATGGGGCCAGGTGGGGCAGCAATTGGAGGGTTGGGGTGGGGCATGTGGACCTTGCAGGAGGAGTGGACTCTATTGGGGGGATGTAGTCCCTGAATGGTGCCGTAGCCCTTTTGTGGAGGCTGTAGCCCCTGTTGAGGAACCGTAGCCCCTGTGGGAGGGCAGCAAAATATATATTCATGTTTCATGAATTCATGAAATATGTATTTAGAGTTCACTTTATTATTATGATCGAGACATTGGTAGGCTTCCGCATTGTTTTAACATTGCAGATATATCAGTAAAACATTGCCCAACTGATTGCTGTCTCTTTGTCTCTGTAAATATAGTGGTCTTTTGTTTTAATTGTGGAGGAACATGGATTTGGGGGTATTTTACAGAGTGACTTTGGGAATTTTTTATCAGGGATTTTTCAGTTTTCTAATAGGGAATACCAGAATTCCTGCTAAGAAGGCCAGTGGCAGGACCCTGCCTGTTCAGAGCTGGTACCTTGGATCCAGCTGGTTGTGGCTGACCTCCTGGACAAATGGGGCCAGGAAGACATGCTTTGACAGTTCAAAGCAGGCCACCAAACCTGCAACATCTTCTGGGTGGTAGCTTCCCAGATGGCCAGGCATGGGCACGCGTGGCAGTAGTGATGCACAGAGGCCAACTCTGCAGCCACAGCCCACATGGGCAGATGCCTCTACTGGCTGTGCAGTCCCCATCCAGGTCTGGCAGGTGCACAGCAGGTCACAGCCAGGCAGCAGCCCCCACTGCCAGACTGCTGCAGTGGGTAAAGGGTGCAGGAAACTCTCAGGGCTGCTTCAGCAGTCCAGTTGGCACAAGGGGTACTGTCCCCATGTACGAGTTGGCTGGGCCCCAGAATTTCCTGAGAGCAAGTAGCCCTGAGCTACTTGCCAGGGCAGCTTTTTGCACAGGTGTTGGCCCCAGGCTTTAGCTCCCCCTGGCTACAGATCTGGGAGGAGCCAAGCAGGATTATTTTGCCCCAAGTGGCACAATTTGCTCCTCAACAAAGTGCATGTTCAAGCACGTGCACTGAAGCAAAAAGCCCTGGCTCAAATTTGTACCACTTCTATTTGAGCTGCTGCAAGAACATGTGCTTACATGTGTGGATGCACCCCTAGTGAGCAGAAACAGAGGCAGCTGGCATTTGTGGAGCACAAGAATTGATAGACTTAAGGAGGCCGGGGGTGATGAACACCAAGGAGGTCAAAGGAAAATAAGTTGTTGGAATATCTTCAAGAGAAAAATAGAGGGTTTTATATCAATAGAGGACAGAGTAGCAGAAAACCAGAATGTCCTCTATGATGGTTAACTGAGATATGATCTATCCCATAGCTAGATTGACTTAAGGCTGGAAACTTGATTGCTGCAAGATTGAAATTGCATTTCCCCCCAGAAAGATTTGATTTTTGTTGTACAACCTAAGTAAATGTGATTTTTTTTTTCCCCATAAAGGAATTATGGTCTTATCATTAAGACAGGACTGGTTAATCAGAAACTAGGATGTTTATGACTCTCATTCAAACTTGCTGCATATCCTAGAACTTAACATTTCTATATCTTGGCTTCATCATCTGTAGAATAGGATAACAACAGTAACATACCTTGTAGGGTTACTGTAAGGCTTAAATCACTCATGTTTTTACAGCTCTGTGAGATCCTTTGATGCGCAGTAATATAGGAGTGTAAAATAGTAGAGTTTTTTTTTTTTTAGGTGGGGTTGGTGCTTGTTTAAAACAATCTTGTAATTTGTTAACAGTTTAAAATAAAATACACAAAAGAGAGCATTGTTTCAAAGGAGTCAGTGTTGAATCCCAATCAAATCCAATTCAAGATATCCACTGTTAAACCATTAAATTGAATCCAGTAAGACTGATTAGCTGGCCAGGAAGGACAATAATGTTTTCTTCTGCATATTTCTGCTGATGGATTGTTCTCTTAAATTTATATAAAGCTAGGGCAAGCTGCAGTCTAACCCAGGGAGCTTAGTCTATTTAAGACGGGGTAAGAAGTTGTACATTCTGCATATTTGTAAAAACAAACTGCAATTGCTTACCCCTTCTTAAATAGACTAAGCTCCCTAAATTAGCCTGCAGCTTGAACAATAGGTTAGCCTGAGTGCAGGTAATCTTGAACACAGTTTGCAAAATAGCACAAGAGGTTTCACAGCTCATTTTCATTGATTAATTTAAGAATGTTGTGTTAATACATTACATATGAACTACCTGAGTTTCTCCCCAAAAAGTTATATTAAAAAGTCAGGGTGTATACACATATGTATAATATGAAGCTTTGGTTTGCTGCAGCTATAGTTAATTGCTAACGTATAAGGCCCTTAACACCTCTAAAAAAAGAGTCCCAAATACAGCTGCATAAATGTGGCCTGCAGAAGTTTTATTGCTGTTGGTTTTGCTCAAACCTGAAAGGACCCCTTGCCTGTTGGTCCCAGTCTGATTTAAGAAAAAGAAAAAAAAATCCTTTTTATCTGTAAACTGCACCACTTTGATCCAGAAATCACTGAGATGTATCGAATGTTGGAACCCCTGGGCTTGCAGAATCACTTGCAGGAACACTGCAGGTTATATTTTATTCTGATTCTTGATCTACATCTGCTGCTATATCCATCGTTCTCATTAACAACTCTTCCTCTTCTGGTTTTTAGCCTCCTTCTGCTTTTTGGATATGAGTCAAATTATAATATTATGATACATTCATGTTTTGCTATCATTTTACTTTACAAATTAAATGTTGTCCTTAGAGGAAGTATCCACAATCAGTCTAAGTTTCCAGAAATTATACTTCTGCTCATGTAATTACCTGGCTTCCTAAACAGTTTCTTACTACTGTTAGCAGCACTACCTGTAAAACCAGTGTTTTGCTACCGTACCATTAAGATTTTTATATTTGGTATGCCACCAGCATATGTACACAAGCACACACATCAAAACTTTTTTGTTCCTCTTCCCAGCATGTGTATTTGTATGACTAGGATCTTCTTCGGGCACTTTATATCTGATTATCAGCACCTTGAGTAGTAGCTACAGCAACCTAGTGATTCATAATAATACACATATAATATATTTGTTCAGGGAGGTAAGAATAGATAAGCTTCCCCCTTAATATCCAGAAGGAGTACATGGATGCTACCCATGTCATAGGTCACAGCCGAAGGTGACAGCACTTCTGTTTGAATGAGTACTGACCCTCCCTTCTTTCCTTGAGCCAGTCAGTGCAGCTAAACCACAACAGAATGGGATGTCATCTGCATCATATTTAGGACTAACATACATGGGCACCAACATGAATTTTTGCTGGAGGGGCTAAGATGATGCCCACCCTGCAGCACAGCTGGAGCACAGTCTGTGGGAGAACAGGGGTGGATGGGCACAACTCCATGCCACTGCCCCCGCTGCTGCAAGGTGAGCAGGGGATGCCTCACCATGGCAACATAGCTGACGTGGGGCTCCCAGAGAGAGATCACAGCAGGACATGGAGCCCTGAGTCCACAGGAGGTAACCCACTACATCCAGCTCTGGCCTACACACAAATCTGGGGAGCACGTGGCCTGCCATGCCCTCCTCAGCAGGAGTGCATGCAGCAGCAGGGAGCCGGTTTCCCCCACTCCTTGGACCAGCTGCCCTGGGCTGTCCCACTCCTCACCCTGGCCCTGGGCCTGATGCACTGCCCTGGCTGGGCAGTGCCCCCAGACCCAGCACCTACCCCACTCCCTCCTTCATCATGGGGGCCTTAATCTGCCTTCCCCCCCACCTACTTACCTTCAAGCAGCTGGGGGAGCTGCTCTCCAACATGGCCTGGGACTGTATTCTTGGCCACATGCATGTGTGCATGTGCATAAATGAACATGGCACCCCCTATATCCTGCTCCCTGCAGCTCCTTCCAGGCTTCATGGGGAAACCTGCTATTTCCCACATTTTTCCGTGAAATGGAAAACCCAGATCCCTGCATGATATTGGGAATCCAGGACAAATGCTGTCCCAGAGTCATGCAGTCTAGGACCAGGACTTGATGTTCCCTTTTCAGAACTGTCCTGTCCAATTAGGGATGAGTGGTCACCCTACAGCCCCTTCCCAAGGGGCCCAGGGGTCTCAGGGCCCTATGTACTTGGTGCCGGTGCTAATATAGATTATCATTAGAGGCATGGAGCAAGTGAAAAAACCAGCAATCCTGTAATAACATTTGGCAATATGCAGATTTAAAACAATCATACTGGGATAGTATGATTTCTAATATGGTCCCTAATATTATCCTGAGGCAGCACAACTCTGCATTGCTACTTACTGCCAGTTCAGAGTAAAACTGTAATTTAAACCAGAATTCCACTGTTGTTCATTATATTTCTTAATACAGTTTTTTGTATAATATAAGGCACCTGTGTAAGTACTTATCAGTCCCTCCAAAGCTATAAAGGACTGTGCTGATTGTACACATATTTTTCAGTATTGGACCTCTCCTTAAATTAGTTTGAGAACCACTACTGTGGTCCAGTCCAGAAACTTGATATAGTATTTGCACCTACAAACACATTCAAGCTTTTTCTTATAAATTATAATGCTAGCCCATGGATAGTGAGAAAGTGAGAGAGATCTCTGATTCTAATGTATCATTTTTGGTGCATTACAGGAAGTGCAATGAGAATTTCCAACTTACATCATATCACAGAGGAATCATTTTGTTGTGTTTTTCATCATCATTGACTCTAAATCCAAGTGAATCTCTGATAAGTTTTCCTTAATCAAGGCACAATGAATGATTCTGCCCCCCAAATGGTTAACAACAAGCCTGGTAGAAAATATCAAAGGAATGAAGCAGAATCATTTTAGCTCCAGGGTTAATATACACTCTCAGTAATCATCCTAAGACTATCACCTTTCAATTATATAATCATTCATTATGGTGAAGGACTACTCAGTAACTGTTATGTCAATATGTTTGTTAAACTAGGAAAGCACCTTGCAAAAGTCAGCAGCAAAGTTGTCATTTCATGCAAATTTAGAGTAATGAAGTACTATCTAAAATTTCTATTATAAACATCTTATTCACAGGGTTTGACATAGCCTTTCCTATTTGCAAGCACAGCAGTCTGAATACTGTAGAGAGAGTGACTATACCAAAGAAATACCAAAATATCTTTCTCAGGATCATTTAAAAAAATAATTATACCTATTTGAAATTTGCTATCCTACAAGAATAGCTGCTTGTGAGATCTTATGAATTTAGACTATTAATGTAAGATAAGTTATTTTTAAATTGAATTTCTAGAGTGCAGGTGAATGCATTTGCCAGGAATGAATAAGGAATTATCTTGACTCTTATCTGAAATGCTCATCTGCTATTTCTGAGAAAGTCAGAGAAATATTTAGGAATATTTTTGATAAACTTCAGTATATTCATGTTGCCTTAGATGAGTTGAGAAACTTCAATACAACATTTTGGAAAGGCATATCTTTAAAGGAATTTTTTATAGGTAAAGCGAAGGCTGAATTTCCAATTTACTATAAGCAGAAGTATCAAAAACTGTTGATATTTATCTGAGACCCTTTTCTTCCCCAAAAGTCTGTATTTCTTAAAGAGGTTCATTTACTTTGTTGTGAGTTGTTTCTTTCTGTAACAGGCACAGACTTAAAATTGTTCTTTTTTTTCTTGGAACATTGTTTCTGTTGCCAAACCAGATGAAAAGCAGTGTACCAGGCTTGGTCATCTTTATTCAGTAGTCTTGTAAGTGTGATATTTCCATCATGTCTTCTGCATTCATGGTTAAATTGTGCTACTTCACTATGACATTCAAGTTGCTTGTTTATAGCTGTTTATAGCTAATACCAAATCATGCTTACTGTTCCTGTGGCTGCAGGAATCCTTGACAGCAGTCAAAAGTATGTCTTGAAGCAGATGAATAGAGGGTTTTCATTCCACACAGAGTAGAATGCCTCTTGCCCAACACAGGGGTCGTCAGTGGAGACTTCACTGATCTACAGTCCCCAATGCATCCCGTGAAGTCCATGAAACCAATTTCCAATCTTATTAATGGCTTGTAATAAAGTATTTTCAATATAGAAGATTTATGTCGTATACATTATATTGAATTTTTAAAATGCAATTTAATACCTTTTCCTGGGATGAATAATAAACTATCTGGATACCCATCTAAAATTTTGATCTGCCTTTTCTGAACTGCTAGATGGATTTAGGAAAGTTTTTGGAAAGCAGTTTGGGACATTTTCCTCAGTCCATGCTGAAATAGTAGCCTGGTTTGAGGGATGGCTTCTAAGGAAGAAATCTAAGCTACCTATATGAAAGACTGCCTCTTTTTTTGATGATGATACCTCAGTTATACTCTGGGAAGTCCTTCAAGCTGTTTTGATTTGAGCAAAAGTCAAATCACTATTTGATATTATGCATGAAGTCTCCTTGACCCCAGTCTAAAACAGCTCAAATCCATTGACCTTCAGTGTCAGCAGTGGCAGCTGTGGCAATCACTGTCAGCAGTGACAATCCCTTGATACAAGAATGACTTTCAATAGACTGGGAAGTTATCAGTAAGTTCAGAAATGACTGAAGTGGACAATCAGAGATCTGCCTGTTTAGCTGTGGAAAATAGGTACGTTTCCAGAATGAAGGAGTGGATCCTGATGATGTTGGGTCACAGCTTTTTCCCTCTGTCTCGTTCACCTATTTCCTCCCTAGTGATGCAAGTTAGTTCAAAATGGTCAGTGCTTTGCTGTGCTTCACAGCACCATTGTGAACAGTTCAGTATTTGAATCTCCCAGATATTGATGTTAATATCATATTTCTTCAGATTGGCTTTCACGATGTTCTAGGCTGTCTTATGCCTACCTCTAGAGCAGTGACCTTTGGTGAATTGGGAGTATAGGACATGTTTCAGGGGTTGACATGGAGGATTATATTAAGGCATTGCTGATGGTAACATTCAAAGGCTTTCAGGTATTCCTAATATGTTTTCCAGGTTTCATACCCATTCAACAGGGTAGGGATGACAACCTGGTAGATGAGAAGTTTATTTTGGGTCCTGATATCATGATCACCAAAGATATGATTTCAGAGAGATCCAAAGGCAGCACTAGCAGCCTTTGTTCAGTGTTGAATATCATCATCTATGTTTAGGTTTTGGGAAAGGTGACTGCCCAGACAGGGGAAATGCTCATCATTCTCCAAGGACTGCCCTCTAATTATAATGTGTGGGGGAAGCAGCTGGATGGTTTGGGCTAGCTTGGTTAAGTATCTGTCTTTGTTTTCATGAGGTTGACAGTGAATCCAAGCATTCTGATGCTTCACAAAAGAAATTGAGAATGACCTGGAGCTCTTCAATTGAGTCATTGCATTGGGCCTAATTGTCAGGGAACTGAAGATCAATAATGGGCATGTTGCCAACCTTGGAACATAATCTCTTTAACACCAACTGTTTTCCATCCTTGCAGTACTGGATGCTAACTCCAGATGGAAATCTGTTAGCAATGAGATGTAGAATAGTTGCAATGTAGGTGGAAAAAAGTGTTGGTGCAATCACACATCCTTGCTTGACTCCAATTATAATGATGAAGGGTTCCACTTCTGCCTCATTGCTTAGGATGGTTTCTGTCATATGATCATAAAAAAAATCTAATGATGGTAACAATTTTTTTCCAGGCATCCACATTTCATCAGGATATTCCATAGGCCCTTTCTGTTGATTGAGTCACAGGCATTAATCAGGCCAGTGAAGGCCATGTAAACATCTTGGTGTTGCTTGTGGCACTTCTGTAGCTATCTCACAACAAAGATTATGCCTGTTGTAACTCTTAATGGTCTAAAATGACAATGGGACTTGGGTAGAATCTCCTCAACAAAGGAAATGAGTCTATTGAGGAGAATGTAGTGAGGATCTTTCCAGCTATGGACAGGAGTGCAATGGCATAGTAATTGCTTCAATCTGATCTATCTTATTTCTTGAATATGGTTATGATTTGTGAATCTCTTGAATCACTGGGAATCTGTTTATGTTTCCTGATGTTTGGAATACTGGCATGTAGTTGGTAAGAGTGTTTTTTTCCACCATGTCTATAAATTTTAGTAGGTGTTCCATGAGGACCATATGCTTTGATGTTTTTCATCTGCTCAGTGGCTTTCAGGACCTCTTGATGCATTAGTAGGTCTGTAAGGTAGTTCTTAATGGGGTGCTGTGGAATGGCTTTGATGGTATTGTCTTTGAAATTATAATCTCAGTTCAGAAGCTCTTGAAAGTATGTTCTTCCAGTGTACATTCACGGTGGAGCTGTCTCTAAAGAGTGTTGGTCAATCCTTGGACCTCAGAGGGATGGCTGTTTATGTATTTGGCCCATACACAGCTTTGGTTGCACATAAGAAACTGTGCATAGCATAGCTGGCGGCAAACTTTTGGATCTCTTTTGATTTGTCTTCCCACCACTTGTTCTTTGGCTCTCAAATGTTCCTCTGGGTCTCTGCTTAAACTGGTGTTGTGTCTTAAACTACTGTTTGGAGTTGATGTCACTCTGCCAAGCTTTGAAGTCTCATCTTTTTCTGTCCATAAGAGCTTGAATTTCCTGCTCATTCTCATTAATTCAGTCCTGATGTTTCTTAGTGGAGAAGCCTAGGGCTTTTTTCATATGCCTCATTGTATGCCTTTTTGTGGCTCTCCAGTGATCACTGATGTCAAGATTGGTAAGGAGGTCAGAGAGTTTCTCAGTAAGATACCGCTGGAACTCATCACTCTTAGCTCTATATTGCACCTTACTCTATATTGCACTCTTACTCTATATTGCACCTCTTCCTTGGGTACTTACTTTGCTTACATTGTGCTGAGGTACACTTTTTCTGGGCACACTACGTAAAAATATTGGGCCATGATGAAAGACCTTTATCATGAGAGGAGCTAATACCACTATTTTTTCTTAACTATTTCCTATATTCATTTATTTTCTGATTTTTTTTTCTTTCTTCAGAGGGTATATTTCATATTGCACAGAGATCTGAAGGGGTAAAGTGGAGAATAGGTTCAACCTGGCCTAATTTTTGAGACATACAAACTTAGGGTCAGAACCTAATGTGGAAGAGGTTTCATCAAGTCTGTTGATCTGCACCCATTTATTCTATCCAAGGCTTTAATTTATGTACAGTAAAATTGGGAAAACAGGGATTGATTTTTATTAAACTGTGTAATGTAAATAATATTAATGATATTTACATATTGCTTACTAGGCACATATGGCTTGTAGCATTAAAAGTTGCATTCACCTCTCCATAGGTAGAATATAATTTTATTTTACAAGTATGCTCTAACAGCAAAAGAACCTTCTTTGCAACGTTATAATAGCCAAAGCTAACAATTAAAGTTCTATTTATGAAGTTAAAATGCATTTCTAAGCTAGGGAATATGGTTACAAATGAAGAGGGAGAACTCAAGTGAATATAACAAATAGGAATTTCTGAGAAACAACACAGTTGGATTTGACTTGAAAAGAGCAATAGCAGACATATGTCATGTGTCATTATGGGAGAGAACTGGCAACAGTATTATTCATTATATGGTTTCAGAGTGCCCTAAATTGGAGAATAAGATTATTGGAAGTGGATGATTTCCCCAGTTTACTACTTAATAGTTACTAAAGGGCCCACATTACTCATATTTGCAATGAAAATAGTGCCAAAAACAGCAGTAGTTGACTGGAATGAAAATTGGAGCCCTTAGGGTATTAGCTTGAGATGCTGCTTAATTGTGAGTCTCTTGCTTAATATAAATGTCCCAGGGTCCCACTGGGGTGCTTGACGCACTTGCAACTTGATCTAACAGTATCCAAATTATTTACTACCTCCTTCTTTGCAGATTTATAAACAAATTGTAATAATTACTTTATAGGATAAAATAGATTTCACTGTCTCCTACCATTTGTTGAAAACAAATTTCACCTATTCTTTCTGCTTTTGGTAGGTTTTTGCTTATTCTCTCTGTCAGTTCCATTTTATAAGGTGACTAGATTTGTTGAAATAGCTCTTTGGGTCCAGAATTGGGGATTCCTTTGTACTTATGGAAAAAAGGCTGTGAAATTTTGCAAGCACTTGTGCACACAGTTAATCAACACCATGTCAAAGTGGTTTATGGCATGTAAATTCTTACAGCTCATACATGGCTTAGACTATATCATTTACACATACAGATACAGCTATTAGCTCTTACTCATAAAACAAGTAGGCTAGAACCAACTTTACCTTTATATACATTGCCAGACCATCCCTAGTTGGACAAGCAGGGTATGAGCCCAAGGAAGTTAGGGGTGCCTCACCCTCCTGCCCCCCCC
>NW_005841839.1:935934-937221 GCF_000455745.1 Alligator sinensis | reverse complement strand
TGGGCCTCCCCCCCCCCCCCCCCCCCCCCCCCCTGCTCCACCTTCACTTCCCAGCTTCAGTCCCTGCAGCAAATGACAGCAGCACAGAAGTGTGTCACTATGTTAGGCACTCTGAGAAATGTAGTTCTACAGAGTAGCACTCAAGTTTGCTCTTGCTAGGGAGAGATTTAACTCCATTTCTTGTAGCCAAAATCAGTATTTTTTTTCCTTGCTCGACATCTCTTCTCAGCAGCAGAAAACTCAAGCTTCTGCTTTTGAACATTGCCCACTACCAGAGTATAGACAGATGGAAAGTATGGGAGTGGGTGGGGAGGGAGGACTGCCCTGAACACAGTTATGCCTCAGCAGTACCTGTAATCTATATCTGCCCTAATGGATCATGAGTAGAAGCTAAAATACTGCAGTTCAGTGAAAGAAATTAGTTTCTTTGGCTCTGAGGCTGGATGGCCTCCTTCACCTTGGAATCAGGAAATACAGTTTGGATTATAAGCTCTGCTACAAACTCTTCTTTGTTGACTACAGACAGGTCATTGAAGCTCTGTGCCATAGCTCCCTATGTACAAAATAAAGATAATGTTGCTTCCTATCTTCTTTGTTTGAATCTCTGCCCCAAAGATTTTATATTCTGTCTTACTTTATCTTTGTGAAGTGTCACAAATGCTAAATGAAGAGCCTGTAAATGCTATGGTAGTACAAATAAATAATCATGAGAAGGGATATTCCTTTGTTTTATCCAGCCAGCCAAGATCAGCCAAGTGCAGCATTTGGCAAGTGGGTGTGCTCTCAAGTGACCAAGAGCCCAGAAGTTTTAACAACTTCATTTAAAGGAAGGCATCTGGTACAAATCTGTCCACAGGGCACCCTCCAAGCCCCAAGTTTCTTCTCACTGTCCTACTGCTTGTCCCAAGGAGTAGAGTTTGTTTGCCCTGAGATAACTTATTATCTCCACATGCCTTATCTGCACTGTCCTTATACTGGACCCCACAGCTGCAGCAAGGGGATCTCTACCCATTCTAGGTGGGCTCCTCTTTGGGTTGTGAATTAAATATCAGGTCCACATTTCCACACGATGGGCTTGTGGAATGGAATATAATTTCCCAAAAGATCACTCTATTTACAGGCAACCAGTAAGGAGACGTAAAAAGATTTCTTATGCAGGAAAATTATACAAGCAAAATTGACCATACATTTGGAGACGAGATAAAAAGGCAAGTAAAGTTTCATACCCCCTCATCTGGCTGCTTCTACCCTAACCCTCCAGAAGGACCTTCCAGTTTCATTAGGGAA
>NW_005841839.1:933956-935903 GCF_000455745.1 Alligator sinensis | reverse complement strand
CCTGCTGATTCTTCCAGGCTGATTCTTCTTGGACCGTCCCAAGCCTGGAGGGGAAAATCCAAAAGACCACCCACCCCGCATCCCCCATACCACACAGACAGCCTTCTAAATAACGCCAAACCAGCCCCTCTCTCACCAGAAATTTCTGGTCTCCCTGAGGCACCTGGAACTCTTCAGGCTGAACCATTTATTTCAGATGCCTTTTTTATAGAGAACCTGATTTCCCCATTACAAGTAGGCAATTCCCTGGATGCCCAGTCTAATACTGTCTCCTTTTGCCTGTGCTTGGGAGTTGAAATTGTCCTTAAATATGTATCCCTAAGTTCCTTGGCTAAACCGTAGTCAAACTCATAAAGAAATATACAGATGGCATGACATAATCTATACAGTAGTAAAAGCAACATAGTAGATACAGCATAATATTGGTTCTCTAATGAGACCACACATGCCATATCAGCACAAAAAAACATAGGAAAACATTCCCCACAACCCCCACAAACGTCATGGGATTTATGACAGAATCTGAACTGAAACTCAGATTTTGTCAGTACAGTAGATGCTACTAGTGCATATGTTTGTGAGAACAGGACCTTGTATCCATCTCCACCAAACTAATCCTTGGAGCCTTCTAAAGTTCTTTCAGCTCTGATGACACACCTCATAGAGCTGTTAGGTTGAAACAATTTGCAAAGTGAAAACTGCATTGATGAGGGACAATTTTAATAATAATAATAATAATAATGATGATAATGATGATGATGATGATTATTAACAACTTTAATTAAAAAGATTATGTTGTTTTTGAGCTCGGCAACATTTCCAGCAAAGATTTATATTTTTTATATATCAATCCATTTCCTTTAAATATGCACCAGGAAGATTACTGCCTCAATCCAAACAGCTGCACAAATAAAGATATTAATTATATGAGTTGTACATGTCTTTAAATAATTACTTCTATAATTAATCTGCAATGTACTCAAATATTAACTAAACTTAAGGTACTATTATAATCTAAGGGTATGAGGTCAGCTCTTTGCAATATATTACAAGCATAAATATCAACTAGGTGGGTTAGCTTTCTGTATTTAAAATATAAGATGGTCAGTTTGTAAGGGACAAAAAAAAAGATAAATTAATGGGAAGTAAATACATTTACAAAATTTCTCATATGTTAGAAGAAGTCACTTTCACTCCCTGAAGGAAAGGGCCCATTTCAAAAGAAAAAAATTAACGTCCTGAGTTGGGAAAAAACCTTTTAGGAAATAATTACCATGGAAAAATCCCTTTACCACTTTATGCTTCAGTTTCTTATCTACAGAATTTGAATGTTGTTTTCTCAGATGTGATATCAGCATTTATTTCTTAGTTTTTGTAAGGTTTCTTTTTCAGATGCTATATAACTAAAAATCTTAATGCCACTCTGAGCCTTTAGGATAGGACTGGATATTACATCTAATAAATGCTATTCCACCTGTTGGGTGGATAAGTGGACTCAAGTGACTAAGTGTGATCTTATTCCACCCTGTTTGTTGAAAAACTGTTAATACAAAAGGTGGATGGGTTCTTCTCCTCCTCTTGTTGTTGTTGTTGCTGTTATTTGTGTGTCTGTGCCAGTCTAAAGGTAAGATGACAGACAGTACATTACATAACTAGATGCATTCATGGATTATTAGGGACTTGAATAGCATAGATGCAATTAGGCATATAAATCGACAATAGATGCCCAATAGATGAAATAGGATCTGGCACTTAATCTCAACACAAACTTTTGAGATGAATCTTTCATGTCCTGGGGCAAGTAACATGTGTAAGCTGTTGTCGAAAGGTTCCCTGCTGTTTCTTGAACGATTAGTTATGTTTGATCATTCCAGCTCAATAGTTTCATAGTTTCATAGTTTCTAGGGTCGGAAGGGACCTGGGCAGATCATCTAGTCCGACCCCCTG
>NW_005841839.1:900554-933286 GCF_000455745.1 Alligator sinensis | reverse complement strand
TCATCAGCAAATTTGAACAGGGTGCTTTGCACCCCCTCATCCAAATCACCGATGAAGATGTTGATGTTGAACAGGGCGGGCCCTGCGGGACCCCACTGCCCATGTCCTTCCAGGCCAAGAAGGACCCATCCACTACCACCCTCTGGGTGCTGCTCTCTAGCCAGTTGGCGACCCATTGGACTGTGTGGGTGTCTATGCCACAGTCCCCCAGTTTCCTAATGAGAACGGGGTGAGAGACAGTGTCGGAAGCCTTCCAGAAGTCCAGGAAGACTATATCCACTGCTACCCCTGCATCCAGTGATTTAGTGACCTGATCATAGAAGGCCACCAGGTTGGTCTGACATGACCTGCTGCTGATGAACCCGTGCTGGTTGCCCCTGAGCATGCATTTCCCTGCTGGCCCCTCCTGGATGTGTGCCAGAATAATTTTCTCGAACAGCTTGCCCAGGATCGAGGTAAGACTGACTGGCCTATAGCTTCCCGAGTCCTCCTTCCTCCCCTTTTTGAAGATGGGAACCACGTTGGCCCTCTTCCAGTCCTCCAGCACCTCTCCAGAGCACCACGAGTGCTCATAAAGCTGCGCCAGGGGACTCGCAATGACCCCGGCCAGTTCCTTTAGAACTCTAGGGTGGAGATCATCCGGACCGGCTGACTTAAAAATGTTTAGCCCCTCCAGCAGCTCCCTAACTAGATCCTCACTTACCCTGGGCTCAGGTGTGCCTCCCTTGGGGCCCGATGGGGGCCTAGCAGGGAGGTGGCAGTTCTGGTCCTTAGTCAGACCTTGCAGCTCTTAATAACTTTTTTTTTTTTCCTTTGCTGCTGCTGCTCAGAATCTATAGTCATGGTACTTCAGCATCTCATTCTCTATAGCTTCTATGCTAGTAGAATACAATTGTTTTAATGTTCAGTTTACCATGTATATTTGTCATAGACAAATTCTTCCGTATCAACATTTCCCATTTATGTTTCAGTACTGGTGATGTTGGAACCCAAATTCACCTCATGCATGTCCAGTTTGTGTTCATGAAATTGGAGGCCAATAGGCCAGTTTGAGAATAGACTCTCTTCCTTTCATGCTAGGAAACAAAACCAGGACAGCAAAATCATTTTTCATTAATGTCCTCCATTACTGGGAGAAACTTGTTATTAAAATAACTGGATATCCATTTACCCTCTGCTACTTGAGAAAGTAGACATTGTTAGAGAAGGATTGTTGAGAAGGATTGTTATTTCCACATAAGCAAATGGAAACATAGTTTTAAGGTGAATCTGGCACAAGAAAAATAGAAATTACCAATTGTAGAAGAAGTAGATCTGTAGGCTGCTCAGACATATTAGTGCATGAGTATGTACATATTAGTGCATAGGTATGCCCCTGGCTTGGCAACTGGTGCCTTCTAGGTCTGGGGGGGGGGGGGGGGCCGGGGGGGGCCCCCCGCCCCCCCCCCCCCCCCCCCCAGCCAATAACCGAGCTGGGAAGGCACAGCTCCCCCCCCGTGCACTCTCCAGCAGACCCAGAAGTGGACTGGAAGTACTTCTGGTCCACTTCTGGTTTGCAGCCTTGCACATGGTTGGTGGAGGGGAAGGCTGTGCTCCTCTGGGATGCTCCATCTGCCCCAGAATCGCAGCATTCACGAGCCATGCCTGGTACATTGAGGTATGTAGAAAAAACATTTAAAGCTGTGTCTGTGTCCCAGTCACTGATTCTCCAAATCGGCATCGGATCTTCAGATTCGGCTTTGGCCAATTTTGAATCAGGGACAGTGATCCAGATTAACGAACCGAATCACTGTTCCTGATTTGTGTGGAAACAGAACTGAATAGGACCCATTTTGCACACCCCTAGTACATTTTCACTCTGGGCTAATTGCAAATAGTTTCTATCATGTCTGTGCAAAAGCATGCAAATGCAGACATCCTAAACATTGTTGCATTCTGTAACCTGTAAAATACTAATTTTCTAAAGGCTAGTTATTTGCACGCTTTCCCCATGCCTCTCCCTCCCTTATCATATGAATTCATTAGTATGCTGTCTTAATGAATTGGTAAGTGAGGGCTAGGACACAGACACACACCTTTGTAAAGCTTTATTTTTATTTCAAACTTAATAGAGCTACAGAACCATACATTTAGAGTAGTTATAAACTAATTGCTTCATCATTTAATTATTTCTCCATTAACAGCCACTTATTCTAACAGTTACACACATTTTTATGGGCTTTACTCCTCCTAAAAAAGTACAGTGTGCTTTTGCTGTTAATCACTGTGTCCTTTGTCGTAGGCATATAAATGGCAATGATTATGCTTGCTGTGAAAGATGGTCAAGATGAAAGCAAAGTAGTTGTCCTCATCTAGCGTGCACATTTTAGGGAAAAATAAAACCCCAAATAGCACACACTCACTCTCTCTCTCTTTCTCTCTCATCTCTAAACTAGCAGCAATAACAATCTGAATTTACTCAATTTTATCTATATTTTTTTATTTAAAAGCATATCATAAGTTTTTTTTAGGTTGATAAGTTGTAGTCTGGTGGTAATTTCTGGTGTTCTATTTCTGTCTTTATTCAAGGGCTTCAAAAGTAAAAGCCCAAAGTAAAGTTGGATTTGTGTGTGTATAAACAGAATCGCTCAGAGGAATTCTAGGAAAATACCTTTAAAAGCTGGAATTAATTACGAAAAGTGAAATTAGTGTTTTAGCAAAGCAGTTATTTCTAGGATTTTTTAGTGAGGATTTGACTTGAAAATAGGAATTTAAAATGTTGGCCTGATTTAAAAAAAAAACCTAAAAATATTTGGAGGCTTTAAAAAAAAGTTTCTGAATGTTTCACACAACTGCAATGTTGAAGTAATATTTTCCTTTGTAAGCAAACTGCCTACTCCTTCCTATTAGCCACTCTGTATTGAAAGAATCAGTATTGCACAGAGTGAAATGACAGGTGTGGTATGAGGTATATAGTTCCTTCACATTTTACTAGTGTTTTTCTTTGTAGAAATAAAACAATTGTCACTTTTAAAAGGCAAGGTTATTGTGAATTAAAGAAATTAATGTGTTCTTTTGTCACTCTAAACAAATAATTTGAAAAGAAATTATGATGACTCTTATTGGCACAATACCTAAAGAAGCTTGAAACATTGATACTAAGCTTTCAAATCTTGAAACTGTATGAAGATTGAAGCTTGCATTATGAGAAAACATTTAGTATTCCCAGTTGATTATAGTTTCTTATTTTTGACATTTTACTACTTTATTTAAAAGACTGGTTTCATTAAATTGTTGGATAAGGACAAAGAGCTGAAATAGAGAATTGTTTTTGGCCAGAAAAAGCGTTCACCTGTAACTGAGAACAAAGTTTATCCAAAAAGCCCATAAGCAGCTGGTCGAAAGATGATGTAAGTTCACTCATTTAAAAGATCCTGGTGCCTGATGCACTGTCCAAAATTTACCATATTTATTTGGTTGCAAGACACGATTCTTTTTCCTCATTCAACACTGAGAAAAAAGCTCCTCATCTTGGATTCAATGGAGTTGGTGGGAGGGAAGGCAGGTAGCTGCTGCGGCTCCCACTCCTGCCCCACAAGGGGAAGCATAGAGAAGGAGGCACATGCTCCCAGGGGGGCAGAGCTGACAAGGTGGGAGGAGGGAGGTGGTGAGGGGTGAAGGCACCATAGGAAGGGCATGAGACAAGGGCGCAGGTACCATGGTGGACAGGGGCTGGACACTACTCCCCATGGTGAGGCAGGTGATAGGAGAAATGTGGGTGGGGCAGGGGAAGGAGCCAGGGTCAGGTTGCTAGCCTCCTAGCTGTCTGCCCCCCTGCTGTTTTCCCTGATGTAGTAATTGTAAAAAGTAACCCTGAGGAGTACCAGACTTGAGGCCGGTGTCCTTTAATGAATAGATCTCTGAATTGAAACAGGAGTTTTGTTTCTTGCTTCTGCCGTTGTTCTGCCTGTTGTTTGACCTTGGCAAATCACTGTCCCTCTCTGGGAATGTGAAGACATTATACAAGGAATAGGTCAATCTAGCTTCCGATGAGTCCTGGGCTCAAGATTCTGCAATTCCAATTGGTGGAGCCCATCCAGGGAACAATCCAGGGTAAGCAAGGCCATGCCCTTTCCCCAAAGGGAGGGGGCAAGGAGCAGTCTGGACCTAGTTTGAGACTGCCCTGCCAGGTCTGGTGAACTTTATGGGTGAAGCCCCTGAAGTGTATAAAAGAAGTAATGATGCCTGGCACATGGGCAGATGTGATGGGAGAGCTGAAGAAGGAAGATAGGAGCAAGAAAGCTGGGGATGAGCTCCTGAAGATCCCTTGGCAGGTGTGAGACCCCCAGGCTTGTCACGGTGCAGGGACCTGCTGCACAGAGCAGCCCTGGGAGGATGTGAGACCCTTGGGCTCATCACGGTGTGTAGTCCGATGCATGGAGTCCAGGCCCTAGGAGAGCAGTAGAAGAGCAGTAAGGTGACTCAAGCTTGCAGACCCCAACAAGTGGCCAGCAACCACTGTGCACAGGACTTGGGCAAGGTCCATGGGTGGTGAGCAGTGAAAGGCTGCTTGGGTTAGCCACCCGGTGTGAGACTGGAAGGCCAGAGCCCCGCATATGGCCCCAACGAGCTTGAAGGGCCCCAGCGCCGAGCAGAGCACAGAGAATGGGGTGAGATGGTGTGAGGCAGGTGGTTGGGAGCCTAGCAACCTCACTGAGTGAAGCAGCTAGCCCTCAGTGTTCAGAGCAGGGCATAGAGCAGTGCAAGCAAGTCTGTAGAGGGCCATGAGGACTGAAGCAGGCAACATTGCAAGGCTAGGGTGCCTAGGCTGGGGGCACCAGGCCACAAGGGGAGTCTGGAGGCAGCGTGGGAGAAGAGACCCCAGAGGGGAGCATCGTGCTGGGATGAGCTGGGCCATCAGAAAGGCGGTGAGTTAGTGGAGCATTGGGGCCTTTGAGGGGAGGTATTAGGAGTGGCCTCACTAGAGCTGGGTGGAAGACCCCTCCCAGTGGGTGGGTCCTGAGATCCTGTTGGGAGTGGGCGAGGGGACCCCTGTTCTCCTGGCTCAGGGAACAAATTCATATCTAGATTCCTATGTGGTTGAGGTTCTGAGTTTGTCATGCTTTATATTTTATAAATAATATTGTTCTTATTATTTTAGTGTTGTTAATCATGGTGTTGATGGGTTTGAGAGCTTGAAAAGCTCTTTGGATCAGTTGTGCACATATTTTTAAGTACTGTGTTTTACCCACTGGGGTGAATATTATTGGATTTATTGGGTCGGGTAACTCATCTCTTGACTTAGAGATTATGAAAGTTATTTTGTAATATCAGGTATTCAATTAGTTCTGGCATATAAATGTTTCAATTATATTCATAATAATAAAACTGTATACAGTTAAGTGTACACTCATGGGGTTGTCTCTATAGGGAAATTGAGGGATCTGCATGTAGGGTGGTGACATCTCTCCCTCAGCATCCTAGCCTGTCACTACTTCCTCTCTATTTGACTGGGAGGGCACACCCCCGGTGTACCTGGGTTACATAAGGGCAAATCTCTACAGATGTTCAGGAATGTTAGATTTGGCAGAAAATGGCTGGCCTGATCTTATTTAGTTCAGGAGGAGGTCAACTAAATTAGATGGGGAGCGCGTTAGCCCATTTTAGTGAAAACTGTATATGTTCAGAGTCTAGCCCTGGAGCTTGGAAAGCTCTGCTGCTCATCCCAGCCCTGGGTTGCACTCTCCCTACCCCCCACCACCCTGACAAGTCTATTTTTAGCCCTCTGACCACCCCATCCCTGGATTGGCTACCCCTTCTCCCCTGTGGACCTACAGCCCCTCCACCCCTAATCCTGCCTGCCCCTTCCTCCATCTCACCTTACTTAGATTGGGTTCCCAGTGCGGCTCCCAGGACATCTGCATAAGCAGGACCCAATCTAAAATCACATGGCTTAAAGCAAGCCGTGGGATTGCACATTGGGTCCTGTGAATGTGTGCACATCTCCCCAGTGTCTGCTTCTCTTTCTGTAAAATAATTTGTAAAGTACTTTGAGTTTTACTGGTGAAAACATTAAATATATAAGAGCAAGGGGTTATTGTTTCTTGTAATATGAAAGGAAAGCCTTCTAAGTTTTACATTTTTATCTCCTGTTATGCCAGCACTGAGAAATTAAACACAACCAAAACCCAAAGCCTCTACAATAAATTTTTGTTCCATTTCTTCAGAATCAGTTTATCATCAGAGAACACACAATTCAATGAAACCTATTCTGAGAGCTGGGCTGAGATCATCAATGATGCTTGCATACAAATGGAGAAGTAAATGAAGCAGAGATATGCTTTAGCTCAACCACATGTTACTGTGCTTGGTAATGTTCACTTTTCTTACAAAGAAATAAAACCTCCCTAGACTGCAGGAAGTCCTGAGTGAAAATGTGTAGCCTGTACCATACAGAAAGTTAAATTAAATAATCATTGATAACTCTTTTGGCCCTTAAAATCTATTATGGGACCCATTTTTTGTTTTGTAAAGGAAAATCCAAAAAGAAAAAAAAAGAAAATACATTTTTCCCAAAATACAGTATAACACAGAAAATTCACTCAAGAAAACATCTCATCCTATAACTCTCCAGTATGCACACAGACTGTGTATAGTTGTGCACAGTTTAGAATTAAGTTGACCAAGCTATTGTCAAGCTCCATGGAGGAAGCTGCAGAGTTCTTTTAAAAATCACCCACATTTAGTGAATATTTAACAATATCAGGGCAGGAGTGGGAGCCACAGCAGCCACCTGTGTAGTTTTAAACAAGTATACAACTTAAGCAATGTTTTGAACAGATGGGATTCAAGACAGGTACAGAAACTACAGTGGTTACCAGTTATAAAGTAGTTTGTGCAATTTCATTAAGTCTTGTTTCTGAATGTGTTGTTCCTAAACCTCCCTTTCTTGAATAAAACAACCTGATGAACCTTTTACCTGCATTTCATTTCTCAAAAACCATTAAAAAGGAAACATATATTATTTATCAAAACATTATTGTGTATTTCCTCTGATCAGTAGGCAAAACTGTACAACAGTAATAAAATTTAAAAGGAGACACGCTTGAGGTTTTCATGAAGTCAGCACTTCTCAAGATTTAATATTTGTATAAATCATTGTGTAAAGCTAAGCAAACAGTTTTGATTATTTTTTAACTTTATTTTTGTCCTCACAATAATTATGAAATGGTCCATTTTTGCCATTAATAAGTGAGGAGATGAATATATAGCAGAGGGATGGATGCGCACAGATTAAAAAAATAAGGTTAGATTCTATAGGGCTAGATTCTAATTTTGCTTTCACTTTGAAGTAGTATTTTGACTGATGTTCTTCCATTCATGGTCATGACTGGTGGAGTACAATGCTATACAACATAAGTATGTGCATTAAAATCTGTTCTGAAGGTATAAGAGGGAAGGCATGTTTGTTAAAGCTGACCCAATAAGTGTAGGTTATGCCGTTTGGGCTCAATATTTCAGTATGAAAGAGAGCAGGGGGTTGTTGCTATTGCCTTCCCTTAAACTTAATGTGAGTGCTGTAGCGGTGAAAGTTTCTCAAAGCAAATGTCAGTTACCTCGAGTTACCTAGGGACTTTCTTTTCCTGATCAATGCAGCCTATTATGGGCCACATGCCTTCCCGAGAGAGAACATTGTGGTCAAGCATGTTCTTGAGATCTCTTCATTGGTAGACTCTTTTATCTGATCTCTATGCCTTTATGCTTTATATTTATTAGAGTAAGCAAATGTAACTCAGACATGATCTAACATTTTTCTTCTAATCAGCCAGTTTACAATGCACGCATATCAGTTAAAATATATTCTGTCAGTTGAAGAAAGTGTGCTAAAAAAGTTTCAGAGATGTCTCTTATTGATGTTTCACTGTGAAAAGCAAAGAGAACTATTTTTGAGGGGTTTTTTTTTTTCAAATTCTGTTAAAAACTAGACTTCTTCTCTCTCTCTCTTATCCTTGCATTTATATTGTCCACAAATCCTCCTGGGCTAAGCCTACCCTTCCAGGCTAAGCCCCAAAATGTTATGCCCTGACTTGGAAGTAACCGATTTGGAATGGAGGCTGACATGAGCTTAGTTTATTTTCTATGTTCATTCAGTCCCAGACACTCTGCTGGCTGCCAAGCATACTCTCTTTTCAGAAAAAGACTATACAGATGGGGTCTAATTCAGATGTTCTAAACACATCTCTCTTTGCTACAAAGTGATTCTTTTCATTGCCATCATTAACCCCATTGACTCAGTCACTGTAGAATGGCTGAAATTGCACTTCTCAAACACTCTGCTACTGAAACATTGACAAACTCAATAAATGCATTAAAACATACCATTCTGCTTCTGTCTCATGACCAGCTCTGGCCACAACTAGCTTCCTTTTTAAATATGGACTGGAAGACCAAGTGACATTTTAACCAGGCAAACAAAGGGGGCTTTTTAAGAAGAGTGATATGTCAAGCCTTGTGATATTTTGACAGTATTGGATTTGGTTTTACTAGGCTTCTGTATTTCAGTTAGTTGTTTATCCATATTCCCTGCTCCCCCTTTTTAAATTAAGCTTAGTTCATATAAATATTATAAAATCTCCTGCTATTCACAGAAATGTAGTCACTGAAGAGATGAATTCTTTCTGCAGTCATGCTGCTTCACTTGGGTAAGATATATTGCAGTTCAGATCATGTACAGACATTTGGTTTCTCCTTGGAGAGTCACTGTTCTCCCAATGAGCATACAGACATTTAAGATTTTTCTCTTGGAGCAAAACTGGCTACTATGAGACTAAAATAATCTGGGAACAATGAGGGTTAAATCATACCCAGGGTGAACTCTCTTGGGAAAGCAGATGTCTGTACAACTTACCCTTCTGAAAGAAGCTACAGCATGGTCCTCCACCATCCCAGGGTACTTTGCTCCCCTCCCCTAAAGGAGATGGTGGGTGTGTCTACATGTGCACTTTAATGTGCAGTAGCCTATTTTACTGCACATTAAAGCATTGCATAAAAAACTGTGTAATTATGCTAATGAACACTAAAATAGGCTACTGCACATTAAGTGTCACTTAAAAAACCATGCATTTTCATTACTGCACTGGGGATTAAGGCAGCCTAATGGATATTCCTTTAGTACCTCATATTGGAGGTACTAAATATAATGTGTATTGGAAAAAGTTCCTTAATGCATGTATAGATACACCCAGTGTGCCATATGTGGGACTCTGCTGCTCCAGCTGAGCAGCTAACACAACAGACCCCCTTTAATAATTCCCCTGCTGGATGGAGATGCAGATAGTCTGGGTCAGCCAGTCAGGACTGCTATGTTCCCTGCTGCTATTCTGTTTCTGGGCAGACTGAGAAAACCTGCAAAACATGCTGAGATATGTGCACAAAATCCCCCTGACTGCTCAGTGCCTCTGCTCAGGTCTCTGATATTCAGGGGCTCCGCAGTCACATTTCTGTTCAGGCATCTCTGGGTAAGACTTCTCCCAGACTAATTAAATATATGTGTGCAGCCTTAGTTTGGAATATCACACAAGTCTGAAATGTCTCAGCCAGAAGCTATGTATTTCAATAGATGGTCATTTTATTTTGTAGGAGTTCAGTTTTCAGACTGATACTATGAAAGAGAAGAGAAACAGTTCCCTGGATAGACATGTACATAGCCTGTTACACAAATATGCATGGGTGCAATTTTGGTTCATCAGACTATTGGTATTTTATACTAATGGACATCTCTATTCATTTCTTGATCTTCCTATGTACTTTGGATAATCATTTACACACTCTGGACTTTTCAACAAGTTCATTTACATTGAGTGAAGGTTGGTATCTTCTGTCTTCTTCATTATGTGGGCAATGCATACTAGGTTTGAGGCTAAGAGTAGAATTCAGTCAGTATTAAAAATGGTTGCTTTCCATTTCTTCATTTGCCATGTTTATTGGCTAGGTAGTTCTTGTCAACTCTGAGCTCTATTCAGTTTATACTGAAGAATAAACTTAAAGAAAATCTGTAGTATTATGCTGGCTGTAAGGCCTAGTCAGCAAAGTTGTGGAGACTGGGAAATTGGAAGGTGTCCAATGAACATGAGCAGAAATATTTTATTTGCCTGGCATATTGCATTTCAGAAGCAGAAGAAGAGTGTGTATTTCTTTCTAGTGGGATGGAATGGAATCAATTTGAAATACATTGCTAATGGTGGGATCAAATTGATGGCTGGCATTTATGACTCTGTATATTTTGCAATGAGAATTTATTATGCAAGATCAATTTCTCAATAAAGTTCCATTGTTTTTCTACTTTAATTTCAGTCACCATTAAAAAAGGCAAAACCGTTCCAGTGAAGGATTGTATGGTGTTGTCAATTAACACAATATATTTGTTATCCTTTTTATTAATTTTCTGATGTTTTGATAACCCACTAAATGAACTACCACTAGAGAAATCTGTTAGTAGCTGCTAATAATCCTTAGTATGTGTCCCTAGGTTTGTTGAGAAAAGCAAAATTGTTGCCCTGTGGGGCCAGGCCAACCCTCAGGATCTCAATATTGTGCTGTTAGACAGGAGGGTGTGACACAATTGCACATATACAAACACACAAATCAATTAGATGCATACACACACACACTACCAGCTCAGGCACATACACATCCAAACCAGCCTAGGCACATGCATACCTATCACCAATTCAAGCACATACACTATACACCCCAAAAGTTAGACAAAAATCAATTGTCCATACCCGCACACTCAGTACACATACACAGATCACTAATTCAATAATCATACATGCAATTACATTATATATATATATATATATATATATAATGTAGGTGTATGTGTATATATACACACACACACACACACACAACCCACCTACATATAGGTAAGTTCCTAACTTGGATGGCATGGTATGTATGTGTGTGCTTGGGGTACCTGGAATACTTGGGGGAAGGCTAAGGTGAGAGAGGGAGAGTTAATGTGTAGGGAGTGAAAGTTGCCAGAATTGAGATTAGAACTGGTGGACTAGAGAGAAGCTGGCTGAGGAACTGAGGCTTGGATTTACATAAGGTAGATTGGGGCTGGAAACTAAAGCAGACAGCTGAGATATTGGGGGGCAGATAAGTGGTGGCAAGGAGGAGACAGTCAGGAGAGAGAGAGGCAGAAACCTGGGAGCTTGAGGCTGGAAACAGGCTGAAAGCTTAGAGACTGAGGGGCAGATAAGTGGTGGCAAGGAGGAAACAGTTAGGAAACAGACAAAAATGCAGCTCAAGGTTTCAAAATAACAGGTTTATTAAACAGACAACACACTATACAGCCCCATGAAGTTATTGGTTTGCACGCACACATGCACGCGCGCACACACACACAATGGCAGCAGAAGAAAGACTCAGTGGAAGGACTGGAGTCCTGGTAGGGAAGAGAAGCAGAGTCCAAGTCCTTGGTTGAAGAGGGGGTAGGGGGTGATAGCTACCTATCCAGGCTGGAAAGAGGGCCTTGTCCAGTACATGTTGTCCAGAGCAGGGTTGCCAGCAGGGCCTCTGAGTGGATAGGTGGTGTGGCATGGTGCTGATCCAGATGGAGAGGCTGTCCCAAGGAGTCGGTCTTCACTCCCCCTTTTTATGGGGTAGACTACCTCTGGTCTCCTATGAGGAGGGCCTGTCCAGGCAATGTCTGTCCTGTTCCAGAGGGCTCCAGGTGTTCTTACTGAGCATGTGCAGCCTGACACAATGGTGGGTTGCCTCATTTGTTTCTTGAATGCTGAGGGTGGTTCCAGTGGCTGGGTCTGTGGTCCAGGTATTGGTGTTGATGGTTTGGTCATTCAGAAGGAGTTATTTTTAGACCTACTGCCATTGTCTCTCAAGCACCCTCATTCATCCTCATTCATTCAGGAACCAAGTTACAGAGGTGGGGTAGGTATGAGTCATGGGTTACACAACCAGGCCTGGGGACAGGATGGAGACTTAACAAACAAAATGGAAACTTGACATGACTTATATTAACTTACATATGTAGGCCTAATTCATATAGTACCAGTAAAACAGTGATATAGAACAATAAAAATCAATATAAACATAATAATTATACAATATAAAGGAGAAAAAACAAAACAATACAACTTGCTACCAAAATAAAATGCTGAAGCTTATCCCATGTCTTAGCTTACCTATACTTATCTATAGGGAATAGAGAGGGAGAGAAAAAGTCAGAAATGGTTGGGGAAGGGGAGGGAATGCATTTTAAAATAAAGAAAAAAGAAAAACTGGAGGTTTTGCTACAGAATAACGTAAGTCAACGTGTTGCAGGCTTTTAAAGGGTTGGTTTCACAAGTGATCACTAGAAGTCAGTTGGAACTGGAGGGGTACTACTTACAGCCTTTGTTAATCAGACTTTCTCTTCTGAGCATATAATAGGTAGAAACAAGCTAATAACACTTTTCAAAATGAATTACTTTGTTTTCTTTATAGTCCTGTTTAGAAACATGATGGTGATGAATACCCCATTTAAAACTGAACCTTCAATGTTAATATAAGAAATAAAAATCCTACTTGGTTGTGAAAATTATTTAGTCTTTACTTAGAGGTGGAAACTGTGCATTTTGAATACTAATGAAAACCTTGTTTTTTTATTTTATATCACTTTTAGTATGGGTGCTACTCCTGGTTGGGAAGGGACAAAAATCAAAGAAAAAACTTACACTTTTTTTTTTTCTGACAGTGGAGGTGAAAGAAGAGAATATAGGTACTTTACTATTAAATATTGAAAGGATGTAATGCCTGTAATATACTTTAGTATTGGTCTTTCATTCACATCTCATGAAGGATGGTATCACAATATCTGAAAGTAAGGCTACATTTTAGCCAATAAGAAAATCAGTGAGGTTTGTAAGAGATTCCTTCAACAAACTTAATATGTTGCCCTCCCGTGGTATCAAAACTGCTGTTTGTCAAGTCTAAATTAAGGACCTGAACAAACCTTTCTAGTAAAATGTTGCAAAATGGTGAGGAGTGTGTGTGATGGGTTCCTAGGAACAGATATAATCCTTAATATATTTTGCTTACTTTAGAGTCAGATATTAATAGTGTGATTAGATTTGACTATAGTAATGTCTATTTTTGTATGTGTAAAGGATTGCCTTCTTTTCTAAGGCTGAAGTAGAGTTTAGAAATAAAAACTGTCTCAGTATATAGGCTATCTTAATCACTGTCTGCCATATCTAAAGTTTTCTGAAGAGTTTTTATGCTCACCCTTTTCTCATATTAAATCCACTGATTTACTCTGAACAGGCAAATTTTATTTTCTAATTTTGTCAGAAGTGGGGGGAATGACCTGGATAATAGTTATGCTGATATTAGCAAAAGAAACCTCAAATAAAAGATACCCAAAACATGAAGAGGGATATGGTGTGACCAAAGAAGTAGATGAGTATATTGCCTCTTGCCTCAGAAACAAGAGAATTTCTGTTACTAACTGAGAATGTGAGCTGTATTAAACTTCTGATTGCAGACATGCTGTAGTGTCCCATGGCTTGCACCCTTTTTTTTACAATCCATAATGCCTAATGTCATCACGGTCGCCTGGAATACTTTGCTGACAGCACAATTTGGAGTTGAGTACCAATTTCTTTCACCAGCAAAACCAACTAAATTATTTAAGGAGACACTGCTCTCCTTGGAAGTAGGCACATATTCTCATTTTACAAATAAAATAACCTAGCAAGGGCCCAAAGGAAGTTCATGGAAGTTCAGAACCAGGAACATAATCTACAAGAAAACAGGTTGGGTCTTCCCTAGATCACAGAGCCTGTAAAAGAAATTTCTCAAAATCATGTATTCATATGGTCTACAAAACACTTAGGGCCGAGCTCTGTTTTATCTATTAGGCATGTAAATGGATTTAGGTACCTAAGTGCAGTTCTGTTCCAAGCTGCTCAAGGCCCTGAAAAACAAGCCTTTAGCTACATTGAAAATTTCAGCAACATGTGTAAAATATGCTTATTAGACGCATTGTACCAATAAGAGAATTGACACACAGAGGTAGTTCTGTGTGTTAGTGGGTAGTTCTGTGATGTAGGTGATTCAGTTTTTATCCATGCGAGTGAATACTATTGCAAAATTGGAGAAAAATTTAAGACAAAACATTATTGAAGAAGACGATGGCAGTGAACACTGTAGGGAAGTAGACAAGAAGAAGGGAGTTAAAAACCCTGAAGAAAATGTCATTAAAGCTGTCAAAGTGAAGACATTTGTTTGTTATTTCCCAAAACACATGTGTTTTAGGTACCTCTGAAATGATTCTGGGAAATACTTTGTCAAAATGGTAATGGAACCTTTGACGCATCTGTTCCAAATGCTCTCTAGGGCAGTTGGCAAAAAGGTAGGGAGAGAGAAGAATATAAAAGAAAAAACCCAACCACTGCAAGCATCCTTTCCAGAAACAGACAAGCTAATTATGTTAGTAAACTACATAGTGAGGTCACCCTTACTTCTTGGATCCATGATAACATTATCATTCATGAAATTTTATTTGGTAGTTGTCAGTCCATAGTCTCAACTGGTTCTTCTATACATGATTCATGAGGGCAAAGGTCTCTAAAATTTCCACATCATACTGAACAATTCTCTGCTGCTTATATTGTGCTACATCTTTCTCTCTCATACACCGCATTTTTTTTTTTTTTTTGGCATTGTATAGTACTCCAACATTACAGTTCTTCATTTCCCATTCATGGTATGCTTATTTTTCTCTTTCTTATTTTATCTGAATTTTCTGTATGTATACTGGAACATAATATCCTCCCTTCCATATCTTTGAATCAGAACCCAGTGGAATACTATAGAAATTGGTACCAGGAACAAATGTTCTTCTATTCATTTATCAATGACCTGTAGCAGAAGAGACGTACAGGCTTGATGATTGTTACTGATGATACAAAACTGGAGGGGGTTAAAGGGCCAATCAATACAGGGAAAAGGGGCATAATTTTTTTAAATGGCCTGGAGAGAATAGTACTCTCCTGGACAAACTGGATTTTATATATTAATATAGGAAAACATTATACATTAATGTAGGAAAGTTCTGTGCAATGTTTCATGGCATTAAACCAAACTACAGGACCCAAAAATATTCTTACTTGTAATAAGGGAGAGAAATGAGGGACTGTGCATTTCAATTGCAATGTGTCAGTTTGGTTACCATTTCATAAAGAGTATTTTAGATACTCTATAGGATGGAGATCAAAACAGAATTATATACAGATGTTTGGATATTCATTATTTTACAAAGCTAGAGAAATTTACTCTGCGTTCTTGGAGAAAAATAATTGAAATCACCTCAGTGAAAAATAGACAGTTCTGATGGGGATAGAGATGTTCAACAAAACCTATCTGAGGTTGTGTGAAATAGAAGAATAAAGGGAAACAAATGTAAGATGGATAAATCATAAGCACCTAAATTCCCTCCAGGTTTTCATTTGTAAATATTACCCTCTTCTTTTAAGCTGGTTTATTTATTTATTTATTTTTAGAACTGCTATATGATTTTAAACAGCTCTCGCTTTCCACCTGAGAGGTACAGTAATTGTATTTCAGAAGTGGGTGAAGTGATTTCTCTTTGGATGTTTGTGAAATGTTTACAGCATGTTGGGATCTTTTGGTAGCAAAAGATCTGTATTATTGTAAATTATTCTGAATAAGAATATTATAAAATAAGCAGTAAACAGTTGAGTTAGAGAGTTGTTAGTTTAGGGGAGAAAATGCTTCATTTGTGGAGAGGATAACTGGAAGTGAAAGCACCACTACTTGATTTCTGACTATACATGTTTATCGTGTGGTGTTTAGATAAGTCACTCGATTTCTATACACGCTAGTTTATGCATCAGTTGAATAAGCATAGTAAAAAGATACCGTTTTCCCCTTTGGTGAAAATTTAAGGGTCATTGATTCAGCGTGTAAAATAGTAGCTGAAGCACGTGTTAAATTAGATATGACTATTCCAGCATAGATCATTTGTGTGTTAAAAAAAGATGTCAACTTCTTTTACTCCCTGTATTTGTGATTATTTTTAGTTATTGGGTATCTGAATCTTAGGAAAGCATTGATATTTCAAGGCACTGTTATTATGCCATGAAACTCTTCTGGAACTTTTCCTTCCTTTCTCTGGAAGTACATGTGAAATGTGCAGGATAACTACCATAGTCAAGTATCTCTCTTCCTCAGTAGTGGTGGACAGCACAGCCTATAGCAACACTACCTTTCCCACACAATCCTTCAATTTTACCCTGTCAAACACCCAAGAGCCCAAATCTGGGAACAGCCATAGAGCCAGATTCATTTGCTGACTATGGATATGTGTTATGCATGGAGCCATATTCATTTGCTGACTACATATTTGTGTTATGCATTAAGACTGAGTGAATGACTGTATTGCAGGTGTTAGAATGTATTCCTACTTAAATCTGCACTGATGATTAATAGGAAAGACAGAATTCTGCAGTCTAAATTTAATCTATTTTTTTTTTCAAAATGGGCAGTTATCCTGCACATGGATCTTGAGTTGGTCTAGAGAGAAGCTTTTTGTAATGATCCCAGTGAGAAAAATATCTGAAGAATTAATCTTTTCCATCACCTAGATGTAGGATCATTATAGAGAGGATTGTAAATAGTTAATATATACAGATACTGGACTAACATGACATTATTATGTATAAAAAATACTTTGTTCAGTGGAAGCAACAAAGTACTTTTGGCTTAGACCAAATCTCACACAGCTGCTCTGAGCTCCCTCTAGAAAATCCTTGTTTATTTTGAGCTAAGGCAGTTGTACATTTTTTGTTTACAGTACTCCACTCTATTTCATACAATAGGCCCTTTGTATATAGACGTTAAAATTGCATTTGTTCCACTAAAATGTATTCTACTATAAACAGCAGTCCATCCATCTCCATGAGGAGCAGTTATTGGATCTTATGCTCATTTTAAGAAGGCTTTATTTTATGTTATTTAGTGGTTAAATGACAAGGGAACTAATTACTGATGGTTGCAATCACACAGTGTACATGAAACAGCATTGGCCAAACACCAAATTATGAAGCTGGTTATTCTGTCGCTTTATTCTTACCGGGAAGATCATTTTGCCAGAACTTGTTTTTTACTCGTATAATACTGCAAACTGCTACTTTGTTTTTGCAGGAGCTGGTATAAGCATTCATTAAGAGTAATGTTCCTAACTGTCCTATTCAGGATCCTCAAAATGTCAAGATGGGAGAATTTCCTGTTGAGGACTAGGTGTTCTGGGTTTTTACACTGATTTTTCTTGCATTTTTTTGATGGTGTGATTTAAGCAATCAAGAAAAAATGGTATTTATGGCTTTGGTGTTTAAAATGTTCTGTTTATTCACATAGTAGATGGAGCACATGGACTGCCAGCATCCCATTTACTGCCATACAATTTAACTCTATCATTATCTGGATGGGACTATCTCCCAGGACAAAGGGGAATTGATTTTCAGTCCATATTCTATCTGTGGCCTTGTCTTGAGCTTGAAAATCATAATACCCATGAAAGAACAAAATTAGGTATTTGTATCAATGGTATTATTATGTGGAGAGGTGCTCAAAATTTAAAACACCCAAACTTCACTTCAAAAATGAATATTTTTGGCAATAAGACCCAGATATACAATTAGGAGGAATTTGGGAATCTAAAGGATCCCCCACCAAATATTTTGTTTTTATGCATGTCATCTTGGTTGGATTTAGCTATTCATGCATAAGTCTGATCAGGATCCTCAAACTAGATGCTCCTCTGCCTAAGTGATAGAAACAGAATAGAGGTTTCTGCAAAATACAGTGGCCATGGACATTTTCATTCAGAAATGTGGCCAGAGGTAGAAGGGAAAAAAAATTTGAGTTTCCATTTTATACAGCATCTATGTGGTTAGAGCAGTAGTTCTCAACCTTTTTAGATTTGGAACACCCCAGGATTTGAAACACCCCAGATTTGAAACACCGCAGGACTTTAGGCACCTTTGGATAGACTAGAGGTCCAACTTAGAAAATGCCAGATATTAGTTTTTATTCTTCTTTTGCCTATAGAAAAGAGAGCAGCTTTTTCTGTTGCAAACAACTCAGAAAGACCATAACTGGGTCTATTTTGTGAATCATGTTTGCAAACCTAACAGGGCTAAAATTGAATGGCACGCTGCAGCACCCATGAAAGGATGTCAAGGCACCTCAGGGCCTGGTTAAGAATTGCTGCACTTGTCCAGGATGTGGGAACGTAAGATTCAATTCCTTCCTCAACCTGTAGGGGTTCAAACCAATGTCATCTACCACCACTGTTGTCTTAAGGTAGGGGAGGGTCTCCACTTTTCCTCTTGAAGCTGTGCCACTTGAACAAAGACGATTCAGAATTTGTTACGTAGGACAGGGGGAGCAAGAGTGGAATTTGAATCTGTAAACTAGTGACTAGGGTCCTCACTGGGGAGAGGAGAGATTTGGGTTCTTACCCTGCTCCAGACATTGCTTACATATTTTGCCTGAAGTAGTCATTTAGCAACTTATGCAAACTACCACGGAAAGAGGCTTTGTGACGCAAAGCCGATCCTACAGGATAGCAATAAAAATACTAAATAATAAAATACTTAGGGTGGGATTTCTACAAATATTCAGGCTTATTTTATTTCTACTCCTGTTAAACTCAATGGAAACATTTGGGGAAATTTCAGAGAAGTTCAGTTTATGAAGGAAGCTCTCAGCATTGAAAATACAGATGTGGACTTTGAGTTTGAGGTAGTGGTTAGTATCTCTCTCGTAAAAAAACCCCACAGAAGTTACTTATACAGTCCAAATTTTTCCTTTTTTCATGAAAGGAGCAGCTGTTACTGCTAAACTCCTGAAAGCCTGAAGTGTGAGAACAAATTCTGAGACCTAACCAGTGAAGTGAGGGCAATTAACTTGTTTTTGCAATTTAAATATTTCTGTAATTTTCACAATAAAGCTGAATGTGGATATCATTTTATTTAATCAGTAACATGATAATCTGAATAATTTACTACTGTGAAGTAATTATAGGGATTCATTTGTGAAAAAAATAATTTAGTTTTTCCTCTATTCAGACATATTTAAAATATTCAGAATACATTTCATGGTTTAGTAAGCCAAGAAATAATAAATAGATTACAATTGCAGAATTAGTTAATAATATATACCCTCCCTATTTAGTAACAGTATGGGGAACTGAATTAATTGAATATGGTACAGTCAAATAGTTGCTGGCAACTTATTCATTTGGGTATTGGGAAGTGGAGCAGCTTTTACCTGTTCATTATGGTATGTAACCATGCCCACATTTTCTGAAGGCAGGGAATTGGGATATGTACCTACTCTGATTGTTTCAGGTAGATTTTTTGTCGTTTCCTTCGGGTTCGCTTCATCCCAGCTCTCTTCCTCACAATATCACTAACTGCATACTGGATACTTGTTCAGATTTTTAATAGAAGATTGCTACTCTGTCTGAAAATTACTCCCTAAAGTTTTCTGCATTTCAGTGTTATTAACAGCTATCAAATTGTCCTCTTAGACAGGAAGGATTCTGAAGCAAACAGGGAGAGACAAGAGAAAGTGTCATCCCCGACTTTATACACTTGCATGGCTATTGTCAGCAAACGCTAATCTTGTACTTGGAGTGCAAGGACTGAAAGATTTTACAGCTACTGTTGGCACTAGTCTCACCAGAGGCAAGAAGATGGCTGCTCACTTGATAGTTCTGTTGAGCCCTGTTTTTAATTCAGGGCTGTGCCCCAGACATAATTGGGGCAGAAAAGGATGGAGCATTATATCTTAATAAAATTGGAGTCCCCTTGAACCTGGATTTCTTATAGTGGTAGAATTCAGCTCTGTGCCACTAGCTCAATTGCCTTGAAACAATCTTGAGACATTTAGCTTTACAAGCTTTGTTGGCACTGTCATTCTTGTTCACAAAACAGAACAAATTAGAAAAAGCTATTCCAGAAAGGAAAGCTTTCTCCTGTACTGATGAGTTGTCTCAGGAGAATTAGCTGCAGAAAGTAACCATGTTATTTTACTGAAACAAAGAAGCCGAGTACAAGAAAGGGAGAAGGGAAAAATGCACTGCAACTGCAGCGAGAAAGAGTTAAGCCATTTTTCTATTTACATGGTTTATTTCACAAGTGTCTGACTCATTGGGCATAACCAGCACAGTTAAATTACAAAATTACTATTTGGTTCTTTTTTTATTGACTACAATTCAAGGCTGCTTCAAGCCTCCCAAATTTAATCCCCCCAGCTCTTTGCCAAGAACATTACCTTTTATTTTCAGTGTTAAACTGTATGAGATACCCCTAAGGCTACATGTGAGCTCACTCTCCATGATAGGAGCTAACAGAGTGTATCAATTGTTCATGATTTCCTATTCTCCTGTAAATTGGGAGAGGCGGGAGAAGCAGTGGAATGCGAATTTTGTTCTGTCAGCACTTCTTTCCAGGCTCTAGCTCAGGCAGTGCATGTTTTGGTAATTAATTATGGACTGTTTTCAGCTCTTCATTCTGAGTTACCATTTAGCAACCTGTCAAATACTGAACTAATGAGCCCATCACGTATATTTTGATGTGCTTATTTTAGTTTAAGCATCAGGATCCTGTTTTCCTCCCTTTGGGTCAAATGAAGTTAAGAAACCAATCTGAGATGGCTAACATGAAAGAAAAGACTCTTTTCACACGCCCACCACAAACATTTAAGTTTTCTATCAGTGTGTGTCTCGTTGTAGGTCATTGCACCTTAAAGCCTCAAAGATTTTTTTGTAAATTTATCTTCCCTTGCACCTTCTTGTTCTCAAACTGCTCTGCTTCTATTAGTTGTATGAAACATGTGAAATAATGTTCTGTGACTGTAATTGCCTCTATGTGGTGGTGTGATTAATTTGGGGGAAATAATTAAGATTTCCAGTTAAGCCAATGAATACTTGTTACAGCATATTAAAGCAAGGAAGATAAATTTCTACAGGAGATCATTTAAAAATACTCCAAAATTTACCCTTTTCTGTTTTACATTGTTTGATGACAAGTTTTCATAATGTTTGAAGAAAACTCTCTTTAAAAATATATCTTCTTTTTATTACTGAAATGAGCTACATCCTAGGTTAGAAAAAGCATCTAAAATCAAGACAAAAATAATCTCTTGCTACAAATGAATCTAGAAAACCATTTTCCAGTTCCATGTTATCCTTACGAATATTTGATTTTGTGTGCGCTGTTGTGTTCAAAATAGAGATAAGGATGAGGTGTATGTTTATAAATAAAGCAGGCAAGTGTGTGTGGGGGTATTTCTTTTATATATTCACCTTCCAAAATATGTACAGACTCACCTTGCACTCATCTGAAATCTATAAGTGGCGTATAGCACACATTTAGATTATTTAATACTGTGGGGTCCTCAATTTACATTTTTAAACCCTAAATATTCATTCCCTATAAATCAATTTATCTTCTGTCCTATTCATACTAGCATATGAATGGATAACCGTTGGTTACATGAAAGGGTACTTGTAATCCCTAGCAGTGTTGCAGTCCCAAAGACCATCAGTATAAGACTATCAGTATGATGTAGGCATAGTATCACAAACATCATACATTCAAGGACATAACTTGCACCACTTACATGAATAATTATATGAATAACATATGTTTAGGATGTGTACCTACACATATATTCAGTATAATTTTGCACTTAGTTTTTGCATGATATGGTATAACATGATGGAGTTTTTATGATGTCTGTAATTTTAATGAACTATATGAGCGAGACAAACCTTTTTGTCTTTTGGATGAGGTATATGCAACTTGCTTGTGTTACTTGTGATGCAATATAGCTTGTTGATGCTACTTTCCATCAACATACTAAGCTAGATTTACTTTTACTCCAGTTGAGTTACTCAAAATCCATTAAACTATATATCTTGTGCTGTTGTTGATTATACTGAAAATTTTGTCCCTGTGAAACCAAAGAAAATTTTATAAGGTTAGAATGTAAAGGAGCTGATGCTAAATAAAATTTAATAGAACTGTATCTCAGCTAATCATAGCCTACATCTTGATATATTACAAACATAGCACATGGAGAACTGATTAATATAGTATCTACTACTAGTGACCTTGCTATACTGTTAATTTTTTAAAAATCTTTTCCTGCAAAAAAACAGGTATCTACGCTACCTTGGACCAGATTCAAATTTACCTTGAAAGCTAAGTAAAACTGGCAGAAGGTATTGTTCGCCACATTTGTACTGACTGCTGATTACACAAGAGTGTTTAAGAGAGAAAATTTGGCAATTGGCAATATGGGTTGGAGAAATGGAAAAGGCATCCGAGTTTCAGGAGCTTCTCCAATTTATGAGGGCAGAGGAGGAGAGGAAAAGCAAAGATTTGTTCATACTGCATAAACTACAATTTTATTTTCCTTAAATGAAAGCATTTAAAATACCCACTGGAAAAGGAATATTTGCTGGGTTCAGAAGTTACCTATATTCTTGAAAACAAGAGTCCATCTTCCGTTGATGTCTTTTGGTTGAGTGAATTGGGGCATGGCTTAATTCAAGGTATGGACAGCTGAAGTATACTGCTGTTAAGGGATGATGCAGAAATAGTTGTGCCTATCAGATGATGTACACTATTCTTTTTCCCTTGCCCTCACTCTTTTTCAGTGGTACTATTGCATGTCTACCAATCCACTGAGTTCAGTTTTGTCTACCAGAATTTGAGATGAGTTGACTGTATGCTTGGAAAAAAAAATTCTACATCCCTCACAGCTGCCTCAGGTGTTTTTTTTTCTCTCCTTCCTTTGTGTATGGCCCCTCTGTACTTCTACAGTGCTCCCAGGAGGGGAGTCAATAGTTTATATGTAACCTTGGTGGCAGCGCTACCTGCAGCCACGTCCAAATTTTTGGGATCCTGGGGTACCACTAGGTCTTGGTCTGCTCCCACTCCACCTACAGACTGGGAGCCACCACTCATTGGAGTGCTCTCCCATGGTCCTCCCTGCACCAAAAAACACACTGCACTATTTACAATAATTTATTATTTACAATAATAACTGAGAGACTGAAAAATTCAACATCCCATAAATAACAAACAAAATATTTTCAATGAGCTCAATAATAATCTATACCAGCAGATAGAGCAAATACTTATCATATAGCAAAAACAATTATGTTATCAACTTCAACACTCAGACAACGTATAACGGGTATATACACTTAATCAGCCAGGTCTCCACAAAATCACTGTGCCCGCAGCAAAGTAGCCCCAAGTAGTGGCTGCAATGGAGCCCCAGGGAGCAGTGCTCGCTCTGCTTCAGAAGAGAGGTGACGATGTCATCATCTGGACAGAAGATGGGGGTGCCTGTCATGCGGCTGCTCCAGAGACCAGGGTTTCTTCCCTTTTCCAGTCTTTCCTGGATGCCTGCAATCAATCACACCATTCCCCAAACACTTCCCCAAGGCAGCTCCCCTGTGTTTAGCATGGAGTGCCCCTTCTCAGCTGTACTTTATTGAGCTCTCTGCTGGAGCTCCCACACAGCCACGATTCCCTGCTTTTTTCTTTAGCTCTCCCAGAAAACTTCCTCTAGCAACCCCTGTCTGATTCCCTCCCAGTGACTCCCTGCACCTAGGGGTATAAGAGTGTGGAGGGGAGCCCATTTACACAAACCCTGCTCTGTTAGTAAAGGATACCAGATAGTCCTGGGTGCTCAGTAGCTGGTGGCTCCTCTGCTCTCAGTAGCAGCTCACTCAGCAACAATTCTTCTGTCAGTAGTCCTCTCAGAAGCAATTGTCCTGGTAGCAGCCCCTCAGAAGCAGCTCTTCTCAGCACAGCTTCAGCTACCCTCTCCCCAGCTAGTCTCCCCTGTTTGTTGTTTTCCTGGGCTTCCCGCCCTGGAGTTACAGCTGTCCAATCACGTGCATGCATTCTGTGTGCACAGCCTACTGCAGATCCTTGTCCCAAGAGTGCAAACACGAGGGCTGTGCAAAATAACACCATTTTGTTTTGACTTCCATTTCAACAGGATAGTATTTCTTTTCCAGTATCATTTCATTTTAAAGCACTGTTCCATTTTGTTGAAACTGTTTCGCTGTTTTGATGCTGTTCTGGCGTTTCACCCATAGACTATAATGGGGAAGCACACAACTGCCTGTAGCTTTGTCATTTCTTGGCATATTTGGATGATGGTAGGGATGGTACAGCAGGGATGGTAGCCCCTTCAGAGGGCATGAAGCCTACCATGTTTCAAGGAGATAGGTGCAGGAGTATATGGGAAAATGCACCTCAAAGTCTTGAAACCACAACTCATATCACTTGCAAGTGTGAAGGCACAGGTGGGGTGAAAACAGCAGGCCTGGTAGCCCCTGTTGAGACCATGAAGTCTGCTAAGTCTGAAAAAGATTGGTGCAGGGGGTTGTGGGAAATTGCATCTCAAGCTGCTGAGAAGCAAAACTCATGACATATGTGACTCTGTGTGTGTGTGAAGGCCCTGCTGTTTTTCCATCCCTCCCCCAGAGCACTGGGATTGGAAGGGACCTCAGGGAAGGATGACAGTCACTGGCCAGCTACACAGCCAATATCAGAGCAGTCCTTCCCCCCGCTTCCCCCTCTCCGTAGTTTCTGCTTCCCTGCAAGCAAGCCCACCTTCAAAACTCAAAACATTTTGAAACTTTCAAAATGCTTTGACTGCCCTCGTTTTGTTCCAAGGCTGTTTCGAAGCCTTTCGTTTCATTTTGATTTAGCTGTTTTGAGCTCAAAATGAGTCAAAACAGTGTTGAAGTGAAACACCCAGTGAAATTTTGCACAGCCCTAGCAAACACCCTGATTGAGCTTGCAAGCTCTGAGGAAACCCTTTAGCACCTTTTCATATGTAAAAGGGACTGACTTTTTTATTAATGTACAATGTGACTCCATATTCCCCCACACTCAGATATCTGTTTGAGAAAGGAGTAAGTGCAATATGATGTTCCTCCATATTACACCATATCTTTACTATATAGCCACGTGCTCTTTGTTGTTGTAAACTTGTATTTCACAGCTTTTAATCTTCTGCATTCATCATTTCTTTTGTTTACTTCTTTGTGTTTTCATGTTTGAAATTATACCCCAATTATTCCACAACCCATCAATCAAGCATTTACCTATATGCACCTTTGTAGTCTCACTGAAATAAAGTCAAGGTTCTATAACTGGGCCTTATATATAGTCAGTAGCATAAATTAGGGTGGGTGAGCAGGGCACCAGATCCGGGTGCCAGCCTACTAGGGGTGGCAGAATTATGCCTCCACCCTTGTGGAATCTGCATCCAGGTAGCAAAAGCAGCCTCGCAGCATTGCCAGTACAGCACCAGCAGTCAGGTGCACAGACTATGCTGCTGTAGAAGCAACAGCCAGGGTGGTCAGATGAAGGCCGTGGTTTCAGCTGCAGCAGTAGTAGCCGTGACCTATTTGAATTAAAAAGGCCGTGGGCCTACCCCACTAAAAATTGGGGGCCACCACTGGTAGGGTGGCCAGAGCCTTTAAAAATCCAATAAATTATGGAGGAAAAATTATAAAAAAACAGGGTGTGCACGTGAGAGGTCATAGGGGCAAAACAAGTGCTCCCTTGGGGGACACCGCGCAGAGCATGCCAGAGAGTGCCCAGTGACACTCAAACTCAGCCAGACTGCGGGCCAGTAGTAGCTGTGACCTGTTTTTGAGTCCCTGACCTAGGTAAAAGTCCCGTGGCTCCCTCCACTGTTCTTGGAACTCCCTCCCCTCCAGCATTCAGCAGCACCACCCTGTTCCCCTCCTCCCCCATTCTCTTGTAGGGTTTGCCCAGAGTACAAACCCCGCTCATTATACCTCTGTATATAGTAATGTCTTTGAGGAAGGAATTCTTCCTTTTTTGTGGACTGTGAAAGGTCTACAATAATCTTGTGTACTATATAACAAGGGTGGGAATTCATCATTTAACTACAGAAGTTTCTTGTTTTGAAGAAACATTATCAGGGTGCTTCTGTATGGTATCCTTAACTTAGTGGCCTGTCAGTTAAAAAAATATAGTAATTACTTTAGGAATAAGTCTCTTGATGTGTTCAGATTTTTTGATTTAAGGACAGTCCCATGTGTAATTACTTTCTGCTGTTCCTTTTCTCTTCCATTCCCAGTCTCCAGATTAAGATATATAAATATTTATTAATACTAATAAGATAGAGCTTTGTCTTAGGTACTGTGCTTCTAATAGCTGTGGAGCAATTTAGCAGGTTTATCATAGAGCTGTTTTTTTCTTTGTTCTTTTTATGCAAGTTTTTGAAGGTTTCTTTTGTTAATTTGAAATATTTAGTAATGAGATAATTTGCTGATTTATAAAACAAGCAGTAATGCATCTATGAGGTTTTGTATGCTGCCACTGCCTTTCTAGACAACTGTAGGCACTGATCTGATCTCCAAAAATCTATTGTATCTCTTAGGCTAAATACAGATATTCAAAAAGCCTGAGGTGGAATCAATCTAAGTTATGTGGTTTTCTGTAAGTGACCTAGGTTCGATCAGTAGTAAACAGTACACACATTCACCTTTGGGGGGAAGGGGATGCAGGATTCCTGTAGTGGCCAAGGCTTGCAGGTTGGGGGTGCTTCTGCATGCCTCCCAGCATGCCCTGTGGGATTCCTGGGCTGCTGGAGACTGCTGAGTGCAGCTGAGCTCCCAGGTCACTGGGTAGGCTGCCATGCATGGGCAAGCATGTCCCCATACCTCCCCGCAATCCTAGTACTCTGGGACCCTGTAGCTGTTGGCCAAAAAAGCCTTGCAGTATCCCATGGCCCAAGTACCTGCCAGCAGTGGCTAAGCCATGGAGGTCACAGGGTTGCCTCTGTACAGGCCCAATCCTCATGTTCTTCCCCCTGCCACCCCAGCCCACCAAAAGTGAGATGCTCACACTGGCTCCTGCTTGGGGTGGGGGGGGTGGTCCATGCTATGGTCTGGGTGTCAGGACGCCTGGCTTTGGCCATTGAGATATGGTATGCAGGAGCCAGAATCAGGCTCCTTGGGGCTGTGCCCAAGCATGGGGCATGGGGGTCCCTGGTTGGGTGTGTGGGAGCCAGTGCTGGGCTCTGTGATGCTGTGCCTGAGTGCAGGGGTTCTCCTGGGCTCAGTGTCAGGTGTGTGTGTGTATATTTTACATTGTGCGGTGCTTTGTGATAGGGTCTGGGAGCATGGCCCAGAGATGCAGGTGCTCATACAGGGGAGGCAGATGCCTCCCCCTACTGCCTACCTGTGGATGACAGATGGTTAAAGGAGGGAGTCGGGGCTGGGGAGAAGGTCTGTGCTGGTTCAGCTCTGGGAGAGCTTGGGGACACTTCCATACATGGTAAGGGTTGTGGGAGGCCACAAAGGAGACTGGGATGCCAGAGGAAAGTGATCTAACCAGAATCAGTAGGGGATCTGATACAGAAGTTTGATTCACCAATCTAACCTAAATTAATTAGATTTGAGTGCACATCAAACCAGGTCTGTCTGGGTGCTGCCATTTTTTGATTGGTCTTTGTACCCCAGACTTCTAAACAGTTACATGTTTAGATCAATTTCTGATCACTTAGACTGGTTTATATGTAATATCTATAGCTGGTCTTAGAGTTACCAAGATTAAAGGTAAACAAGTAGCAGAGAGCAGAAAATGAACTGCCAACTTTATATGACCACTAATAATTATTTGGATATTGAGAGTCAGAACACATCAGTGTGGGTGCATGCTACCCACATTTATCTAAATACCAAACAGAGTGTACTCAATAGAATGATAAAGACTTGACACATGTTAGTTTTATAGCTTCAGCCAGTGCATGGCTGTAGAGCATTTTTAATGGCTGTTCAAATGGTAAATGGTCATGTCTCTCAGTGCCCTACATATAGTTGTTCACATGCACCATTACAAAAAAGTTCCAGTTTGAAACAGGAACATATTTTTTGTAGCTGGTCCACCATTTTTGTGACAGATCTTTTATCTTTGTAGCATTACGAACAGCTTGAATATGGGGACACCTTCTTTTGTAGTGCTTTGAATGTTTATCCAATGCCTAAAAGAAAAAGGGGCACTCAAGCATTTTTAAATCTGAAGTTCTCAGGAATTTAATTCAACCTCCAAATACGATATTATAGGGAAAGGTCTAAACATATAAAGCAAGAGAAGAGACTGTGATTGGGTGACTTTGTGTTTTGTGTTGTTGTTGTTGTAAGTGTTTGTTTGCCTCAGAGGCGCTGAGTATATGAGTAGCTTATTTGCTCTAGATGGAGTTCTGCATACACAGAATTTCTTGCAATAAAACCAGGTACCTTTCAATGCTGTATCAATAATGTGTGATAGGGACAGTCATGGCCCCCAAATGGAGGATGCTCACCACTTGTGAGGCATACATATAGGGGGATGGTGGAAGCCATGTAGAAAACAACTTAGTAATACAAAGGACAGCTTTTGGTTTTTCTTTAAATGTTACACATATATTCAAATATCTTTCTGTCAGCTTTCCATAAAGCTTCTTTTAAAAGTAAAAAACCCTAATCCGTACACTGTAATCAGTTGCCACATTGATTTAATACTTACAGTTGATTATTTGCCTATGCCATCACAAAATATAAGATTATTGTTATTTCCATGTCAACGTTTTCAAACCATTGCTTTTCTTAATAATTCTTTATCAGTATTACCCTCCCACTCTTCATTTTCTGTACCACGTGTAAAAGAAGGCTTTGTAGGGTATGAAAGCTTCTATAGTAGGTATTTTTGGAAATAAGAAACACTTAATGTTTTCCATATTAAGTAGGTCTTTGCCATTGGTAACAATGCCACCTACAAACTGAATAGATATCTTAGGTAAGCAATCAATCATCAGGTAGATTCACATAACACTATAATTCTTGGTAAATTTATCCATTATCACCTTATGTGGTAAAAGCAAAACTTTTTTTTTTTTTGTACTTCACTAAAGTAATTATCCTCTACCACAGGGATCTTTTTTCAAAGCTACGTTAACCCCTACAGTTTAAATGTCATGGGACTCATCTTTAATTATGTTTTTCTAATTAATTAGTTAACTAATTAGTTAATTAGTTAATTTTCATTTTTTTTTGGCATGGTTTCCTTCTCTCTCACTTCGACATAGTTGAAGGTTTCTAGTAGCCCAATCCATTGTTGACCAATATTTAAGTAAATTTTGTAAGGTAATAGGTCCTTGGTAAATTTAATGAACTGCTGCTGTATGGTACACTCGGAGTCTATCATAATGTAGTGTACATCATGCATTTCTAGGAATAAAACTGGTTTTTACAAGCTATATAGTCTTCTGTGGAATCTTGAGCCATTCAAATCCCTCCTATTTAAAAGAACCCAGGATGAACGGACTTTGTAAGAGATGTATTCTTCTCTTGGACCCATCCTGTTATACTGTGCAGCCTCATTGTGGCTCTCTGTGTAACTAAATAAAACAGTCAGTATAATGTCTGATAATAGATTTCTATCAAATTGATGATATGCTAAAGAGGACTTCAAAACTAAAAGATCTGGGAAGTATGCAACTTGGATATATTAGCTTTCCCTCACCTTCAGTTTTTGCGTATTTCAGCTGCTTTATCGGATGAGTATCTCATGATGATAAGTTCGTAACATCCAGTGACAGACTTCCTGGTAAACCCTAATAAATTTTAAGCAATTACCTTGTTCTTTGGCATGTTTTGTCATTTTCTATCATCTCACTGATATGATACCTTGCCAATGCTTGAAAGCCTGCATGTAGCCATTTCCTAGTTTTGTGTTTCTCACCGGTAAATGATCTTATTTTCCAATGTAATGTCAAATTCAGCAAATATAAGGCAAAGAACTAGGACTGCAAGAATTACTAGAATATAGATCAAATAAGATCTTCTAATAGTGAGTGTCATGAGGGCATGGAATTAATACCGTTGATTTATAACTTGAGAACCCAAAAGACTGATTCCACTTAAAGTGTTATTTTTAAAAGTCATTACAAAAGTAGGTTTAATTGATTATATTGCCATTAGTCTGGCATTATTACTATGCTATATACTAATACAGAATTCCGGCTGTGCTCTACACTAATACAGCACTCTGGCTGTGAGGTCATTGAGTCAGGGACAGTTAGGGTCTCTTATCAAGCAGGTCTGGCTGGGCCAAGCACATAAATTACACCTGCCCCTGATCCCTGGCTAATGTGACTGTCCCAGTTCTCTGCAACCAGATAGTCTGATGGAAGTGCCAGTCACTTCCACTCAGTCACTCACCTGAGTCACGCCTTGATGCAGCTTCAATCTGTTCTGACAAGTCTCACATTCACTGCTCTGTCTGCTTCTCCTTATTTCTGACTTGGTTTTGGCTTTTCCTGGCCCTGATTTTGCATCTTCCCTGAAAGTTGGTGTTGGCCCTGCTTTCTCTAGTCCTCCTGGCTCCTAACTCATCTTGCATTTCTCACTCCTAATCTCAGATATTCCCTAGAACTGGACAAGTCTCTGACTCCTGGCTCCTGACCTTGGCTTTCATCTTGGACTACATCTTTTGTATCTTCCCTTTTCACTCCTCTGGGACTTGGTCCCATGCTCTCCAATCTGCCAGTCTAGATCCTGACCAGATGCTTCAGGAACCCATACCCCCACCCTGCTGACCTCCTAGTTGTTCCTCAGGGCCTATCTGCAGGTGTGGCTGCCTACATTGTAGCCATACCCTCATTAGGACTGTCCTTTTTTTATTCAGTATTTGTATAACACCTAATACAGCAAGATCCTCATCTATTCCTGGGTACTATTGCAATACTGATTAATAGTAAGAAATATAGATTATGCATTAATTTATTTTTCCCAATCAGTAAAAGTAAAAAAAAAATGTAAACAACTTTTGTTTTCATCTGCATTAAATTCTATAGGACTCTGCCATAAAGAAACATGGCCTTCCTTGTGAAAGCATTATGCCAAGTGCTGGCTGGCTAGAAGGGAATGCAACTGTTGTTCGCCTCCCCTTATGCTCAGGAAAAAAGGCCTAGGTATGCTGTCTGTACAATGAAATACTTAACATCAACTTACATTTCTCCTGAAACAACCCACTAGATACTACATTTTGGCTCAGGTCATAATAGAGTAGTATTACATGTATTGAATAATGTAGTCACAGAATTAAGGCATAAAAAAATCATTATATAATCTAGTTTTAGAGCTTCGTTACACATTAATTTTAGCCAGCTCTTCCATTGCCCACACATTAATACCTGACATGAAAAGGCATTAATGTGCAGACCAAGCTCCATATTACGCAGCTCGTTCCATTAATGTGTGGCCACTCCCCACAGATGACATGCCCAAATTGCAGTCCTTCAGCACCTCAGCATACAGTGTACTCTCTCCCACCCTCACGTTCTTCATGGAACTCCACTGCCAAGGGACAGTTCTGGCACCATGCCAACTCCCCCTCCTGCCCCCAGGGGTGTGGTCTTCCCCACTCCCAGTGCAAACAGCGTTAGTCCTGGCCTAGTCATAATAGTGATTACACAGGCGTAGGATGGGTAGAGGCTAGAAGTCTCTGGAACATCTAAACTTCTGACCTTGATGATGCTATGACCTACTTCAGAAACTGAGGCATGCACAGTTGAAACCTTATTATATAACCAAAGAGCAGGAACTTTGTTAATAAGTTATGAAGTGATAATGAATATGAGTGGTACAAGAAAATGATACTGCTGAGTGACATTGATTGATTGAGATGTGCAAGCAGTGATTGGACCATGGTATGATTGGCAGGTGGCATGAGGCGGCCACTACAAAAGCCAGTGTGAGGCACCATCTCGGTGTATAGGCCTGTGGGGTCAGGCCAACTCTCAGGATCTCAATTTTGCACTGTTAGACAGGAGGCTGTGACACAATTGCACATATACAAACACACAAATCAGTTAGTTGCATACACATGCACATTACCAGCTCAGGCACATACACATTCAAACCAGCCTAGGCACATGTATACCTATCACCAATTCAAGCACATACACTATACACCCCAAAAGTTAGACACAAATCACTAATTCATATATCCATATATATATATATACACGTGTGTATATACGTGTGTGTGTGTGTGTATATATACACACACACACACACACACACACAAACAAGCTCCTAACTTGGATGGTACAGTGTGCATGTGTGTGCTTGGGGTACCTGGGATACTTAGGGGAAGGTTCAGGTGAGAGGGTGAGAGAGTTAAAGTATAGGGAGTGAAAGTTGCCAGAACTGGGATTAGAACCGGTAGACTACAGGGGCCTGGGCTGAAGAACTGAGGCTTGTGGGTAACTTTAGTTTAATTGATCTTAATTGATTACAAGACAGTGCCCAGAGCCTGCAGAACAGGGGAATGATGCCAACACAGAGGCTGGGACTGGAGCCAGAGCTATGGGGGAGCTGAAAAGGTAGGTGGGGAGAGGGAAAATGCGACTAAGGGAAAGTGTGGGTGTTAAAGAGGGGCTCTGGGTGTGGGGAGCCAGAGGATGGCTTCAGGGCAGCTGGAGAAGTTGCAGGGAGTGGCGTAGGTGCTGGGAGCTGGAGAAAGGCTCCAGCTGCTGGAGAAAACTGCAGGACAGCCATGAGGAGCTGGAAAGCTTCGGGGGGGGGGGGGCGCACCCGA
>NW_005841839.1:890673-899938 GCF_000455745.1 Alligator sinensis | reverse complement strand
TGTACTGAGCATGTGTGCTCCATGCAGGGATGTGCAGTTTCGGGTGTCTATAATGGTGGGGTACAATGGTCGAGTTGCTGGTTCTGCAGGGTCTTTTGTCTTTCAAATGCTGGGTTCTTGTCTCTGTTCCTGGGTGAGGTCCGTGGTTCTGGGATGAATCAATGCGAGATGATGGCCCAGTCATTACAGGCCATTCAGTAGAGACCTGCTACCATTCTATTTCAGTCATTCCCAATTATTCTCATTCATCCGGGAACCAATGTACATGGGAGGGGTACGTGACTCATACAGTTGCAACATGGAATGCCCAGGCAGAGGACAGAAGATGGAGGCTTGACATATTACATAGAAACTTGACATGACTTTGGTTCACTTACAAACACAGGCCTAAACCATACAATATCCATATGAAACAATAAAAATCAATACGAAAATGATAATAATACAATATACAACAGTAAGAATCAATACACACCTAATAATAATACAGTATAAAACAGTGGTTATCCAAAACCAAAAACTTGCTACCAAAATAAAAATGTTAAAGCTTATCCTAAGTCTGAGCTCACTTATACTTATCTAAGGAGAATAGAGAGGGAGAGAAAAAGTCAGAAATGGTTGGGGAAGGGGAGGGAATGCATTTAAAAATAGATAAATAAAAGAAAAATGGGGGGTTTTGCTACAGGTGTATGCGTGCTCATGTACAGGATTGTACAGGAGCGCACGTGCATGAGTGTCTGTGTTTGTGGTGAAGAGTACATGTGTTGAGAAGCTGTGTGAGCTGAATTTGAGAGCCTGAGAGTTTTGTGCGGTGTTGAATTTGCTGGAGAGGCTGGGAAGGTGGGGAGTGCGGGTGCTGAGTAGAGTTTGGGGGGACACTGGGATTCTCACCTGAGATACTCACCTTCATGTCCCATCAGATGGGTAAAGTGTCACCCTTCCCTTTTGAGGTCTCCAAGTACTCCACTTTGGAGGAAAGGGCAGAAATCCCTGACAGGGATGTGACAGCAGGACCTGCAGCCTGGGTGTCTGTGCTCTTGGCTGCCACCGCCGGTGACAGGCCGGTATGGCTCTCTGTATATATGTGTATATAGCGTTCTGCTAAGTTGTTGGTAACTAATTCATGTAGCTATGATTATTGTTATTTTTGGTTTGTAATACAGATTGCTTATTAACACTTACTTTGGTGTTTGTATTCATTAATAGTAGTGGGCCTCAGGGTGGGGCTGAGCCGCAGGCCAATACTGTAAGGGATTAATCCTTTCAGGTGCAAGCGAATCTTAGACCCCTGGCACAGTAGAAGCCTAACAAACCTCTGTCTCTGTAAATACCATAGCCCTTGTGCCAGGCCAGTCTTCACCAGGGGTGCAACCCCATGCAAACAGCTTGCAGAGCACATGCCACTTAGATAGGCAGCAGGGCACAAACAGTCTGGAGGGGGTGGTGGGGGAGATACAAGGTAGGGGGCAAATCAGGTTTCCTTGAGCTAGGGCTTCCTTCCCAGGGCAGGGGCAGTAGATCCCCCAAAAGTGCCTTTCCTCACCACTCCCAGCCACCCCAAGAAACATGACCAGCACTCCTCATACCCCAATCACTGTCTCAATCCCAATTTATTAAAACATGAACCTTCTTTAATTACTTCCTTTGTTTCTTTTTAAATTCTTTTTTTTTTTACTTCTTTTTATTTTCTCTTTCAGTAGCTGACTACCTTCTTTTCACCACCCATCCCCATTTCATTTCCATCTCCCATTTCCTTACACACCCCTATCCCATTTACTCTGTGTCCCAGCTTCATGTTTCTGTCCTCACAACCCCACCTTTTTTACACCCCCACCTAGAACAGGGATATAAGTTTGTTCTGGCTCGCCAGCTCTCTAGTGGTAACTCACACCTCTAGTTCCTAGCCCAGACCCTGCTTGCCAGCTGTCTAGTGGCAAGTCCCAGCTGTGCAGGTGGGGGACAGTCAGAGGTTTTTAGCCTTAAGATGTAACTGCTCCAAACTTGAGCTAGAGCTGACGCTGTTTGAACAGTTCAAAGTTCAATGTGTAACAAGACTATTGAATCTAGTTATCCCCATGCATAAAGCATATGTATTTGTATAAAGCATAATTTTCAGAACAGCTTGTGGTCATGATTTGAAAACAGTACTTTTCGGGCTAGTTTGTTGCAGTGGTTAATTTGATCATTGTTTTAAAAAGTGCCTTATTTCTAATATAAATCTTTCTGGCTTCAGATTTCAGCCATTGGTCCAATTAATTACAGCAATGCAAACCCATTAAAGGAAATAAGATTGCACAGGTTCCACTGAGAGTTCAATGTAAAGAAAATGAGGTTAAACCAAGGACCTAATCTGACCTTAAAAATCTTTATTACTGCTGATGAGGTACAAGAAGGGAAAAATCCAGCTTGACTTTCAAATCCCAGGCTGAGTTTGGACTGACAGCTAGAACAAACATATTTTAACTTGCAAACAGAACACATTTGATAAAGGAATCATTTGGGGTTTGATATTTATTTTTGCCTCGGATACCAGTTTTACAGAATCACTTCTCAATAGAGCCAAGTCAAGATTCTGTCTGCAGTGGGATAGTTAGTTTTGTCGTATGTGGGATGCTGTTTTGCTGTTTGAATTCACATTTTGAGAAAGATTGCCTTTCAGCTTAGCTCTTACTGAAATGTAGTCATCTAGAGGTGGCCAACACTTGGGCTCAGTAGCAGTATAGTAAGCTATTTGTAGTTTGGTGCTTTTAAATATCTGTCTCACATTTTCTTTTAGCAAGTAGATTGGTCCACTTTCTGAAATAGTATGTGTGCTTATGCATCTATGTTCAAAACACTTCTTAAGCATATATGCAACTGTAAAAGATATATTTTTAAAGTTTAACATATACCTGAATGCTATCCTGTGTAGGATTTCTCTGCCTAACACAAGCCCTTAATGTCTCAAAGTGCTCATTAATTGCATATTGATTTTGTTAAGAGGCTAGAGTCTGCCCAACCATATCTAAGCAGTGACCAAATCACACCTGACAGTTGTTCTCCCGTGTTATTGCAAGCTGGTTGCTTTTGTTATTGGCAAAGGTGTGATTTGTAGAGAAATGAAACATCGCTAACCTTGCATTGCTAGATCATGAAATGTTTAAAGTTAACTTTAATCATGAAGCCAACAAACTTATGTAAAACAGTAAAACAGTTTAGGTATGTACAAACATTACACTTAACCCCCCCCCCCAAACTTCTTAGGGTGATCTAAATGGCTGGGTGTACAAGAATTCATAGAGTTTAATCTCCCTAAAAATGACATGCCCAATTTAAAGTTAATACACCTCAGAGGTAAATTAATTTTAGATCAGCTGCATTAACCTGATCTAAAACAAGTTAACCAAACCTAATGAACACCTCTGCACATTCACAGCACTGTCCTGCAGCTGGGAAAGCCCAGCCACTTGCCCAGTCCCAAGGCTGTGCTGCTATAACCCTCTAGCCCTAATTGGGCTATTTTTACGTCCCCCACACCCTTAATCCCATTATTCCTTCCCCTCATTTTAGTTATCTCCAGCTGCCCATGTAAATGCCTGCATGTGGCAAAACCCAACTCAAGTTAAGCTGTCTCAGAGTAAGCCGCCTAACCTGAGTCAGATCATTTGAATGTTCATTACTATCCTTAGTGTACATATAGTATTAAGGGCTGTAGGCATGTTATTTAAAAGGGTATATATACCCTCTTATACTATTGGAAAAAATAATACACTTAAGGAAGTTAATTAAGTTCTTTATAATCACTCTAATAATTTTTGTTCAGATAGGTTAGGAATTTGCAACTCACACAGTTTTCCACATTTTCAGGGGAGCTCTGTTTCAGGGGATTGCATTTTGATTTATAAAATAAAGGACAGGGACCCACTGGTAAAAGGACAGATATCTGGATTTCTCCAAATCTTAAAAAGGATCTTCTGTCATATAAAGTTCCTCTTCTACTCACTAATCTCTGTGTCTATTTTGAATGCTGTAAGTGGCCTTGCTAAGGTATTTTTGGAAGCCAACTTACAATTCAGAGGTTTCTTTTTGTAGGAGTTGCATGTCTTTAGCTGTGGCCCAAAATGAACATTTTAAGGACAGCATACCACCAAACTGAGTCCCTCCATCCTACAGCAGTAAGTGGACAATGATTCAAGTGGAAATTTCTTTTGAGTGGATCTGACATTGTAAATGGGAGACAAATAGACACATGTATTTAAAAATGTATGCAAAATAAATTTTAAAATGCATGTAAAATGGCACAAATGAACAATAATTGTTTTTGTTTTCATGCTTCTTATTTTGAATAAAACTTTTTATATTCAGAATGATGTTTCTAGCCAATAGGAATGCTTGTTAATATTGGTTATTCCCCATACAAATATCAGATTCTTGTGTTCAAGAAAACACAAATAATCCTTGCTAATTCATATCCAGAGTTCTATTCCAGGCAGGGAATTTGCTACTAACCTCTGGTTTATCAGCCTGAGAAAACCTTTTATCATATCAAATCAGACCTTATCTTATGCTAACAGAATAGCATCAAATATTTTCTCCAATATTTTATGACAAGAATTCACCAGACTATTATTAGGTACTTGGAAATGTCTTCAAATATTTGCAGAGAGAGATTAGTTTTGTTAAGTATTTCAAGGGAGAGGAATTTCTTTTTAAGTAAAATATAGCTCTTTTGATAAAGCTTTAATAGTAAACAATTACATCTGTGTACAGAAAGAAAAACTCGAGTGTATTAGATGGAAATTAGATAAAATTAGATCCTTTCAGTGATGTTGTGTTGTTCATGACTACCTTCCCTGTCCTTAAAAATCGATAGGATCTTATGAATAAAAGATCAATTCAAATGCCCATCAATGACAGTGAACTTACTTTCTTCACATGATTTTTCTCAAATCATTTTAAGTGTTTAAAAGTTTCTTTTATCACTGTTAGTTTGCTACCACTTTGATTATACATGAAATAAATATCCACCTATAAGATTCTTTTGAATATGTATAATATAACTAGTCCGTGTTTCAATTATGAAGTTATACAGTACACTGCAGATTTTAATCATAAACCTTGCTTTTACATTTTATGAAACACATTACTGGTGTATTTTCAACCTATGAAGACAAATATAGATTAGACAGGGAAAAACAATAGTAGTTTATTTTTGGGTCTTGTTCTTATTTTATAACCTTTGTTAATAAGTGGGAAATATATTTTCTGCATATTTCATAGTTTCATAGAGTTGTTAGGGGCTGGAAGGGACTTTGTACTAAGAGATGGATTTTGCAGTCTCGTACCTATGAGACCATCCTTTGTTGAAACAAAAGGTACAGCTGTATCAACAGTGTTACTGATACAAATAAGAATTGTCATGTTTTCTCCCTGTTGGCATGGAGCATGACTGCCTTCATTAGGAACTGGTAGAAGGAAACAGAATGGATCAAGATATAAAGATATGGAGCTGGTAATTACATATGGGAATTTCAAGAGCTACAGAGGCAAATATAGTGCTCTCACAGCACTTGTGAATTGGAGGACTAAAAAGTACACTTTCTTGTTTACTGTCCACAGGAAAGTTTACCCTTAGTTCTTTATCACCTACCCCCATCACTCAGTGGCTGGGTTACTCCTTGAAAAATTGGACATTAAATCTGTTGCATGTTTTATCCCAGCTAACATTGCTGTGGGTGATTTCCTCATCCATATAAATGTCTAGTCCATCTTGCTAGGTTCATGCTTTTAACTATGTCTTTGTCAGTGAACTCTATAGGTTAGTTTTGTGTTTTATAAAATTTATTTTCTTGATTTAAATCTAATGTGTTGCATGGTAGTTTAAATGCCCCTTTGTTTTTGTGTTCTGAGAGGGTAAATAGCAGCACCTGATCTATTGTCTCATTTTCTCTGTTTCTATCTTGCTGTTTCTCATTCATCTCTTTTCCAAACTAAAAAACAAAAACCAAAAAAATTAAAAGCCCCTCATTGGCTACTCTTTCCTTGGGTCTTTCCATTCTCAAATCATACTATTTTAGTACTGGAGTCTGCTCTCTTTTTGCAGTCTTATTATAGGGTGACAAGAACTGGGCAAATCAGCTGTTCTAACTTTACTGTGACATGCAATGTGTTTCTACTGAATATTCTACTTTATAAGATCTGGCAAGGTCTATCTGCCAATTTTGTTAGTAATACACGTTTAACCATGAAATAACTTTATATTAAATAAAGATTTGTGTAACCAGGTAGTTTTATATTACTGCACTTCTGGCATTTATGCCATCATTATCCTGGAATATAATTCTTGGCAGTAGTTTGGGACACTGTTTGGGAAGAAAAGAAAATCATTAGGCCTTAAGTACTTTTCTTCAGTCTACACATTGGAAACATGTGTGTATTTGTTTGTGAACTATACCATTTTTTATTTATTAAAAATGGCATTTTAAATCTGCTGAGATCCTTAGTTTGATAAGACTTATACTAGGAATATTTAATAAAATTGATGCTTATAATATAGGGTACCAACAGCCATTGCATTTAGATCAACCCAATAAGGGTTAAAGTCAATCAAATGCTCATCAGCGCAGGCATTCAGTGAGGTTTAAATTACTCAGAAAATGGTAGGCCCTATCTAAGTTAGGTCACCTCCTTGGAATCCAAGGAGGTGATCTAACTTAGATCAGAAATAGGCTAACCTGATCTATCAAGCATTTGTATACATTCAGAGTGCAGTCCTAGGGCTGGGAAACCCAGTCCCAGGGCTTTGCTATGCCTACCCGCCAAACCCTGACGAGACCTGACCCTCCCAAGTCCAGACAGAACATTTCCACCTCCCAGGGACCCACCAACCCTGTCATGGACTCACCAGCTCCCCCACTGATCCCACTCACCCCTTGCCCTGTCCTGAGTTAAATTAAGCCACATGAACATACACTGTGTGTGGCAAACAGCTGTGTGCACCCATAAGGTTTATTTTAACCACTTATAGCCTGCTTACCAGGTTTAAACATTTCATGGTTAAATAAGGGATTTTGCAGTCTCGTAGCCACCAGACTCCCCTTTGTTCAGACAAAAAGTATAAATGCATCAACAATGTTATTCTTTCAAATAAGAATTGCCATGTTTTCTCCCTTTGTCTGATCACAGGCAGGGTGCTTAAAATCTTAAAGATGGGTGTGCTATAAGGGCCTAAAGCAGACACCAGTTGTAGACAAAGATAATATTGATCAGTTTAACCACTGGCTTCCTCCTTTTTATGCATGTAAAATCAGAAAAGGGACTTGTCATAATTCAAATATATTAGGGGAAATTATCTTCAACAGGAAGCAGAAAGTGCTTCAGTCTCATGAAAAACTAAAACCAAAGAAAAAAGCATGTCCTGTATAACTTTGTGAAAGGAATCACTGAATGATACCTTACCATTTTGAGCTAAACACTTATCACCTTTCTCTGTCAGCAGTGATAAGTTAAAGTTTAGTCAAAGAATGAGAGTTGATGCAAGATGGCACTGATGGAACATCGAAAATTACTTTTAATCTTGATCATTCAGAATTCAATTTGATACTTATGAATATCTGAGTTCTGTAGACAATCTTGTTGTGGATAGTTTTAAAAATTTGAAGTTTGTAGTATTTGGTAGATTACCTGGTTGAAGGTAAATTGTTCTTGGATTGTATACTACATTTTTTCTATAACTTTATAAAACAATTAGTTTATTGTTGGCTAGGATGATTAAATTTTAGCTCCACACAACAGTAACGTGTCATAATTTAGATTTAAAAAAGGAAAGAAAACAAATGATGTGCATATTACCATAAGAGCAATTTTACAGCATAGTTTAATTATTTGGTTCAGTAATGTTTAATAATTATGTCAACATTGAAATCCCTCACAATCCAGTCCCTTCAAAAACTAAACAACTGTTTCATTACCAGTAACTAATTTACAAGGCAATTTCAAAATCTCATGACTTCTTGTCTCTCTGAGATTTACAGTCACTAATAAAAGATCTCAACTAGGAGGCATGAATTAACAACTCATTAAAAGGAGAGCATAGAATCAGGTTTTTCATTTTCTGCTGTTTCTCTCTCACTGTCAAAAAGTCTTTTTGACTCATCCACAACTTGTAGGTGACAGCTGCAAATCTGGCAATTTACTCACCTTTTGAAATACTTCTATCATCCAATTCTTTAAAAATTGAGAAGCATAAATGGGATTTCCCCACCCCTAGTCTTGGAATCATTTGTCTTTCCTTTCCTATTCTGAGCTTAGAGTGTTTATTCCCTTTAGACTTAACTGCAAAAAGTGGTGACAACATCTGTATATCCTTACAACTGAGTGTGATATTATTAGCCAGGTGTCTGAGTTCAGGAAGGAGTGATCCCAAGATCAGTTTAGTCAGGCTTTTTTTCTCTGGTCTTCAGCTTTTACTATTTCAACATATCAGTATGGTAAAGCAGATATCCCTTCCCCTGAATCCCAGGTCTTCTGCAGGTGCCTGTCTTACCTATATGATTTCATTCTATGGGCCACCCGAGTCATAGATTCCACAGGCGACCTTGTGAGGGAGCTGCGGGTGCTCGACCACCTGGGTGACAGCAAGCATCACCTACTGGAATTCACCATCGATAGATAGATTCATAGATTCATAGATGTTAGGGTTGGAAGGGACCTTCAATAGATCATCGAGTCCGACCCCCTGCATAGGCAGGAAAGAATGCTGGGTCTAGATGACCCCAGCTAGATGCCTATCTAACCTGTTTTTGAAGACCCCCAGGGTAGGGGAGAGCACCACCTCCCTTGGGAGCCTGTTCCAGACCCTGGCCACTCTAACTGTGTAGAAGTTCTTCCTAATGTCTAGTTTAAATCTGCTCTCTGCTAGCTTGTGTCCATTATTTCTTGCAACCCCCAGGGGCGCCTTGGTGAGTAAAGCCTCACCAATTTCCTTCTGTGCCCCCATGATGAACTTATAGGCAGCCACAAGGTCGCTTCTCAACCTTCTCTTGCGGAGGCTGAAGAGGTCCAGGTGCCCTAGTCTCTCTTCATAGGGCTTGGCCTGCAAGCGCTTAACCATACGAGTGGCCCTTCTCTGGACCCTCTCCAGGTTATCCACATCCCTCTTGAAGTGCGGTGCCCAGAATTGCACGCAGTACTCCAACTGTGGTCTGACCAGCGCCCGATAGAGGGGAAGTATCACCTCCTTGGATCTATTCGTCATGCATCTGCTGATGCACGATAAAGTGCCATT
>NW_005841839.1:874194-889985 GCF_000455745.1 Alligator sinensis | reverse complement strand
TCCAGTCCTCCAGGACCTGGCCCGTGTGCCACGAGTGTTCAAATACTCCCGCCAATGGCTGCGCAATGACATCAGCTAGTGCCTTCAGTACCCTCAGATGGAGCTCATCTGGGCCTGCTAACTTAAACACATCCAGTTCCTCCAAGTGCCTCTGCACCATCTCAAGGTCTACGCTTGGTAGTCTGGCACCCTGCTGCTGCCTCTCTACAACCCCAGTGAGAGACTTGTCTTGCCCCTCGCTTAGGAACACTGAGGCAAAGAACTCGTTGAGGAGTTCAGCCTTGTCCCCCCTGTCTGTCACCAATTGCTTATGCCCATTTAGTAGAGGTCCTATTCCACCCTGGGCCTTCCTTTTACTCCCTATATATCTAAAAAACAATTTTTTGTTATCCTTAACTTGGGATGCCATCCTCAGCTCCATGGTAGCTTTGGCCCGTCTAACTGCCTCCCTACAAGCGCGAGCAGAGGAGGTATACTCCTCTTTAGTAATCTCTCCCCGTTTCCATTTTTTATATGCCCCCCTTTTTGCCTGTAGGCTGCTCTGGATTTCTCTGGTCAGCCAAGGAAGCCTCTTGGCCCCTTTCCCCCTTTTTCCCCGCATCGGGATCGTCTCCCTCTGTGCCCAAAGGATCATTTCCTTAAGGCACAGCCTCCATGTGTCCTCCATGTGTTGCATTATTTTCCCTTCTGACTAAAGGGTTTCTTGCCAGTATCCTCTCTCTACTTCTACCAGCAGTTGCTGCCGTCCTACAAGCTGTTTGTCTGGAACTTGACCTGCTACAGGCCCCAAGTCTATGTAGTCAAGCTATTTTAAGGAGTTCTTCTTATCTTGGAATCTCTTGTGAGAGCCTTATCTGCTCCGTGTAACTCCCCAAACCAGAAACTAGACAAAAATGTCAACTTGCAAACCTGCAACTGTTCTTGATTTAGGTTACATAACAATTTTGACTGCTTTGTAGGCTGTGCATAAGAAAAGAAAAAAAAGTGCATTTTAGGAGAGGACTGGTGGACACTATATGGGGGGGAGAGAGAGAACTTCTAAGATATAGCATGTGCAGACTGTCTTGGTAGGATTGTCAGTTTTATTATCACTCTATGCTGAATATATATTTCAGAGAATTCACTGAATGGAGCAGAATGATCGTAGACACCTAAGAGATAATGCTGTTTTTATTTAGCTAGCTAGCCAGGGCAGTCTTCAAAATCAGTGTGGTATCACAAGTCCAAACTATAGTTCAGGAGTTTTTAGTTCAGGAGGTTCATGAAAGTTTTAGATAAGGACACTAACTTGATCTGGCAAAATTTCTAAGCCCAGGTTAGAATTTGAGGTTCACCCATCAGGAACTTCTGCTATTGATAAGTGTTTTATCTAAACCATGAAATACCTAAGAATCTCTTTTGAAAGCTGAACACCTCTTGAGTTTCCAGGAACTTCTGGTTGAGAAAGTAGATGTGTATGTGTTAGGCAATTGATTTCTTTGACAGTTTAATTAATTCTGGGGTATAGAAATATTGACTGGTTCTTTTCCTTTTCTTTTCACCCCGCAGTGCACAATAATACCTTAAAGGTATTTACAAACTCTGTGATGAGGGAATTGACTATTTGAAGTATGGCCTAAGTTCTTCTTTAATGTTTCTACTGATCTTGAAAGTTTGTGTGTCTTCACTACTTTGCCTTGAATTTTTTTTTTTTCTTCAGTTTGTGAGTAAAGTTGGAAGTATTGTTTTAGTTCAAGGACTTTTATACTTCATGTTTCTATTCTGATGCCTGCCTTTTATGATCTGTAGAAGGAAGTATTAGCATGAAATATCCACTAAGGCTAAGGAGAGACATTCAAAAAGCCTCAGCCTGAATTGATTAAATCTTTGCAGGTTGGTCTAATCTGCCTGGGTTGAACCAGTTTGCAAGTGCATAGACATTTTCTCTGGACTGAGGAAATTCAGTGCCTGCAGTGGCTCAGGCTAGAAGCCAGGGGGTGCTAGAACAGCCCTCCCTTCCCTTCTATCATGCTGAGCTGAAGGAGGTGTGGCCAGGCCCCAGCAAGATGCTCTGATTAGGGATGGGTGTCAACTGCCAACCTGCCTGCACTGTCCTGGGCTTTTCCTCACTTGTTGCTCAAGGGGTGAGAATGTTGCCAGCCCCCGCCTACCATTCTGAGGCAAATAGGGGGTGCAGTGCATGCATCTGTTGATGATACTGAGCTTTTCAATGTATCTCTCCCTGCATCTTCATACTGTCCGCAAACCCAACAGGTGAGGGAGCCAGCAGGGGACTGATAACACAACATTTATCAGCCCATCAACAAAACAAAAGCCTCTCTCATTAGTTCAAGCTGTTCTTAAACAGCTTTTTCCAAGGAAGGAAAGGAGAGACATACCAGCTGACCTGTTGATTAACCCTAATAGGCACTGTTTTGTCTTCCTGTCCCAGTGACATTGGAGACCACACACACAGATACCTCTCAGCATTATCTAGAAAACCACATGCCTAGGGTCTGTGGGGCTGGGGTCTATTCTGTGGGAGATGAGACAGAGGGAGGGAGTGGGGATGCCTGCTTGAGCAGCAACCAGTGAGGGGGAGCTGGGGCAGGTAGAAGCAAGGCAGATGCTGCTGTGCTTTCAGTCTTCACCAAAGCTCTGGCTAGGGAACAGAGGGGCAGGGCCAGCTCTCCCCTCTGGAGTAGACATCCCAGCCCAGGGCTGCAAAGCATCTGGGATGCTGGGGGACTCTGGTTTAACTTCAACCAGGAAGGGGTCTGCAACAGACATTCCATAAACCGGTGTGACCCAAATCAATTAACTCTGATACTACAGTCAACCAGGTTTATCATAAAGCAGTTTCAGCCATTTTGAAACTGGTTTATGTGCACTGAATGTATGTTCAGTTACAGTTTTATAACCAGTTTCTGATCAGTTAAACTGGTTTATGTGTAATGTCTATCCCTAGCCTAAAGGAAAACATAGTCTGACAAGGAAAGAACGTGGTTCACAAACAGTTGAGATTATCTGTTTCCATTTCAGTTTAATAAAATCAGAATATGCTGTGACTGAATTAATTTCATAAAAAATATTAACAAAACACATAATAGAGTTTTATTCCTCATTGAATGTAATTACTTGTTATTTTTTAGGTGAAAATCTTCTTGAAGATTTATTTAGCTTTGCTTATTTTCTGTTTGCTGTAAGAAACATAATCCTAAATATGGTCTGTGGTCCACTGTGCATGTTATTCTTTCCTGTAAAAACAAAAACAAAAACAAATTCTTTCTTTAAAAAAAATTACTTTCTGCAGTAAAAAGGCTAAAAGCCAAAATGCATCTTGAAATGATAAGAGTTGGATACATCAAATCATGAAATTAATTGAACTGATCCTACAAAAGGTGCTTTGCTGATGATGGTAAATCTATTAATGTTAAATTGCTCCTTAGGAAAGAAAATTATACCAAAATCTCTCTGCCCCATCACTCACTTCCCATGCACATGCACAAAATTACATGTTCTTTAAGGGCCACTGCATTTTGTCTTTTAGGGGATTTTAAGAGATGCCCTTTGGGGATTTTTCTGCTTCATGCATACACACACATGCGCATGCACACCTTTTTAATATATATATTAAAACTATATATAACTTTAACTATATATAACTAAAAGTAAAAAATATATATATTTTGACAATCTTAAATTAAGCCATGCTAAAGTAACCAGGTTTGTGCAAAGGATATATTATTATTTTAAATATGACCAGTTTGCTTTTGTGAGGGCTGTTGGGAGGCACAAATGAGAGAATAAACATTGTCTGAAAAGTGTACAGCATACGGAAGTAATCTCAGGTAAAGAGATTAGCATTCACTGTATCAGTGGTGGGAGGCAAATAGGGTGGCACTTTCAAGATTAACTCATTCAGTGAGCCATAAACTTTCATCAAAAGCATCCTACTTCATCAGGTGCTATAAACAGAATTTCAGGGAGCTGGTGTACTAAGTAGGAAGTAATAAATATATCGCATAAGTATGTAAATAAATATATAGAAAAATACCAATGGTGGTATTTGATGGCAAATTTACACAATCTGTAAATCTCAGATTATCTCAGCCATAAGGCCTTGAGTCTGCAAATGTGTATTCATATGTTTAATTTTGCTCTCATAAGTAATTGCATTGAGTTCAGTCCCTGACCCTGAGTCAGGGTGTTGTGGTCATCTGCAAGCTTCCAGAATCATAGAACCATATTAAAAGCAAGGGAAACTGAAGAGTTGTAAGGGCCTGTAAGAAGTTAGATGTGCTTTACTGACTTTCTGGAGTCCTGAAATCTCCTCCTTTCTTCAGGTGTAATTTATTTACTTAACTGTTTCATCTTTGAGATCAGATGTAAAATCAAACTCCTGCTTATTTGGAAATAGCAAAAATCCTATGGCACATTTTTGGTCAAAGCTAAAATATTTGCCTCATGTCCTGGCCATATTCCCATTTAAGTAATTACATCTTGTCTACCTAACTTCCCTGTACAGTTGTAACTAGACATTGAGTTTTCCACTTCCTCTTAAAATTACAATCTTGCTGTCAGCTCTTCTATTCTCCCCCTGTCTCGCTACCCAGTCCCTTAATCTCTTATCTGTCTGCTAAACTATTGCTATTTCTGAATGGAAAATATTATAGTTTCATCTCTCTCTTGCCAAATACTCCTCACTCTATACCTTTACCGCCTCCTCTCCTTTCTCCTTCGGGGTTTCACTAGTGTCTAAATTCCCAAGCACACATACATATAGTGAGGCTCCTGATAGATTTTTCAGTCCCTCCTGCTCTAGCTTCTTCCTCAGGAAGATCTTGTGCTTTGTTTTTTGTTTGTTTGCCTTGATTGTTTTTTTTTGTTGCTCTTTACTTGCATTTTCCCTCTATCCCCTCATACTTTTTCCTGGTAATGACAGGAAAGTTTTACCTAAGAAAATAAAACAAAATCTGAAGGTGGTCAGGCTTGGCTCTTGGTAATCCAGTTTCTAAAGAGCTCATCATTGACGTAAATTCCATGTGCCTGAAAATTCGCTCCCTAGTGGGGGATGAATCAGGGCGACTGGCCTGCGCCCCGTGGCCGCAGCCCCTCCAGCAGGGCCCGCCTAGTGGTGGTGACTCCGTGCCACTGCTGGTTTCATGTCTGGCTGCTCACCACTCCACTGCCACTAGCTTCTTCGTGTCTGGGCCCCAGACAGACAGATTTGCCCAGGGTCCCACACCCTGCTAGGATTGTCTCTGATTGGGAGGGAAAATATTCATGGGGTGTAGTGTTTGGCAGAGGGAGAAGGGGGAGGAGGTTATTTGTTTGTTTGCTTTGTTATCTTATCTCTTAGGTGTTGGTTTTATATATTTTGAATTCCTTGCTCTGATATTACCGGGAGAAAGATTTTGCTATATAAAGCATAAGCAGTTGCACAGAATTGCAGCTTCAGATGACATTTGCTCCTCTTCTGCCTTCATTGTCTCCTCTACCTAGCTTGCTTGAAGTTGATAAAGACAGAGATGTGTGCTCTTGGTCTGAATTATTTTCTTCTACAGTTATGCATAACCTAATTTGAAATATCCTGAACCTAACTTACCAATCAGTCTGTTGCATCAAGTTCAGGCATGCTTGCATAGCTACACAAATCAACCAAAGGCATATAATGATGGATAATAACAGATCCCAGTAGCCCATTGCATTGTTATATTTATATTGAGGTATCCAGAATAATAAGAGAGTTCTCCAGACATACTAATGGGAAGCTTCGTTTAACTTTTTTTGTCTATAGCGACAAAATATAAAATGGCTTCCTTCTCTCAAAGTGACCAAAAGACAAATTTCAAACCCACAATGGCATTATAATGCATCAGAAATGAAAACAATATAAGGATTCATCATCAGTCAGAAAATAAAAGTGCTTTTAAACCATCAAGAGCATAGTATATGCTATTCTAATTTATTTCTGCTTCAAGTTTCTGAAATATTTATTAAAGAATAATCTGCAGAATAATGAATATAGCTTTTCTATAGATGTACAAAATGCATGCTATATTTCTACTATATCTTCTTATTAAATATTTATGTTGTTGTGTGTTTCTATTCACTTCGGGACTGGCCACTGACTGCTCTGCCTCTTGGCAAACATAGATAGGCCAGCTAAGGTAAAAGGCGAGGCCGCTGCTTTAGAGATGGTTACTTTGAAAAAGTGCTTTTCAGTGTTTTAAGGATTTAAGAACATTAGAAAGTTAAATATTTGATAAGGTAGTTACACTTTTTAATACTGTATATATCTCATAAATTTAACATGCTGAACTGCCCAAAAAAAGGTGGGTGAAATGATTTGGAAATATAGAATATGTTTTATCAGACTGATCTTATTCCTCTTAGTGGAAAGAAAATGTAATTCTACTAATAATTAACTTAAACGTATCATTGCCCATTATAAAAAGACTTATTAAGCCAAAAATAGAAAAGAAACCATTCTGGATGGGGTCAGGGATTATGAAAGCAATATCAATTTATAAAGACAAGGTAAAAGTTCAGCCCTACTATACCATGTGACACCAGTGTGCGAACAGTTATTTCTGAATAAAGAGATCTTGGAGAACATAGTTCTATGTTCTGCAACAGAAATAATAGAAAATTAATATATAGCATGCCTCATATACAGTCATTAATTTCTGTATCACTTAATCATTATTTCCTATCCCATGCATTATGCCTCTCTCTCATACTTTCCCAATCTCTGGATTTTTAGTGTGCCTAGCTACTTGTGACTCATAGTTTAAAACTACAAAAAGTCAGTAGTTCATTATTTGATGCAAGGTTTGCTGATTTTGCCAGAGCATCTCAGGAAAAGCAAGAAGATAAAGAGGTATGATGTAGTTCAAAAGGAGGCCTGAGTACATCAAGCCTGATAAGCCAGGCTGCACCTACTTATGTTAATGAGGCTTTTGCAGGGGAACAATTAACGAGCAATAAGCACAATAAAATATATTAGTGAATAAATTTAAACTGTATCCTAAAATAAATAAGAGATTTTTTAGAAATGCTGATTCCCTCCTAGGGAATTCAGTGCATGTATCCCAGTTTCTTCACTGATTAGCATAAAGGCTCTCTTTGCTTCCAAGCTCAGTGCATGAGAACCAGGATTAACTATTGTTATTTTGTGGAAGGAAACAATAATGTTGTGAGCAGGCAATCAAGAAATATTTTTGTTCTGCTTACCCAATATCAGGAGATTTTCCCATCCAAATAATCACCTCTCCAAATGTTGGCTTAAGTAAGTGTCAGGACTTGTCTGTGTGATACGCTGACCAGAGAGAAATCCCACCCTCCCTTCTGGTTCAGACTATGGCTTCAATTTATAGGTAAAACATTACTTAGCTGGGCATATCTACATTTAGCATTCTTGATTCTGTATTTGGACTTGTCAAATAGTTGGTCAGTGTACCAGTACCTATTGCTGCTACTTGTTGCACGTCTACCGTACTCAATGGTTTATACGAAAATGCATTACCACTGCAAGGTTTTGATTGTAACGTAGGTCAACGAGGTTGTTGAATTATTAAACTCATTGCTTAATTTATAATTTCTTATGCTTTTTCTTCAAATCTTTGAGGTCTCTGCCTTCAAAATAAGTAACACCAACCACATTGTGGTTTTCATGTTTAGTCATACTAAAGTAACTATTCATCACAAATCCATGGTTCAGGTTCCAAGTCTGGGTGGCCCGAAACAGACTAATAGAAAGGCATAGAGGACTAAGAACTCTAGAATCCCCAAATTTAGAATATGCACTTTTCAACTAATCTGCCACTCTGCTTCCCTCTGCTTCTCTGTTGTTACACTGTTGCACAAACTGCTAGTTTCGTGCCCCTGGAGGCTTGTCCAATTTACCTCAAGGAGAGAGTCACACACACACACAGGCTAGGTCCAACTTGAGTTTATTGTTTGCGCAAACAGATCGACAAAGGAGGTGAGTTGCTCAAAGCAGAGTCGACCTCGAGCCGTGCCCGAGGTTCCACTTTTATAGATAACAAACAGAGGGTTTCAGCGTGTCGCGCAATTATTGGCAGCCTTACAATTTCCTTATTGTTACATCTTGCCTTGCAGGTCGAACTCAACTTGTTATTGGTTATTGTTTCCTATCAAGTTTAGCACATGCGTAGTCAAAAAGCAGAACTGCGGCAAAAGGTCCTGTCGCATGCGCAGTCCAAAAGCAGAACTGCGGCGAAACTAATGCCCCTTAATAACCTCTTATCTTGGTGTAACCCTAGTGCACTGGGTAAGTATGGTTGCAAGATCTATGTGCAAAATAAACCTTAATCTATATGCAGAAGCTATTGCAAAACATGTTGAACACAAAAGCGATTGCAAAGGCCTGGTGGCCGAATTATAACGTATTTTTACCACAACACCTATACTTCTCTGGGACTCTGCAGTGGAAATCTGGATGAGCTAGGCAACACTTTCTGGTGGAATAAAACAGACTTGCATCCATCCTGAAATGTCTTTGTAAAATATAGACTAAAATATATAGGACAATATATATGCAAACATATTGTGTTATATATATAAGTTAGAGAGAGAGAAAAGCAGAGTAAAACAACATAGTAAATATAGAAAATACCAGCTTAAAGTACATGTTCTTCTTACTTTTTTGTTAAGCCTATTCCTAGCCCTTTGTCACATTATTAATTGAGGTTTGAAAACCTTAAACAAATTTTCCCTTCCAGGTATGATTTAAGATTTTCACAGTGGAATGTATATAGTGAAAAGATGATTTGTTGAAGGAAAGAAATAGACTACAAATACATCTCCTGATATTCTTATATTAACAGAACAGGCTTCAAAGAAAGTATTATTAATGATGTAATTAATATAGATAGATACAATATCCATCAAAGAGGTCATTACTGTAGAGGTGGGGAATTTGCAATTTGTATTAAAGATTCATTTCAGGCCTGTACTAAGGCAATATGAGCTGCTTAGCTTAGAAATGTGCTTTGCTAAATTGTGGAAACATACCCTTGAGATTGCTGTTAGACCCCCTTTGGTTTTGCCAAATGCTACAATATTTAGAGCATGAATCTGAATTAATTCTCGTGGTTTGTTTATTTATGCTTTACATATGTGGATACACCTGAATGTATAGGTGATGTTAACTTACTTTATGATTCTGATAAATGCAATTAGGTAAAGGACTCATTTGTATCAGTGCATAATCTAATTTAGCAGAATTACTTAAAATATTCTTACAAAAATATCCTTGTAAATATCCATCTGTAAGAATTTTTAAATGATCTAAGCATGATTTATAGTATAAGGCTGCTTCTAAAAAACAACTCCTAAAAATGTTTAAACTTTGCTATAAATAATTTTATCAGTCAGTCTCCTTCATGATATTTACAAGATTAACTAAGAATTTTTGCATTTACCAGCTATAGAAAGCACCCAATATCCTGTCCTAAAATCCTCATGATTTAATGATTAAGAATCATTGTACTGCCTAAAAAAAGATGAACAAATAAATGGCACATCATGAATTTTCACAAAACCTTTTGCTAAGAAGTCATCTGTTATGGCTAAGACACACAAACAAAATTAATTGTGCTTTGGTTATTTTAAAAGTATTCTGAAATGAAGATTAATACATGACTGTTTTAAGAAAATGGTTCTAGAAAGGACTTTGTATGCCATTGTGTTCAGTTCCTCGGTGTTACAAGCAAAGATATAACCCCATTCATAAATGGATTATATTCCATCCTGCAAGTAGCTGGGGTTTTTGCCTCAGCTACTCTGTCTCTGTAGATTGTTCCACATCACTCCTCTGGTACTTAGAAACTTTCTTTGTGTTTTCTACCTACATTTATTCATGGCTAGTTTATAACCTTTTGTTCCTGTACCAGCATTGTACTTTTGGTTAAATTCTTCTGTTCCCTTCTTTTTGGTGCACCCTGATTTTATTTATAGGGAGCTATCATATTCCTTATCAGTTGGGACCTACTTTATGTTTTTGTTATTTTGCAGAACCTGCAAAATCCACAACTATCCACAAAAATCAACTTTAAAAAAGCCTTCATAAAAATAAAATGCTGGCTTTCAGTGGTAGCCAGTAGTCTTCACTGCTTGGAAGCTGGCCTGGGAGGGGAAGATGCCAGCTGGCAGGGTGACATGAAGGGCAGCCAGCAGCCAAGGTGGTGGCCACCCTTTGTCCTTCCTCCACCCATGACCTCTCCGCCACTCGGCAGCGAGGGGAGGGGCCATACAAAGGGCAGCCAGCAGCCAAGATGACATCAACCCTCTTTGTCCCTCTTCCCACCTAGGGCCTTTCCACCAATCAGTGGCAAGGGGTGGTGCCACTGGTAAATGCCTGCAAAATTGGCTCTTTGTGCCACAACCAAGCCGCAAAAATTCCTTTGACTCACTTTGAATGAGAGAGATCCCTACCTATCAGCCTTCATTTTACTAGATGTGACAAGACAAAGTCTTTAGGGCTGTGACTATACAGCCTCTTGAGTGAGTTTAGGAGTATGGCCTGTTCTGCATGCTCCTAAGCTCACAAATTAGGTGGCACAGACACTTAAGGCACAAACCCCGGTGTGACTTGCAGCACCCTGCTCAGGCCTGCCAAACGTGGAGAGCCAGGACACATGTTTTCCAGGCCACTCAGGTGCACTCTTATGCCACCTATTTTGCCTAATTAGTGGGTTTGGGTATGCATAGTGTGGGTCTGAGTGGGTAGAGATTATCTCTTAGTAGCCTTCCTGGCCTTACTTCAGAGGTCATGTAGGCATACCCTTGGGCTTTTGTAAAAAAGGCTCTCTGTTTCTCTGACCTTTCTAGCAGAATTGTTCCATCTTGATTATTCTTTCTTTCCACATGTGACATTGAATGCATTATTCCAAATGAGTTTTAATCAGTAGCTTTTTTTTAACCAATAGCCTGGATACTTCCCTATGTTATCAGAAACACTTCTCTAAATCCATCCTAGGATTACACTTGCCTTTTTTATAATTGTATCAGAGTGGTGACTCAGTCATCCTGTGGTTGATGACTACACCCATGTCTTTCTCTCCATGTCATTTACCTTTCAGACTAAAGAAACAACTTAGTTGATTAGTAATTTCAATAATTTTTTTTCCTAGCAATTTCCATTTTCTGCTACTTTTTTCATCTGAGCAGGAGGCCTTTTCTTATTTGATGCTGGTTTGGTGGAACTGTCTATCTTCTAAAACTAGTTCTCCTTTAAGACTTGATTTTCAGCCTTGTATTTCCCTTTTTGTGCACCAGGAAACTAGGAACACGGATATAATAAGCATAACTGCAAATAAATGTTCATGTAAAATTGCATCTGCATTTACTTGCTCCCTTGCTTTGTTGGCTAAGAATATAGGCCAATGTTTAATATTTCACATCTTTAGATGTAAACTAAATGTGTATTATATGTTTGTCATATTAAACAATTTCATAATTATGAAATAAAATGAATTAATTTCTGATATGTGATACCTTCCTTGCTTGAAGTGATTTCAGGTATAGCCTACTTTTATTTATTTAAAGGGGAACCTGAAAGCTTTAGGTACTTGCAGCAAGGGTTCTGTCCAGTAACTTCATAAAGTTCACACTGTGGGTATTCAATATAGTACAGCAAAAATATACTTCCTGAAAATCTTACTGGTGGTACAGATGGCTGGTAGAGGAGGAGTTGATATGGAACACAGTGACAGAAGTGGGGCAGAATCTGTTTTGCTATGATGCACAAGAGGTCAAAGTGGTTCATTTAATGAAAAGTTCAGTCCAATGTAGGGTGACCCCTGGGCAAACTGGGACAGTTCCAGCTTCTATAGTCCAGTTCCAGCTAGCTGGCCAAAAGTCCTGGAGTAGAGTCCAGTAGGACATGGAGTGGAAAAGTGCACCAAGCAGGTAGTTGGGCAGGCACTGGACATGCCTGCAAGAGCATAGCTGCAAGAGCCTGGGCGTGCCTCATGTGGGCGGGGTGGTGCCTGCTCCGGCCTGTCTGCCTTGATCCCACACAGGAGCAGCGACCTACCGACCATCTTCCTGGAGCATCATGCCACTTTGCATACCCATCGGACTCCACTCCAAAACTTTTGACCAACAGATGGGGACCGGACTACAAAAGCCAGGACTGTCCCGGTTTGTCCAGGACATATGGTCACCCTAGTCCTATGAGACCATGGATAGATACAGAGAAGTTTTATGAAACAATTTCCACACAGAAGTACTGTGAAATTGTACCATTTTGGCAGTCTCCACATCTTTAGGGAACGTCCTCAGATGTAAGTGTTTTGATTACATACATTGGACAAAATAGGCTTGTTATGTATTTACTACTTGTTTATATGTCTTAGGCACCTTGTACTCATTACACTTAAGGTTAGATTAGTCTGTTAATCCTGTCTTAAATAGTAACACACATTACTATTCCAAACATTTAGGGAATTAATGGTGCCACAAATAGGGTAACCAGCCTCAAAAATATTACACAAAAATGTGGCATATTGTTGTGTCTGATTTCTGTTGTGCCTAAAATTGAATGCATGGCAAGGTTAGGACTACACTGGGGGACCCAACTGGCCTTGGTAAGGTCCCCATCAGTGGACAATCAACTAATTGTTGGCTGGCTCTGGAACTGCACTGGGGCTCAAACTCGGTACCCAGAGCTGGCTTATTGGAGCCCCAGTATAGTCCCAATCCATCTGATGATCAGTTGATCATTGGCTTCAGGGACCACACTAGGTCATTTGGAGCCCTGGTGTTGTCCTGCAGCCAGCCAACAATTGGCTGAATGTTGGGTCCCTGGCTTTCAACTTGCTGGTGCAGGGAGAACCTAGGAACATGATCCCAGGCTCCCCCCTTCACTGGCAAGTAGGGTGCAACTGAAAGCTGATCCCGGTCTCAAAAGCATGTGTCCTGCCATGGTATGTGGGATGACAGGAGACATGACTGTTTGAGATTAAGAATCATTGAAATTAAGTTCATTGAAATGAACATCTGTTAATAGCTTAATTGCCTATACCATGGCAAAAGCACCTTTGTGTTTTAAAAAATAATTTGTCCTGCATTGTAAACCAGAATGGGATCAGTGATGAATTTGAGAGCTTTTGAAATATAAATTTAATGTTTTTCTGTTTAGTTAGATTTAAACTATTTTTTGTTTGGTTCTAGGACTAAATTTACTATAATTACTGATGCTGTAAAGGTTGTAGATGGCAGTGTGACAGTTTTAGATAAGGGTCATATGTATAGAGCTCTATTTATTGATCCAGCAAAACCTTTTGATACAGTTGTCCATAAATTATTGTTACTATGTCTTGATGACAGAGGTTGAGTGCAAAAGCCATTCATCCAGTTGGTAACTACTTTGAAAATAGATCTCACCAGACTTAATGTGAAAATTTTATAATGGTCTATTTTGGGTCCAAGATTAGTTTATTTTATGTTAAAAGGGAATAATAGCAGAAGCCTAAATAGGCACTTGTATACACATAGCAACATTTTTTCTGGTGGTTCTGGAGTTCAAAATTACTTTCAAACAATTATTTAGCACCCTTGATTTATTCATTTATTTATTTTTAGAATCCCATAAAGAAATCACAATAGCTAAATTGTAATTTGAACAGAAATCAATTGCTATAATTATAGTAATCATTAGAAATTATACCTATGGAATAATTAATGTGTTAAGGAAATATAAAAGAGTATTATACTGAATTGTGTAGTACTTCATGGATTCAATAGTTGTGGATTAAGTGTGAAAGAATAATTGCTTTCAATTTGAGAAATGCAAGAGTTAATTTTTTTGTGTTAATAGAATATGAGTCAATCAAATTTCCCTACTTTATTTGAAAGCTTTGCAAAAATGTTAAAAACCAAAATTAACATAGAGTTTGTGCCAATAAACCATCCACAGTTTTTGTTGCGCTCTGTAGTCAATGAGCTGAATCTCCAGGGATGTTCCTTGATTAAAACACTTATATGTGTTTGTCTATAAGGCTGTTTAAAGTCTTTTTTCACATGACATGAATCTGCTTTTTTGTCATACATACCCTAAAAAGTGTATATAGATTGAGATCACTAAATGTTGTGCTTTATAGTGTTGCCAAGATTACAACTGTTTGGCAGAACATCATTCAATTATTGGCTTCTTGAGTATGGAATTTCTGAATGAAGGATTTGCAGTTAGAGAGCATTTTTGGATGAGATATTTTAAGTCAATGATGGATTATTTCATTGCTGAGGATGGTACTTGCTGACTGCAGAGACTTTCTGTAATCTTGAAAGGGCTTGCTTTAATTCCTCAATTTTCATTACAATGTTATCACGTTGTAAAGTATGGTGCACTCGTGAGGCTGTAAGGACATCAAGAAACCCACTGATAATTTGACCAGGATACACTAAAAAAGGCAAATGTATGAACAATTCTAGCTTCTGTATGTAAAAGTGGCCTGCTTCTATGAACCATTGTCCACTTTATGTCAGTCCTCTAGGCTGTAGCTCAGTATTAGTGACCTTTTTTACACCAGTAGTGACCTATTCAAGTTCAAAGTGTGCAACAGATGGAAAATGATTGAAGACCTGCTTTAGAATAGTGATGAAGAATGAGTTACTGTATCTGACATTTCATTTCTGGGTAGCTGGGGAGATTAATATACCTGCCTGGGGCTCATGCATTACTTGTATCCCTAGCTATCCAGGAATGAAACTTCATGAGCAGCATGCCTTTCCTCTTTGCATAATTGAAAAAAGACAGGTGGCAACATAGCTTCACTGTGGCTAAGGAAAAAACTTTTTAGTACCAGATCAGGAAACTCAGTCCTTCATTTTTTTTTTTTTTAATTTCTCCCTCTCTTCACATTGGGCATAGCCACATTTTCCTTGCAGCTCCAATTTAGACACACTAGGCTATCCTAATGTCAACAATTTATTGGTTGCATGACTGAACCTTATTTTAAACCAAACTTGACTTCAATGCAGTTATGCCATTAATGAACTTTGCCCTTTGGCACATTTACATTGTGTTTGTGGGTCTTTGGGCTCTACAAAGAGATGTGGCAATATTGCCTAGAGTTTGCATCTGGCCTTAGTAACTGGAAGACACATGTGATACAGTAATAATGAATAAAGGGGACTTGCATTGTTACACAGATCATGCAGAATATGGGTGTCACTCTATTTGATATCCTTCATGGACCATCTTATACCAATGATTTAGAAACTACCCTTACTTTTTTAGCGTGTTTTGAAGTAAAATTCAAATTGGTGGTTTTATTCACTATAAAGGCTCCCAAAAGTTCAGGGCTTGTACCCAGTGCAACTGTTTCTCTTTGTATTATTTAGCAGGACCTAATATCAGCAAAGACCCGGGTCTGCAGTCCCTAGCTTTATATGTAAGGGACTGGCCATCAACAGTTCTCAATGGAAGGCCAGCAACTCTAGAATTTGTTAAGCTCTTAATCCCAAGGAGCCTACATTTCTGACCTTCAGAATTCATCGCAGTAATTCTCTATTTACTCAGACTGTGAAGTGGAGTGAGTGAGGAGATCTTAATTCTTGTTTCTTAGTGAGTTTTAACCTGACATTTTGCTATCACAGATGTTTCTGTAAAATGTATTTTTAGTATGAGTTGTATATACAGCCATTTTAGAATATATTGATAGGTACTTTATACAAGGCATATACATTAAAGCCCTTCTTTTCAAGGACTTTTGCCTTAGCTGCAAACATTTTGCATTGCCTCCACCACAGCATGCAACATTTTAATACACATGAGT
>NW_005841839.1:870807-874163 GCF_000455745.1 Alligator sinensis | reverse complement strand
GTAGGGAATGTTAGTGTAGAGGGAAACCAGAAAGCTTATGAAGGAATCTGTCTTTTATTTAAAGTTTGAAATAGCTCCCTAAGGTATTTTAAGCTTTTTTTTTTTTACATATTTCTCTACCCAGTTACCACTCTGAATCTACTAAACTTCTGTATTCCTTCTCATCTATTCTGAATAGTAGCATTGCTGCATTTCTGCAAGGGGATGGACCAGAAGTCCCATGAGATCCTTTCCAACCCTGTGGTTCTTTGATTCTATATATAGATCATATAATGTGATTCTATTTTTTTAAAGCATGCATATGATAAGATAAGGATAAGATATCCAGACGATAATATAGTCATGAGGTACATAAGGACATATAGCAATGTAAGGAAACAAGACACGCAAGAATTATGTAGTGAAGTGCTTTGGGATGGGTTGACGAGTTCTTTTCCACATGTCTGTAGTGGCTCATGCCAGAAGCCCAGGGGTGCTACAGCGTGCCCTCCCTTCCTTTCCATGGAGAACCTGAGATGAGGGGGTGGGGGTGTGGCCAGGCCCCGGTAGGCCTGAGTATGACTGAGGAGGGGTTTAAACCCCACTTTGGCTTGCAGGGTTCAGAGGGTGGAATAATAGGGAGGCTGGTGGGGGCATAGCCAGACCCCCATGTTGGGGGGAGGAGGGGGAGAGCCCTGCTTGGGCTCCCTGACAGCTGGCAGCAATCTGGGTACACAGCTCCACTGCCCGGCCCCAGAGGGGGACTCTCCCCCCACCACCGCCTCCTTCTCCCTCTCCCCCACCACCAGGGACAGGGAGGGGGCTTTGTGTGATGCTGCCTAGCCCCAGAGGGAGACTCTTCCCCCTCCTTCTCCCTCTCCCCTGCTGTAGGGTGCTCTGTATGGTGCTGTCCATCCCTGGAGGGGGGCTCTTCCACATCCTCCTCCCTGCACTGTGGGACAGGGAGGGGGGCTCTGTGCGGTGCTGGCTACCCAGGCTGGCTTGGAGGCTCTGCGAGGGCTCATGTGTCTAAGGTGAACCCCTGTGGTGAGTATCTGTTGGGCTCTGGGCCCACCAGCACCTCCAAGCTGGCTCAGCGAGCCCGTTGCCCAGCCTACCGCTGCCTGTGCACACTGAACCAGGCTGCTGTCACTGATGGGGTTCAGCTTTCCTGTCACTGAGCTGCAGTTCTGGGGCTGGGCCAGGCCAGCCCTGCCAATGCGACTGCCTCAGCCGGGGCTAAGCAGGGCTGGCACAGGATGCAGGGGTGGTGCCTTCCCTAGCAACTGTGGCTTAGTGACAGCTGCTCCCTTTGCCCGGGCTGGGCTGGGCTGGGCAGGGCAGCACTACACAGAGTTTCCCTCCCCTCCCCATGGTGATGGAGGGGAAGGAGGATGGGGAAGAGTCCCCCTCTGGGGCTGAGCCACACCACACAATGCATCCTTCCCTGCCTCGTGGTGGTGGGGGAAGGAGGAAGGGGGTTGCTGCACCCTGGCTGTGGTCCCCCAGTGGAAGTGGGGGAGAATTCACCACCATCCTGGCCCCTTGCTTTAACGGGGCAATTCTGGGATGGCTGTGGTCCCTGCCAGTGGGACAGGGAAGGGGGGTGGAATAAACCCTTTCCATGCTTGTGTTCCTTGGGGCACCCTGACAGAGGCTACTGCCCATCACCCTCCCCCCACTGCTCCCACATTGGGGGGCAGAGGTGTGGCTAGACACCATCCCGGCATGGCCCTGTTAAGTCAAAGGGGGCAGAGAGGGGGTTAATTCCTCTCCCCATCCCTTCTACCCCTGGGAACCACAGCTGGCATCTGCCAGCCCTGGCTGCCACTTCTGCCTCCACCGCTTGCTGGCAGACAGGTAGATCTAAGGTGGGGGTGGGGGGAGGAGGGAAGAATTAACCCCTCCCTGCCCACTTTGCCTTAACGGGGCCATGCTGAGATGCATCTGGCCACATTCTTTCCCCTCCTGAGTCTAGAGAGCAGAGTCATGACCAGCCCTGCTCTCTGGAGCAGAGAGCACAGCCCAGCCTAGGGCTGCAGAGCATGCAAGGATGCTGGGGAACTCTGGTTTAACTTAAACCAGGAAGGGGTCTGGGACAGAAGTTGCATAAACTGGTTTGACCCAAATCAGTTAAGTCTGATACTACATTCAACCAGGTTTATCTTAAACTAGTTTTGGACATTTTGAAATTGGTTTAAATGCACTGAAGTTATGTTCTGTTACAGTTTAAACCAGTTTCTGGTCACTTAAACTGGTTTATGTGTAACTTCTGACCCTAGCCCAAGTGGCTATCTGTACTTTCTCCAACACCAGGTAACCAACTAGGTCTTAAAGGTCACCAGCAAGTATATTGTGAATGACTCTGTTAAAACTTCTGCTTTAATATATCTTGTCTTATGGATTGGTTCTTGGAAAACATGTTTGCAAGTATTCTCTAAGCGGGCCTGATATACAAAGATGCTAAGTTTTGAGGATAAATATTTATCAGAAATATTCATGGTAAGAGAGGCAATAGATTCCTTGAAAATATTTTATTGAGAAAAAAAAGTTTTCACTTTAAATTCACATCTTGGTTCATAATTTCTAACCGACACTGCAGTCTGATGGCAATCCAGTAGGATATGAGACTTTGGTGAGTCCATAGTGGATCCCTGCTGGAAAGTGTACATATCAGTCACTCTGCCTTAATACATAAACATTAGCACCTTTGATAGCAGTGTTGTTAGAGAGGGCAAGATTTGAATGGATTTAAAAATTGTACTATTCCCTTACTTTTAAGCAGGTAACATCCAAATGTGAAGAAACTTAGTCCATTTGACCAGCTTGATCCAGATATGTAGATATACTAGATATGTTCACCCAGTATTTTCAGAAACAGGTGATGGGATTTTCCCCCTTTTTATTAAATCTGTGAAAAAATAAAAAATAATATTATAGTAGATGAATGATGCAGACTTATAAATGTTGAGTGTGTACATGTTAAGATGGCCACATTAGTTTTGTGCTGTTTTCTTGGTAACTGCCGTACCAACATGACTCAGATAATGTATCATGCAATACATGGCAGACAACCATCCTTGTAATAGTTTTAGAAAACTCTTGGCATGGCTATATGAAGTCTAGATTATAAATGGGAGTCAATTTATCACTTGCCAGTGACATTGTTGAGAAAATCAAATTCAATTTGTATAACACTGTTCATTATATTTCCTTTTCTGTTTCAGATAATGGTTATTTCCAAATTTTGGTTCCATTTCTCTCCCTTTTAAAATAATGTTATCTTTATACAGTTTCTATTTATGTTACACATCCCTAGTGTAAAGTGTGCAGCCTGTTCCACCAGTTAGTTTATTTTTATAAATAGATTGTTTTAT
>NW_005841839.1:821147-870797 GCF_000455745.1 Alligator sinensis | reverse complement strand
CTTACTGTGTCATATAAACATATATCCAAATTAAAGAATCTAGTAGTGCCAGGTTATACACCACCTATCCTGATGAACACAAAAGTTGTGTTTTTGTAGTCTTTCTCCAGCTTTCTTGCAATAATGCTGTAGAGTCAGTGTCACTTGGGATAATACACATGTAAACATTATATATCAAGAAGCAAGATTGTTCTGTGCTGTGGCTTGAAGTAGAATGTCAATGCAGACTTCATGCTCCTGGGAAACACAGGAATATGTATTGTATTGATGTTTAAATAGTGAGAAGTCTCTCTGAATGAGAGAAAGCTTGTGGTTGTACTTTCTTGCTTGACATTTTATTTTTCCTCCATTGCATCTAAGTCTGCAGAGATTAAAAAGCATTAATTTTATTTCTCCTTGGAATAAAAAGAGTCTTCTTATGATTTTTACCTCACCTAGCACTGGGAGGTATACTATAAAGGTCCTACCATGAGCTGTGCCCTTAGAGTGTTAATCTACAGGGAGGGTAGGTGGAGGTATTGTTGTACCCGCTGAGCTAAACCTGGGAAAGGCAATGCTTAAGATATACTGGGACTGCTGAAAATCAATGTGTTGCAGTCAACCCTACCCACATTGCTCTGCACCTTCCTTGTCATCTCTTGTAGGAAAAAATTACAGCCCCTTTCTTGTGCTGCCGCCCCTCCATGGGTAGACTTTTTCCCACAGGGAGCATCTGCCAAGGCCCTTGCCAAAATAGATCTTGGAATGCATATAGGGTGTGGGAGTTAAGACTGTATTTCTGTATCTTAAAGGTGTATCATGTATTGAAAAATGAATAATACAAAACATGATGATGAGTAGTATGTAATGGAAGAGTATGGAAACATTAAATAGGATTTGAAATGATTCATGCAGAAAAGTCTACTTTTGACAGTCGCACATTACGGCATGGGAAATTTCCTCCCACTCCTGCCAGTCTGCCCACATTTGTGATACAAGCAATTCAGGATGGGCTAATGCGAATACTCAGGGGAGTAAGAGCTCTCAGTCTCCTTTTCATTCAATTCTAGCTCCCTTCCCCTACTCATAAGGAGTCCCATATGGGACTACCTTCTAACCCAGGTAGGTGAACAGTGTGATAGTCAACAGTTACCTTGTAAATCTGATAAGTAAACCTGAGGTGGCTCATAGACTTGTTTCAGATAAAAATTCAAAAGTTTTGATGCTTATCTTAGGCTTATCTGCAGTATTCACATTGAAAAGGAGTTCCCTTCTTCAGGATGAGTTCATTCCCATCACTGTCATGGATGGCTTTTATCTCTGGCTCCTAGAAAGCATTGCAAGAACAAATTTAGCAGGGTGAAGAGAACTCTTTCTGATGCATGAAATAAGATAAACATAACATGCAAAGGTATTGGGCCCCATATCACCAGGAATGAATAAATGGATTTAAGTGAAGCAAGGACTAACTCAAGGCTTCACCTCTCCCTTAACTTGCATGTTAGTCTGTTTTAAGTCTTGGAATGGTTAACTGAAGATTTTTTTTTGTTATGATATAACAGGCTTTCACATGCACAGGCTTTCATAATCTGTTTTTATCGTTTATATGAGAGCCAGTGATTTTCTTAATCTCTTTGTTTAGCATTTACTACTGTTTAATGCATATAAAACTCACTTTGCATGTAGACAATGGGTTTGCATTGACTTCAATGAGGACCTGCCTTAGGATTTAACACACAGAAAAGATGTGGGAGGAGAGAAGGTTCTGTGACAGGCAAAAGTTTTGAGGGGTTCTCATAAAGGAATGAATCTGGGTCTAGGACTATTGAGTTATGAATTGTCAGTACGATAGATAGATAGATAGATAGATAGAATGAGGACAGTTCCTTGTGAATTTCTTTCTTTCTATCATTTTTAAATTTTCCATTTGATGCAATGTGAAATAGTCCAAGGGCAAAAAGGGTTTAATTTATTAGAACAAAGAATTTGAAATGCAATGTTATTTGAACTGAGATATTGGTAGATGGGTATAAACTCATTGCTTATTACTTTAGGGACTCCCATTTCAGCTCAGTATCAATAAATCAATGATTAGTTTTTCTTTATTCTGCACAGACTGCTACTGCAGTCCGTATCAACACATTGTGAGGGAGCAAGCAGGCTGCAGAATCAGGCAAGGTTTTTCTCCATTTTCATTGGTGTCAGCATGATTTCTCTGCATGGTATTTCCATTCTTCTGGAGAATGGGAAATGAGTTATTAAGGCTGTTCCCTATACATTACTGTTTTGAATCAAAGCTGAAGCCCTGAAAAGGGTTCAGTACAAGAGGAGTGGCAGGCACATTTTCCTGTGTAGCTGAGGTACATAGCTGAGGTAGATGTTATCGAACCTTGAACCTGGAGTTTTACTAAGTGCTGAAAATTTACCATCATGGGAGATCCTGGCAGATCTAAAATACTTCAAGCCCTCCAGAATTTTCCACTGGTTACAATCTGATTCTTGTCTGTTATCAGATGGTATTCCCAACTGCTTTCCACCACAGGTCAGATGACTGTTACATTATTTGTAATAATTCATAAACTGTGGTCTTTGAATCTAGTGGAACCTGCTCGTGTGATTCCCCGCAAAGGGGAGGAACTTCAGGAGGCTTAGTACCCCTGTTGTTTCAGTACAGGGGATTTGCATTTTTTACCACCCTCACTCATTCTCTTTTGCATTCTTTATCTTGTCCATTTGACCTAGAATCTCATCATTAATAAGCCTATAAGGATACATTTAACATTTATCAAATTAATGCACTAGTCCTGGAATATTTTGTGATTCCATAACATCTGTCACAGGTGCCTTAAGGCACTTAAAGGTCTTGAAATTGATGTGTCTCTTGGTGATTTGCCTCTATTAAAATATATAATTGTTGGCATTTTCCCAACACATTTTTTAAACAAGATTACACATACTTCAGTGTGATTTCTTGCTTTGCTTTATGAAACAAAAGTGTTAATGCATCTTTTGTTTAATGTATTTAACGTTTACTTTTATTCATCTGAACACAAAAAGTGACATTCCATGAAAAAAGCAATCTGTCTTTAATTTCCAGTTTCATCAGGTTTTTCCCACTAAAGGTATATAGAAAAATGTTGAACCAGTCTGCTCATAGTCATGTTGCTATCCTTCTACTGACAGCACCGCTGGAGGTGCCATTAATACCCATATTACTGGCTGTAAATTTGTTCCAGCAGGCTTACTTCCTAAGGTGTATGGAGCCATGGCAGACAGAGGTAGTCATTTGACTTATTTGTATATAAATGCTGCTTCCTTCTACACACTGGGAATGACTTTGAGTCACTGGTGAAAGTTGAATTTAAACTTGGTTTCCATAACCTTAATCTCGCTAACATTCTGCAGCGATTGAATGCATTTCTGAACAACATACTTAAAGAACAGTAGGTAACAACTTCATATCTTGCATCTGGTTAGATAGTGCTCTTCTTACAATTTGGTCTCATCTTTTTTTGATAGAAATCATACTTTTTCCAGGCAACGCTATTATCTATATTGTTATGTATAATTCCTTGCATGTGTGCATTGAAGGCAACCAAGCTAAACAGGCCAGCAGACTAGCACAGACAAAATTAATTTTATGTATATATCTGTAAAGTACTCCATAAAAAGAAAATGTTAAATGGATTCTTCAAATACTAAAAACAAGCTTTTCATATATTTTAATAAAAACTCGAAATCCATTCTTTTCCTTCCTTTTTACTGTAAAAATTATGATGCTCACCTTCCAGTGATATGTATTATAGTTTTAGGGTTTTAATAATGTATTGTCTCCATTTTTACCTCATCTTATCTATCACTGTGGTTCTGGTTGGCTATATTGAGACTATCTTTAATATTTGTGTTTTAAAAGAACTTGTATTTTCTTTGATACCCAGATAGAGCCTTGCTTCTGCCTTGCTTTGTACTGGAATTAGCTAAACGTTTTGTGCATCATGGTTTATCTGGACTTTGTGATAGAGGCAATTTGTCAATAAAATAAATATCTAAAGTTAATATTGTTATATAACTTTGCCTTAAACATTAATTTTAAGAGGAATGTTTCCTTTATAACTGGGCATTTAGATGAGCCCAACATTCTGAAGCTGAGAAATATGCCAGCATCCTCTTTTAAATAAGTCATACAACATTTGAAACATAGACAACACTTAACATCTTTGTAAAGGGGAACTGCACAGATGCTCTTGATTGTGGAAATTTGCTGGTAACTTGTGTAAGTATTAACTTCAGGGAGATTGATGAGCAATTAATTTATCTGCAATGTGGCTGTACATCTATACTAGCTAGCATGTACTGTTAGTGCTTTGGAAGTGGTTTGGCTGTATTTGCCATTGCATGGTTACATTTTTCCTACATCCCCATCTGGGGAGCATATCATCATCTGTAGCAGGGGATCAGTAAATTTGCTGTCCCTTGGACTTGGACTGTGGCTGTAGATGTAGTGTGTAACATCCTGTGACCTGCTACTTCTCTGAAAAGCATTTTTTCTGATGTTTATGTGAAATTTCTTAACTGTTAGTAAAGATTTGGTAGTGTAATGATGCTGGTGTAAGTGTGATGATCCCAATTTGCAATTTTTTGCTGATGGTATCATTGGGTACAGTCAGCACACGTTGCTTACATTCTTTTTTGCCCCCCTCCATTTCCCTTGCTTTTAAATATTGTATTGTTTATAATAATAAGGATAGTTGACAGGAAATGTTACAGTCTAACATTTTCTAAAGAACTGAGATAATGTATTTGATTCTGAAAACTGTATATGTAATTTTCTATTCAAAGATTTGCTAAGGCCACCATCTTTGAGTAATATTCTGGCATAATCAAGCCTTCCATAAATTTCCATTTTATTTTATTTTTAATTTTAATTAATTATTTTCTTGTAAACCATACAGTTACACTGTGATTTCTACAGGTGATATGTAACTAAGTATTTGGGCTGAATATTTTCATTCTTTGAGGGATGAAAAAAATAGTTAAAGGAAAAACACATGCCTGCTTCCTTTCTTTTCATGTGTTGATATATTTCTATTGTCAGTTTTTAATTATCACTTTCAGCCCAGAAATACAAGATGTGTTAAAGTATAGGTATTTTAAAAAAAGTATATTCTCAATGACAAAAAAACAGTTTGCATTATTAGCAGAAAAAACTGGACTGTTCTGTTTTAAGGAAAAGATTGAGTAAAAAGGTCTGGACAGTTGCATTAAGTAGTATTTATAAAATCTTTAAATAGATGTTTCCTAGCTTAAAGGCCTGATCCTGAGAAGTGATTGAAATCAATTAAATTTGTACAAAGTCCATATTCTGCTATTACTTTTTTTGGTGTAACCTTTCTGCCAGGCAGTGGATAGCAGTAACAAGGTGGAGTTCAGATTTAGGGGTTAAACAGAAACTTCCTAAATTTGAGTTGAGCTGCCAGCCAGAAACATGGGAAAATAAATTTTAACTGAGTGTTTGAATGTGAACAAACTTCCCCACTCGCAAGCAGTGTTCAGCTAATGTTACTATAGGGGAACGAAAGAGAACCAATGAACAAGAAAATTATAACTATTAAATATTAACTGAAACTCAAACATTTAACTGTCTTAGTCACTGTTGCAGGGCACTAAGGTGCCTGCTCCTTTATAGATAGAAACTGCCCAGAGAGAGGGCCCTAGCAGTCAGGCAGGGACCCACAGATGCAGGTTACTGTGGTAGCAGGCCTAAGGAGGGAATTAGCCCGCACCTGCAGTTGGTCAGCTGACTGGAAGAGGCAGGGCCCTGGGCACATATAAACCCCAGGGCTGGGACTAGAGAGGTAGTTCCCTGCCAGCAGTTAAGAGGGAAGGAGCGTCTAGGGAGGAATTGACCAGAGATGCTGCACTTAGGGCTAATGGGGATCCAGGAGCTTACCAGGTACCCTTGCCTATGAGGCATTTAGTGCCGGGGAAGAAGTTTGACTCTTTTAAAGGGACAGAGCACACCCTGAACTTTTTGGTGTTATGTTATTAGCCCAGGGGCTCATATTTTTGGTTGCCATTTTATAAGACTGGAGGATCGGGCTGAGGCTATTGGGGAAGGAGGAGGCCTCATTGGGGGGCCACTACAGTGGGGACCCCAGCGCCAGTGTGGGCACCATATTCAGGGTAAATGGACCCCAGTACTAGAGGGGTGCTGTATTCAGGGTGAACGGACCCCAGCGCCAAGGGGCGCCGAGAGAGAGACAGGGCTGCGGAGAGCCCAGGGATGACTGGAGGCCAAGCTAAACTAAGGTCTTGGAAGGACAATGTGTGAATGCCATCTGCGAGGCTTAGGGTATGGTAAAGGGGTGGTTTTTGAAGCCATGCATCTAGCCCATAAGGCTGAGGGTGTCCTGTGAGGCATCTATTTTGAAGCAGGACCCAAAATGTGTCTAAGAACCCACAGGATTCAGTGGGGTCCATCGAGACCGTGTCCAGAATACAAGCTTGAGGGCAGCTTCCCAATGTATTAGAATTACCAACAAGACATGGCAGGTGAGAAAGAAGGTGCCCATGGGGCAGGATTGGCATGGTCAAGGAACCCTAGGGGTATTACAGCGATCCCTGGGGACCCCACGCTGTGACAGTCACTGGCAAACCAACGTACTGGAGATACCACTTAGCCAAATGAGTTGGAAAAGGACACTTACCCAGGGCTATAATCTGGCGCTCTGCCATCTATGCCAGCCAACAGAGGAAGGTGCTAGGTAGGGGGGCTCACCCCAGAGGACTCTGTTTGTCAGGGGTTGCCATTGATCTGGGGTTTTATCACCTATGACAACCAAAGTAGCAAGTACTGGGTAGGGTGGCTGTTACTGGAGTTGCAACCACTCTGCTACCAGTGACTGCTGCTGTAGCCCTCAATGCCTGGAGTCACTGCTGCTTCTTCATCACTGCCCCTCCTCTGCCCTTCCCAGGAGTTGCGACCACCCTTTCATTGGTCTTCTTTGGGTTGCCCAAGGGTGGAGGTTGTCTTTTAAACCCTGACCTACTCAAAATCAGGTCATAGATTTTCAACTCTTTTCTCTACTGTGAGCATCAGGCTTTTATCTGAACCTACTGTAGGGACTTGTGCTCAAAATCACATACCATGTGAGGTGTTGATAAGCCAGAAAGCTGTCCTGGGAGTGAGTCCTGTCTGGAGACTCTCCTGCACCTCATATACCCATACCTGCCTGCTACAGATCTTTGCACAGATTAAAGTGAATGCTGATCTTTGTATAACTTTACATTAGCAACATTTGTTTGCCTACAGACTTCATAATTTTGGAAAGTGGGGGGGGGATGGACCATTGGACACAACATATGATCTATGCACCTTTACAATTGCATAATTTAACCCCGAACAGTACTCTCAAACCTCTGAGCTCACAAACAGGAAAACAGGGCCAAGTAGCCTCCAAACCTTCAAACAAAGTTACTGTTATAGAATATAACCATAGCAAAACTTTGCATAACATCAGCAGGGTTACATTTAGGTTTGATTAAATGTGGTGTAGGTGTTATTACATATTTATTTAAATGCAGGTGTATTGTGCAAGATGTTCCTTTCGGCCTGATCCAAAGCCCATTTACATTAATAAATAAATAGCCAGTGCTTTCATCAGCCTTGACTAAGACCCTCTCCACAGCAAGAATTGTGGAGAGTCAGGGACTCTAATTATAAAAATGTATTTTTATAAGATTTATTTTAAATAGAAGCACAGGAAAAACACGTACCTCCTGTGTTCGCAAGTAACATGATAAATGGATTGTTTACGTTATGTTGAATATAGTATAAACTCACAGATTTTTTTTTTAAACACTAAGGGATTTCTGCAGAAAATATTGTTCTCCGGGAACTGTGTTTTGCTCTTGTTGTGTTTTTATTTTCTGTTCTAGCAGTAGGGCCCTTAGGCATCTCCGCACCAATTCTTTTTGTCTCAACTTGCTTAATGATTAGGCACATGCTATAGTGTGTTTTCTTTGCTTTAACCTCTCTGAGGGTTCAGCTTTTCAAACCATTACTTGTGCAAATGAAAGTTTGCAGGATTAGACCCACATCCATAATTTTATGTAAGAGGGTCTAAGAGATTCAGAGTCACTAATGTTAACTTTTTAAACAAAGCAGCTGAACAGTTTTTCTTTGTCACACCTGAACTTGATTGTGTGTGTGGTTTTTATGCATCCAGTGAAATGTTTTTATCTACCCTGAGGCAAGTTGTGAATAGAAACTGTGTATCATGTGTTTAAGGAAACTGTATGACAAGATTCATAATGCAGATGTGCACGCATGCACACGTGTGTGTGTGTGTGTGTGTGTGTGTGTGTGTATACACAGGCATACATATATTTATCTGTACTTTAGCTTCTGATGAGCATTAGATCATCATCCATGGACAAAACTATAGATTTGGGCAAAGTGCAGACATTTGGGGTAGGAGTAGGGGAATGTTAATCAGGTTAAAAATGGTCACCTGATCTACAGTAAGGATGGGAGATGCTATCAGCAGGGGTTGGGGATGTGTGGGGTATGTGGGAAAATTTTGGGTCTGTGGGATGATAAAGTGTGCACGTGCTATCTGCAGGAGGATGTGGGGTCTAGACTTGATCTGCAGGGGTGTCAAGGGGACAGGCAAGATCCACGGGAGTGATTAAGGGGCAGGTGAGGTCTGTGGGGAGGTTGTTGGGGTCTTGGAAGGTTTGGAAGGATCAGGGGGACGTTCAGGGTCCACAGAGAGGCTGGGGGGGGGGGGACCAGGGGCCCACAGAGGGGGGGGGGGGGGGGGAACCAGGGGCTATTTTTAGCTCCCCAAGCCTCACCAGGAAACCTAGCCCCCCTCTTTCCCCACACTGCTACTTACTTGCTCTGCTCCCAACAGCAAAGAAGGCTGATAAAACCAGTGGACATGCATCCATCAGTTGACCAGAAATGTCCACAAAAGGTGGAGCAGTCTGGCACATGAGTGAATGTGGGACAGTTTAGTTTTAGCAACAGGCCATGCTTCCAAAACAGTATCATAAGGACCGCACCTGGGATGATATAATTTGATTGGTTGGCCATTTCAAACATCTAATCACCATGATCTCTTTGCTTATCCTATGTTCTTTTCTTGAGGCACAATCTTGGCTACAAAGAATAACATAGGACTTCACCATGGGGAAGTTCTGGATATGTATCTTTTTTCCTGCATGAAGCAAATCACTTGTCAGTTAATTTAAAAAGTACAACCAGACTGCTACCTAGAATAGCAAGCTATAAATGCACCCCTGCAGAGAATCATCTCACTTGGAGAGATATTTGTGACTCTATGGCTGCAAAGCTGTTCTATTTATTCATTGGTCAGCTGTCTTCCTTTATTGTAGGTGATACTATTTCTTTACAGGAGTTATGGAGATTTTAAGGCCAACCTGTGTTTGAAAGCCCTTCTACACTCTGGAACAAAATGGGGGATGTAGTGTATTGTAATTTTTATTGTGATAAACTATTAGGAATGAATCTAATTTCTCTAAAAAATGAGTGAGCTATGATTCCAGAAAACTGGTCCAGCTATCCAAACAAAAGTAATTAAGATATGCTTTTTAAGGGTTAGGAGTAGTATTTAGGAGTAGTATTTTTGAGCTTTGGCCTGCTAAATACAGTAATCATATACCTAATTTCTCTACCTATGATATAACAATTTGAAGGATTGCAAATAGAGAAATGTTTTGCCATCTTTGATTTGAAATAGGGCTAAACATGAAATGATATCCAGTACTGTATGTCACTTCCAACTCAGCACCTTTGGGTTTTCCCTCTGGGTATTCTTGTCATGCCTTTTTGCCAAATGTGTTAGGGGAAGTTATTTTTTGCTGTCATATTACCTCCAGACACACAATTTAGCCTGTTTTGGCATTCATAATTTCCTCTGGATAGATGTTTCAGTTGCTTTGCTTTGCAAGGCAAATTTCAACATAAAAATTTACATATATAGACCTACACGAACAACGAATAATATGCAACAACAAAAAAAGCATCTCAAAGATTTACTAGGTGCCTACGAGGCTGCTATATTTGATTTGATCGGGGGGAAAAAATCCTCTCTCACTCTGAAAACATCTAAGCTGCATAGAGTTAACTGCAAGTTTTTTTTGTTGTTGTTGCTACAGAGTGATAATTTGTTACATAGAAACTCTTTTCCTTATTAGAAGTAATTACTGTTTCAAATACAGGAGAGATTTACATTCAGGGACTAGATTGATAGTCTGAGAAAGAAGGCTGTGATGCTTCACTGTTGTATTCACTGTGTTAAGTATAAAGTGGGAATTGATGAAAAATGTGAGGTAGTGCAATGTATGAACCTAAGTGATGAACTGTGGTTTATTTACCATCTGGCTCTTAGGCAGGGTTTTTTTTCATGTCATGAAAATTGCACTTTCAGTACCAAAGCGCTACAGAAATCGGTATCTAAGATTCTCATCTAAGGATGTTACTGAGACTTTGATAGTATTTTATTTGTCGTGGTATATATAAAAACAATGTAATTAGTCCATATTTCCTAGAATATACTGTGCCATTTAAACACATAATGGGTGAAATTCTCTGGAGATTAGGAGACAATGATGTATGCAGTATTTTAAAACTACTAAAATTTGCCATTTTTAGGTCTTTGTACTTAAAATAGTCCATAATGTGTCCTTTTTGTAAGATAAGGAGCCATCTGAATATCCTGGGCCACATTCCCAGCTTGTGCAAATGGATATTGCTCCACTGCAAGGGTCTGCAACCTTTTCCAGATGTGGGCTGCAGCTTGCAACCTGGCCAGTAATCCCCACTAGGCACTCCAGGGACTGTGAGCAGAGGCTGCACTGAGGAAGAGCACCCCGGCATGTGGGTTGTAGCAGCTGGCTGGAGTGGCTGGAAATGGTTGGTGTGCCATTAGCTAAGTGCAGACTGGATCAAATAGTTTGGGATTCAGCACATCCTTTGTAAAATGCAGACCAGATTGGTCCCTCACAGGCTAGATCCAATCCCTTTGCAGGCTGGCTCCAGCCGATGGACCATAGTTTGCTGACCTATGTATAAAGCTATGCCTTTTTACACCCGCTGGGAATCTAGCTCCTTCTCATTTCATGGAATTCTCTGCAGACTCAAATAATCTATAGTGTAAATGTAATAGTTACACTTATTTGCTCTTTCAAATAAAAGTGAAACTAAAATGAATGTGTTGTATATTGTAAAGTGACTCAACTGTCCTTTAAAGTACAATGAATGTGACACTCTTGGAGAATGAAATCCTCTGTTCAAATTCACAAGTACAGCATAGCTACAAGTAATATAAGTTTCTTTCACGCTACCTGTCCCTCAAGTGAGGGTTAACCCACTTCCGGGAAACTACCCCTGAGAACTTCTCTAAACCCATTCAGTCTTTGCCCTAACTGTTGAGACCACAGATGTGTGTGATCAACAAAGCACCAAGAACAATTTGAATGCAGTTACCACCAGCTGTAGTGGTAATGGATAGCCCTGTCCAGTAGGAGCTATACACTCCCAGTCATAGATGCATACTGGTCAGATACAAGTTTGTGACACACCAAGATGAAGTCCCTGAATGCTCAGTCATGAAACAGTTACCATTAATCCCACAGCTTTGCCTAGGCACTGTAATTTGTATAAAAAGTGATAAAACTAGATGGTCACTGAATAAAAACACTTTTATCAACCTCCTTTAGATACCTGAAGTGCAAGATAAGTGCTGCAGCCTTGTGAGAATTTATGACTGACTCTGTGTTACACAGTCAGAGGCTGTCCAGACATCTGTGGCTCTGTGGTATGCGGTGCCGCAGACACGTCTGTGGCACCACATACCACACATTCAAACGTTCTCCATAATGCAAGGGAATGCTGCCTGTGTGTGCTTTGCTCCACTTTATTTTTTTTCTGTGAATATCCAGGGGTCAAAAAAACCCATGGAAAAAAGGCAGAGCAGCATGTGCCGCTTAAAAGTGGAGCTGGGCCACCTGAAGCTGTGCTGTGGCTGCTGATCAGGCTCCATGTGGCAGAATCACTGCTGCTGCAGCCCTGGGAAGCCCCCAGGACCTCCAGATAAGGTTGCTGGGGCCAGCACAATGCTAGCTCAGCCTCCCCTACCCCATCCAAGTAACTTGCCATGTGTCAAAGTGTATGTAGCACGAGTGTACCCCAGGGACTAAACATCCATGCTCAAGTGGATGTAGTCAGAGGCTTGTGTGCTTGCAGCAACTCAAATAGCAGCAGCACAAATTTGCACTGGAGATTTGTGCCTCAGCACGTCCCTGAATATGCACTTTCGTATGGGGTGAATTGTGCCCCTTGGGGCAAACATGACCTGCCCAGCTCCTCCCAAATCTTCCCCCAGAGGGAGCTTAGAGACTCTAGCAGTATAAAAAAGCTGTCCTGGTAAGCAGCTCAGGGCTACTTGCCCTCAGAAGCTTCTGAGGCCCAGCCAATTGGTATCTAGGGACACTTGTCCCTTGTGCCCGGTGGACTGCTGAAGCAGCCCATGCACCCTCTACCCACTGCAGCCCTCTGGCAGTGGGGGCTGCTGCCTGGCTGTGACCTGCTGCCACCTGCGACAGCATCCGTCCCCTTGGACTTGTGGCCCCATGGCTGCATGCCTGCCAAACTCAGAAAGGGACCACACAGCCACCTGGACTGTGGTATTATCACTGCAGCAGAGCCTCGTGCACTTCTGGGTTAGCTGCCAGTGGGCTGTGGCTGCACAGCTGGCTTTTGCACAGCACTGCTGTTATGTCTTGCGGTGCTCCCAGTCTACCATCTGGGTAGCTATTGCCTACAAGATGGGCTCATTGTGGTGGCCCACTTTGAATGGTCAAAGCATAGCCTTCTGGCCCCAAATGGCCAGGAGTTCAGCCACCTCATCTGCCCTCCAGCTGGGTACCCAGTGCTGGTGCTGAGTAGGTTCCTCTGCCTGGGTCCTGCAACTTGCCTCACCAGCAGACATCTTGATGTTCCCTGTTTAAAAATTGCAAATTCTCTGATAGAAAAACACAAATTCTCTCATTAAAATACCCCAAATCCACGTTCTTCTGAGACTAGAATGAAACACCACTATATATCAGGTGTGCAATGTTTTATTGACATATTTACAATTTTAAAGCAATTTGGAATCCTACCAGTACCTCTATCATCATAATAAAATGTATTGTAAATATCTATATACTTTGGCATTTGTTTTTGCTTTTTTTATCATAGAAAAATCAGAGCTGCCCCTGCCCCCTTTGCTCACCAGGATATGGGGTGCTGAGCAGCCTTGGGATGTCAGGGCCCTGCCCATTCTGTTGCCCCTCACTCCTGATCCACAGCCCCTGCCTGCCTGTCATTAGCTCCCTCCTGGCAGCAGCTCCCTTCCAGTACCAGGACTTGAGTCCAGCTGCAGCTGTCCCACCCACTGCTTTGTGGCTCTGAGCAGTGCCAGCCCTTACTGTTCTGCCCCCTGCACCTGTTCCTGGGCCCCAGCAATCCCCATGCTGTTCCTGGGAAGCCCTTGACTCAGGCTTAGGGACTGGGCTGGGCAAGCTCCTTCCCTCCCAGGCTAGCCTACCCCTGCACAGGCTGCTCTAGTGGGGTAGGGGGGCTCTAAGCCCAGCTCTGGCAGCCTTTTCTACCCGGAGTGCTCCCCCCAACCCCCATCCCTCTCATCTGTTCCTGGGCCCCAGCAATCCCCATGCTGTTCCTGGGAAGCCCTTGACTCAGGCTTAGGGACTGGGCTGGGCAAGCTCCTTCCCTCCCAGGCTAGCCTACCCCTGCACAGGCTGCTCTAGTGGGGTAGGGGGGCTCTAAGCCCAGCTCTGGCAGCCTTTTCTACCCGGAGTGCTCCCCCCAACCCCCATCCCTCTCATACACACACACACACACCCCTGCTGCCACCTCTACCCCTCCCCCCAGCTCATCACCCCACCCTCCAAGTGGTTCATGGGACCAGGAGCCCCCCCCCCCCCCCCCAAGGTTAGGGCCACATCTCCCAGCACCAGTGTGGGCAGGGGGCAGGGATGCAGTGTGGTAGATGCCCCTGCAGTCATGGCTCCCACCAGCAGATCCCATCCTGTCTGGTGCCTGGGCATGCAGGGTGTGAGATTTGTGGAGGGCATGTGGGGTTTGAGGGGAAGGGATATGAGGGACTGGGAGGGTTGTGAGGGGGTGTTCAAGTGGGGTTTGTGGGTGGGTGTAGGGGTGACTAGGGTTTGTGGGGGGGGTTGGGGCTTGTGTGGGGTTTTTGGGTTGGGGTGGTTTGTAGGTATGGGGTTTATGGGTGGGAGTGTGGGGTTTGTGGCTGGATAGTGGGCAGGTTGTAGGTGTGGGGGGACTGTGGGAGGGGTGGTACTCCTCCAACCCTCCCATAGTATGCAGCCTCCCCCTTCTGCAGCAGCCAGCAACAGGCCATCAGGGCGCTCATGGCTCGCTGGTGGCAGAGACCCCCAGTGGCACATGGTGTGACCTGAAACCTGGGGTCTTCATGTGGCACATGGTGCTAGCCCAGCTCACTGGTTTGCTTCTTCAGGCAGGACTGGGCTGGCTTTTGCTGCTATCCAGGGCTCCCAGCACCACAGGCATGCAGCCTGACGGTGCACAGATCCTGCCTGCAATGCTGGAAGCCCTAGGTGGCAGCAGGAGTTGGCTTGGTCCTATTCAAAGATATGTGCCAGAAGGCCATGCTGGCTCCATGCACCACATGGAACCCCCCTGGTCTGAGGCAGTGCTGTGCACCCCCAGGGGTCTCTGCCAGCAGCTGGCTACATGTGCTTCAGTAGAGCACTGCTGTGTGCTGTAGGCTGTGGCTGAAGGAACCACCCCTCGCACATGGTCCCCCTCACTCCCACACTCCTCCCCATCCCCCCATGTCCCTGCTTGCCCAGGACAGAGCCTGGGTCCAGGTCACTGTTGCCAACCAGATACTGGATTTCCCGGTATCAAACTTAGTCTGCACTGCAAATATGCAGCACAGGGAACTTTTTTTGTTTCCTAACATGCTTCCTGTGGTGCCTCAATCTGCTTTGAGATATTGCAACAGGCACATGCTTGCTCATCTGGATGTGGTTGGAAGTGGCTTCTTGTAGATGTAAGATGCAGGGCCTTTCAGTTCAGAAGTCACTCTGATGGGTGATACAGAGCCCACACTTCAGTAGGTGAAGATTATGTAGCACTGGAAACAGCTTCAAGTTTTGAGTGCTATATTCTGTGCCCACTAAAGTCAGTGGCTGCCTTTCTATATATGATGGTAGTGTCAGAGTGATATTGTAGCCATGATAGTCCAGGAATTATGTGAGGCAAGGATTTCTCAGGATTATATGTATTATTGTACCAGCTACATGGTTGGGATATAGACAAGCTTCTGAATGCATTACTTTCTTCATCACATCTGAGCAGTAAAAGCCAGCACAGCATAGTGATGAGGACTGTTGTCTATGACTTTGAGCTGCATAATGAGCACTTAAAACGACTTTAAGTTGTTAATATGTAGATAACCCAGAGGTTAGAGCTCCAGGAGATGCCCAGAATTACTGTGTAACAAGGTCCTAACTTAATCCCAACTCTGAAGTTAGTCCAATAGAACATATCACCCTAAGAAGCCCCTGCCTCTTTTCATAAAAAAAAACACACTGCTTTAGAGTCAGAAATAATCTGGAATTCTTATCATCCCTCTGCTCAGTCCACTAGGCCTTTCTTCCCTCTATTCCTAACACTATTCTCCCAAGCATAAAGCTTATGTTATTTTAGCATTGTACCTTGCAGAAAAACTCTAGGTCCTAAATATACCACAAACTCTTCACAAATAGTATATTCGAAGGCTTCCTTCCTTATTGAGCACTGCATTTGTTTTATTTTGCAGAGTTTCTAAGTTGTTTTATTGTGTCAAGACCCAATGTTCCAATAAAAGTAAGAGCAAATATCAAGCTCTCATCTAATAAACATATTTTCTGAAGCCATTGGGAATATAAATAAATAAAACTACTTTGAAGAATTGTTCATGAGAAAGCTGAGTCAGTTTGACTGAATGTTGCCCAAGTCTGATTGGGAAGGGCAAATTTCTGTTTTATAACAGTAAACTAATCATAGCTTTAACCAGGGAAAAATACTTCTGCTTTTTAAAATAAAAATATTTTATTTTTTTCCTTGTCCAGTTTTACTTTTCTGTTCTTTTTTTTCCTGACTCTCTAACCTAGGCCAAATAGCATCTAATGAAGTAGAAGTTTAAACACTTTTTTCTAAAAGAACTTAATTCAGATTTTTAAATAGCAGAGATGCAGTCTTCATATTGTTTGAAAGAATCATAAGGTACCACATGATATTTTAAGCCTGATTGGATGTTTTGGATTTTTCAGGGTTTTGTTTTTCTGCAGACTGCTGCAATTGTTGCCTTTCCTTATGGAAAAGACAAACATGAGTGAATTCATTACATTTGCTTAGTGGATTGAAAATCTTCTTCCTTGCTTCCCCTTATAATTCTCCTCATTTTCTATTAACCAAGAAACACACTTCAAATGCTGCTGTGGGAGTTTGGGTTGAAGTATAAGGGTACTTGCTCTGATTTTGTGTTGCTTTTGAACATAAACAAATTAGAGTTGTTAATTTTGTGAGAAGTTTTATCTAGATAAGGCTTTACCTCAAACTCCCACTTTCCAATTCCCTCAGCCAACAAAACAATAATTTGCCATATAAACAAAAACAGTAGGGACTAAATCTCTCTGGATGCCCCCATCTGGCAAAGGAAATCTAGTTGTTAACATATCAAAAGGGTTGGTGAATTTTCTCAATTTATCTATACAGTTAAATTAACAAAATGTTGCAAAACTTTCTGTACTGTGAACAGGCAATATTAACATAATTACCCATAATATTAGGAAACTTATTCTAACATTGCTTTAGTTACATATTTTTCACAGGTAATAATATTTATGCTTGTTAAATAGTAATTGAAGGGGGATATCTATGCCACTACTACTTTAAGTTCAGAATTTTTTTTTAACTTCGTAAGAGGTTCTCTTCTACACTCATTTATTTTCTCTGTAAATGTGAAGAATTGGTGATTTCTTGCAGATACAAAAAGTATAAATCCCTATTGATGACTTCTTAGCTCAGCCATTTCCCCCCAGATAGTGGTTCACTCAAACCTAATAGCTGATGCTGTTTGTGTGTTCTGTATATTCAAGTTCCTTTATGTCTCCAAACTATGGCTGGTATATGGTTAATCATCCATATTAGGAACAGCTTCACAAATGCCTAAGGCATACTTCTTTACACAAGGGGATGAACCTGGTATCTTTCTACAAACTGTGAGATGGCATCTACCTGTATGACATGTTGTTTCCACATCATTGTTATTAATAGCCAAAGGCTATGTGTACATTCCCTCAGCCTCTTAGGCCAGATTAGGTTGCTAGTCCCTGAAAATGAGGTCAATTTCTACATGTTTTCTCTTTAGTGACACCACTGCTTTTATTTTACCTAGGGAATGCCTCTTCAAGGAAGATTAGCTCTAGAAGTAGCAGAGTTAAGTTTTCAATTCTGTGCTTATTCCATGGCTTCTTTTTTATTAATTCATCTATCTGTTTCCTTGGGTGCATTAAAGAAAAAAACCAAACAGAGAACACAACAAAACAAAAACCTCTAACTGCTACTAAATTTGGGAAGTAACAGCAGTTTTAAATAAAAATGATCCACCAAGGATTTTAGGTTGAATGGGGGTATCTTATAGCATGCTTTGTGCTCTCTCTCAGCAGAAGGTACCTATCGCATGAGCAAAACAATAAAAAGATTTATTGGCTGAAACAATTCTCATTGTCATGTGGTGCACAAGAATTAAATATTTATACCTGCTCACAAGGGTAATAAAGCTGTATTCAATTATGTCGTAGACACTACCTAATGACTGTTGAGAACTCTAATAACATTGCAACTCATAAAATATACAGAATAAACAATACAGAAGAAAAATATCAAGGGAAAATAGCCTCTAGCCCATAGAAAATTTTCTTTATTTAAAAAAACAAAACTATTTGGAACAGACAAGGCCAGAATAGGTCTTTGGTAGGCACTGCTGCTTAAAAAGGGTTAGAAGGGCACCACATTATTGCCCAAAGGCATGATCTTTGGAAAACATGGAGAAGGAGAATGGCTCTAGTGTTGCTCAGTGAAGTGGCCATTGCGGTCTGACTGCCCATCAGAATATGTCTCAACCCGCCAAGTGCTCCATGAAAGCCAGCATCTTCTGGGTAATGCTTTTAGGGACCCACCCAGACTCACCCACTCCTCACATGCTGCAAATGTTTGTAATCTTCAGGACTCTCATTAGTCTCTTCTCAGGGGGAATCTCACCACTGTCTTTTGTAGGAGGACTTGGTGTATGTGTGTTTAATCCACAGGAGGGCTTTGTGTGTGTATTTAATATGTTTGTTTATTTATTTGTCTTGAATTTCATGGAGAAATGCATGTTATGCTATTAGTAATATTTGGAATCAGAGCCTTCATACAGCCACAAGGGACAATAAGAAGAAAAAAAAAAGAGTTGAAGATCCTTGAGAATAGTGACTTAGGTTTTATATAGAGTACAGAGAACATTTTGGGTATTGTCTTGTTATTTAGATCCTGATGCAGCAAGATACTTAAAGAACATAAGTAATTTCATTGGCTTCAGCACATGCCTTGCTTTGGTACCTCACTCAAATAGAGCCATACTCATATTCCCATAGGAATAGGGAACATAGGAAAAACAGCTTACTTTGTGCAAGTTTTTTTTCCCCTGTGATTTTTGATTTCCCTTAACCATTCTCAGTGCCCTTGTAGGAATTATTTGCCTTATTTTTTCTTCTGGGAGAGGTCTGTTTAAATGCGTCAGTCAAGCAACTGTAGCTCTGTAGAGACCATTTTTGCAACAGCTGCTTCTTGCTGCACCTTCTTAGCTTACAGGTTGGGGGAATGCTCTTGACCTCCTACCCCTATTTTTTTCTTTCTTATCCTTGAGAAGGGGGAATGCACATTCCTCACATACAGTAATCATTAGTAATCAGGTTATCCCCATGTACTTGTTTCCACTGGTTCTGTAAATAAATGCATTCCCATGTGAATATTTTTAAAGTCCTTCTTGGAGGATCTAGAATGATTTTCTCACTTTTCCTAATAAATGAATCCATTGGTACATTATAGCTTAACTAACTCTGCCAAATATCATGTGTGTCTCTACTGCTGACTGAAGCTTAAATAAATAAGCCAATAGATTGCCTGATATCTGCTGTTTCTCTCTGTGACTTCCATGCACCAATCTGCATTTTCAAATTCTTCCCATGACTTTGGCAATCAATTTGACATGTAATCCAATTCTATTAAAATTGGTTCCTACATTTTATTTTCAACATGCTGTCACAAAGTGCACAAGAACAGCAGAACAGGAAATTCTCAGTATTTCCATTGTCTGCACTGCCATAATTCAGGATTGGTAATATTAACTTAAAAGGACCAACATTTAAAAACAAAATAGCAAAACAAAACCAAAATCCAGACACAAACAAAGGATGAGAAGTATATAAAATGCAGAGTGGTGGAATATTACTTTTATCTTTAGAAGCTCAAAGGAGTCGGTGTTTTATTTGAGGTGCTGCTGCTTATGGGCTTTCCATTTCCTTTGTTTGTAAACTAGCATAGGAAAAAAATGCAACATATAATTGTCACTTACCAAAAAGGTTTGTGTTTATATGCATACCTATGCATCAAATTTATTTAAATATTGAAACAAGAGTGAAATTCACTGGTTAGATTTGGAGATAAGGCTCCATGGTTTTGTTCCTGGCTTTGCTACTGTGGTATTATTTGACCTTTATAAACTTAGTTAACCTCTTTTCTCTGTTTTTTTTTTCCCCCAAAATGTTATACTTGCTAACTATAACTATACTTCTTTCACAACAAGACACAATTATGACATTTGAAAAGCTTTGAGATATTTGGATTGAAGGTACTAGGAGGTGAAAAATATTAGAAACATTTACCCTGCATAAAACGTTTACTTAAAAAGTTTACCTAAAATTACTAGTGCCTTTTATAAATGTGTTGACAGACAGGAGAAAGAGGATTTTTTTAATTAAGCTAGCATAGAGTAGGGTGGCACTTTATATTTATGGATTTCATTTATATATAAGTACTTTAAATTCTTGATTTATACACAGTTTTGGATTTATATCTCACAGTGCTGATTCTGAGTTCATGTCCATGATTTATAAACAATAGACTGATTTATAAATTAGACTCATTCATAGAAATACAAACAATTTGTAAATCAGTACTATTTTTTTGAGATATAAATATTTTGTCTATAAAATTAATAGATAATATGTATATTAAAATAATATCTGTGACTTTGACTAACAGATAGGTCCACACTAAGGGCTTTTTAGTGTTAGATTTTTTTTTCACCATAGGCAAGGCAGTTTTTAAATTAAATCAATATTGGAATTGGGGGTGTGCTTGTAGGGGAAGTGAGAGACTACACTGGAGATTTAATATGGCAAAAAAATTCATAAAATGCAAATGGCATTGAATCTGTCCAGCATATAACTGGAGGATTATTTATTATTATGTTTTATCATCTTGCATTTATAATAGGACTCTCTATCCCAGAGGATCCAAAACCTCACAAACAGGAATTATTTCATCCCCCACTGGAACAGCAGCCACCTGTGGGGTGGGTGAAGGCAATTGTTTAATAATGCATAACAACACTATACATGTCAGGTAAAGAAAGTGCGAATAACACTTTATTCGTTTTAAAGTACAGTATACAGAGGAAGTTAATTACTTAGTAATATTATTAGGCCAATTCCTGCAAGTTCTTAAAATGCTTTACGAATTATGGCCCCAAATCCTGCAAAGATTAATAGATATGCTCAGCTTTGTTTCTTTCTTCTTACTGTTACTACTGCTATTCTTGCTGCAATGAGTCCTCACTGCAGGACAAATTCTCAGCTGGTGTAAGCAATCATAGTTTCATTGATTGCAATGGAGCTTTAATAAATATCTCAGCTGGGGCGTCTGCCCCTGTGAATGGGTTCATTCACTTAAATGAAACTCTTAACATTATGTACTGATGTAAATCTTGTAGGTTCAGGGTCTGAAGCAGGACATGAAGGGCTAATGCATCTGAAAGCAAATTAAAAAAAAAGTATCACAAGTTCTTTAATGGTTTTAAGTGAGGAGGAAAAGATTAGCTGGGGGGAGGAGAGGGCAGGAAAGGAAGAGAGGAATTTCCTTCATTTGTAAGATACTTAATATCTGTCATTGGAGAGATAAGAAACTTTCTTCATGTGCCTGAGATCTAACAACAATAATGAGGATGAGGAAAATGTACCAAAGTGTGCCTCATATTTCCCCATCTCTATGAAAGATACCTGCCTTACTTTTATTATTATTCATCGAAAAAAAATCTGTCCGTAAACCCTGTACAAAAGCTGCACTGTCCTGATACATCCTGATTAAGTTCTACACTAGAAGTAAGACAGAATTGGAGATACTTACTCATAGCAAATGCCTCCATTTTCTTTCACCTTTTTATTTATAATTGTGTTCTGGTACCTTAGTCCTATACTAATTAGCAGTCAAGACAGATGGCTCTCCAAGTCGAATGTACATGGTCAGCCAGTGGTTAAATCCAGCCCAGGAACATTGCAGAGTCCCTCACAGCTGAAATATGAGACTGCAGCATGCATGCAAAAAACTACTTGCAATCACTGCATGTGGCATAATTGTATTTCTGTAAAGACTGAGCTATTAGTGCTGTGCAGTTTTTAACAGTATACCTTTGTAATGGAAACAGTAAAGACCTCTTAAGGAGTGGTAGATTATAATTTTGAATAATTTACTCTGTGCAGACTAGCTAATGTATGTATTACAGCTGGAGAATGTTATGCCTGAGAGGGCTGGAAGCATTAAGCAAAAATATTCTTGCAGCATGACTAGGAATCTGACTTTTGTAACACTGCTGAAATGTTTAGAATTCCATTTTACCTGGTGCTGTGATAGAAATAAAAATGCAATAAACCCATTTCATATTTTACACTAGGTCATGATTTTCTACTAAAATGTGTTTGTATTTAGCATATTTCTATCAAGGTAGTAATACAAGTGTTACCTATTCAGTGTCTGTTTTCCTAAAAGGTATGAAGGTTGCTATTATACTGAAAGACAAACTAGGAACATTGTGCAGTGTTATATTGATTCTTCCAAGTTGTGTACTCTATGTAGTTGTCCACATGCATTTAGGGTAATATCACAATTGTTCAGAACATTTGTGGCCAAATTAAATACGTTTTTTCATCAAAACCAATAGGTTTTGCAGAGACTCATCTATTCCCTTAATTTTGTATTAGAGTTATTTTTTAGGGTAGAGGGTATGGCTATACTGGTTCTGCCAGAATATAAACCCTGTCCACCTGATCCTGCTATATGTGCTTCAAATTTAAAATGAAATAATGATGTTGAGGAGAAGATGGAGTGGCCCCACACATGGCCTTATTCCCAGGTTTGGGGCTGGATTAAATGTACAGGTTTCATATTTTGGTGGTAGCTTGAGGATGGTGTGAAGCTACTATATACATAACCAAAGGAAGACAGATAAATTAGTGTTGAGTGGTTTTGAGATGTTGGAGACCCAGGTTCAAGCACTGCTTTGGCTCATTCGGAATCATTTGTGGTACATTGTGGCGCACTGGTCTGTGAATCAAACAGAACAGAAACTTGAACCTAAGTCTCCCATATTTTTGGTCACCGCGCTAACCTCCAGGTGATGGGGTGCATTTCTCTGATGCCCACTTCCATGCTTCTTCCCTGACTGGGTTCCATATTCATGAAAATGCTCACAAGATTTGGCTTTTGTTCCTATGTAAAATTAAACAAGATTTGAAACCTCAGAAGTTGCAGCTCAGTGGAATAACCATCCTCACATGAGTTCTACTCTGTCTTTCCAACCTGTCTTGCCTTTATTTATTTATTTATTTTGAGCAATAAAGGCTGCTAGATCTAGATCCAGATAACAAAATGAGGCCATAATGTCTGTGGTAGATATCGCTCTCTCTTTTATGGCTATCCATAAAATAGCTGTAAAAGGTGGCATTCCTCATTTCTATGTCCAGATTCTGGGGTGATCCATTACGCCTGTTTAAAACCCACTGGCATATTTCTGTTTAGAATCGATAGCTGCAGGTTTGAAGTCATTGCTTAGGAAGTGCTTTCAGTTTCTTCAGGATGAAGGATATTTATATAATATGAAATATCCAGATAAGAAATTGAAGGTCTTTCTGTTCACAAAGTACTAATCTTATCTTCAGTTAAATAAAATTTAAGCTTCAGGCATTTACAAGGGTGGACCCAGGATTGTGTAAATGGGGTGTGGAAGAGCAACTGAAGAATAGTGTGCATGGGGGCAACACCCCTGCTCTGAGCTTCTTCACACCAGGGTGGGAAGTCCACATTGTGGGAGCAGCATCCAGGCACTATTTTTAATTTCCGAAATAACAGCTCACAGCACCTCTCCCTTCCCCTCCATGTTCAGCCGCACCTCCCTTTCCCTTTCCCTTTCCCTTCCATTCCCTTCCTTTTCTGTCTGTTGCTGCCACTGTTCCTGCTGTTCCCAACTGACCCAGGGGCAAGGGAGCTCCAGAGCCACTTCTGCTTGCTCCACCTGGGCTGTGGGGAGCCAGGACAATAGCAGCAGCAGTGGTGGATGATGGGCAGCGTCCTCACTAATCCAAGAAACACCTTAAGTCATTGGGCAGGGGGGAGGAACCCACCATCTGTTGTCACTGCCTCTGCTTTCCCCAACCTAGTCCAGCTGGAACAGGCAGAAGTAGCTCTACACTTTCCCCTGCCTCAGGTCAGCTGGGGGCAGTGGTTGGTAGGGGGGATGGGAGGGAAGGGGATGTGCTTCTGAGTAGTAAGGGGAAGGTAAGTGGGGAATTCATTCCCATTTTAAGGACTTAAAAAATGTCTCCAGCTGCTGGTCCTACTTCATAGCCCAAAAGTAGAGTGAGACCATGCCACTGGATACCCCCCATACCACCCTCTCTGAATTCACCTCTGGGTGTTTATCATCTTGGGGTATGCCTATCAAAAAATTAACAGGCAGCAACCTCAAGTAATTATTAAAGGAATTTGTGCCCTTTTCCTCCAGTTCTCATGCATATATTTTAGATTATTTAAGATTCTTCAAACACTAAAACTTCTCTCCTGTACTTTTTTCATAAAAAAATATTTCTTCCTGATCAAACTTGGTAACAATACAAACAATAAATAAAACAAATAAAATACAAACAAATAAAATAAAAAATGGAAGCATTGGGTTATTGGGTTTATTTGTGCATGTGCTCGCTGATTGTGTGACACTACTGAAGTAAGGGGATGCAGTTTCTACTTGCAAAAACAGAAAGTAATTATGAAGTTCTAGCCTGTTTTCTTGCATGAGCTCAGTCATCAGCTTCATTAAATCCTGCTTTCTCCCAAAACTGATTAGAATTGATTATTTACCATGGCCTGCACTACTTTAAAAATATAGTGCCAGTAAAAAGTATAAATCCAGCAACACTTTAATCTGATTCAAATAAGTAATTAAGGTTTCCAGTTGACTCTAAGATCTATAGTAAAGCAACTTGTGAACCATCTTTTACAATAAGCTGCATCAAAAGACCTGTATATTCCTAGGTATAGGAAAAATAAAAGAACCGTCAAAGAATATGTTTTCAAAATGCCAGTTTATCACCATATAGTGATAATGTTTTAGCTTCCTTGTTATGTGACCAAAAACAGTGTTCATAAGGTTTAAAAGAGCTATAGCACATAGGAATTACTACCAAATCAGATGAGGGTTCCATCTAATCCAGCTTTCTATGTCTAGCAGTGTCTGGTAACCCTTCTTCAGAAGAAAATACAAGAAACCCCAAACAGAGAAATTACCTGCCCACAGGAAAAGAAATCTCTTCCTAATCTTCTAGAGTTTAGGTTGTGCCCTAAATAGGAAGAATTATATTCCTTCCAGCTTCTTCCCAACCCCAAAACAATTCAATTCAATGCCAAAGAAAATGAAGAGGAGCTGTTCATGTGTTTTCTAGTTTAAATGGAGCAAAGATTATTTTCTAGTTTAAATGGAGCAAAGTTATACACTATTGTGAATATGAAGAAACTGCAACAAACCAAAGTGAATCTGAAGTATAACCAAAGATAGAATTTGACCCAGCAAAGTGCAATTTTATTAGTATTTCATTGATTTAGGTTATTAGGTGGGTAAAAAAATAAAACCCTCCTTCCAGTTCACTGTAATGGTTCCAGTTCTTTGTTATTAGGGCTGTGCGAATTAGGGCTGTGCAAAGCTTTGGGTGCTGATTTGATTCAGATGAAATTTGGCCCGATTCAGCAGCTGAATCTCTGAATCTGGATCAAATCAGGAGAGCAATTAAAAGGTCCAAATCAATTCAAAGCTCTCTGAATCAATTTGGAAAAAATTTGGAGAGTTTTGGAGATTCGGGCAGTCCCTGCTAGCTGCAGCAGGGAGCTGGACCAGACTCCGTGCTGGTAAGTAGGGGGTGGCAGGGGGGAGGGGACTATGGGGGGACCCCTGCCAGACCCCATTCCCTGCCTGCTCCCCCAGCCTCCCTGAGTGCCCCCCGACCCCTGCCTACTCTCCCAGCCCGTCCCCATGGCTGCCCCGTCTGAGCTCCCAGCTCTTTAAAAAAAAGCCTGGCACTCACCGGCTGCTGCCAGGTGGAGAGGACATCTCTTCTGTTCCTCACTGCACTGCACTGTGTGGAGGGCTCTGCCATGAGCCTCACAACCACTGCCTGCTCTCCCAACCCCACCCCCCATGGCTGCCCCACCTGCCCCAGCTCTTAAAAAAAAAAAAGCCCCATACTCACCTGCTGCTGAAGCAAGTTCAGGGCTTCTGGGGGCTTGTGGCAGAACCCCCCCATGCAGCACAGGGCAACGGGGATCACCCTCCTCCCCCCCACCCCCCGGCCTGGCAGCAGCTGGTGAGTTGCGGCTTTTTTTGTGTGTTTTTTTTAAGAGCCAGGAGCTGGGGCCAGGAGGACAAGCGGGGATGGGGACTTGTGACAGAGCCCCCCATGCAGCATAGGGCAGTGGGGGGGGGGGGCATCACCCCCCTGACTGGCAGCAGCCCATGAGTGCGGGCTTTTTTTTTCAAAGAGCTGGGATCTGGGGCTGGGTGGTGCAGCCGTTGACAGGGCTGGGAGAGCAGACAGGGGATAGGGCCGATTTGGAGATTCGGCTGATTCAGCGGCAGCTGAATCTCTGAATTAGATTCAGTCGAATCGATTCAGGACAGTGAGTCAAATCACTGAATCGAATCACTGTCCCTCAAATTGGCTAAATATGAATTCAAAGCAAATACTAGCCGCTTCACAGAAGCCTAATTGTTATGGTTATGGATTTTTAGGGGTGAAAATCCCCCCTTCTCCCATCCACCAAAAAAGAAGAGTCTCATTCAATTTCCCTCTTGTAGGAATCCCTTCATCTAGCTCTTGTGTGTCTTGTAGAGAAGAAGTCTCTGCCTTCTAGACCTTTGCTCTTTTTTGTCCCTGGCTCCTGCAGATAGCCCTAATACCTTCTTCTTCTTTGCTCAGTGCTCGGGACGGGAGTCTAAGGCAGAATGCTGACATCTTCAACTGAATAGCAGACAGCTCCACTTCAAACCAAGAGGTTTTTTTATTATGCACTTCCCCCAGCAGAGTACTAAACAGCACCTAAGCACCCTCACTGTAACATCACCTTGTCTGTTCCCTTGTCCTGTCTAGGACTCCTGTTTTCTCTCTCCCTTCAAGTCCCTCAGAGACTCTTTTCCTTCTTCTTAGGCACAGTGCACTGCATTAGCAACAAAGTGTAAAAAAACTATAGTAGTTAACCCCAGGGACAAACATTCATCCAATAAAAAGAAACATCGTGCTATGGGGCATCAATCAGAGCACAGTCTCCATGGTCTGCTGCTAGACCCAGACTGTTATCATTCAGTGGGGTGAAAAAGGCATCTATCTCTGGCAGAGAACTCAGTCCATTTTGTCTCTTTGGCCACAATTAAAGTTTGCCTTTTGTTGGTGTCTGGCAGGGAAAATGTTCACAGATGTTTCCTGACCTGACAATGATTCTTAAATCTATGCTAAGTTTTAAAGCAAAGGTAGACACCCTGAGATACATGCTACAAATTGTGTGAGCAGCCTCTGGTGTGTGGCTTGCAGTACATCAAGGAGGGGGCAGGTAACACCACAGCAGACAGGACAAGGAAAAGAAAACAGAGCAGTAGATCATGCAGGGGAAGGAGATCCAAGTAGTACTCCAGGGGAATGCAGGCTTAATTTGTGGCATGCCTACCAAGAAAGTTGGTCCCTGATATTTTAAAAGACTTTGGAAACAGGGCAAGTCCTCCCTCACATTATGATGAACTCTTCAGAAAAGTGGCTTGAATGAAGTATTTCATTTAAAGGGTACACTTCCAAAATCAGAGCATTTGCAAAGTCCACAGGGAGATGAGGAATTTGTGGGCTTCTATATAGAAAATTCTTTTCATTTGCTGTATTTAAAGGTGAGGAAAGGTTGCAAGGTTGTCAGGAGGTGAATTATCTGTATATACTAGGCATACGACCACACAAGGCTTATTTATGTATTGATATCAGCCTTGAAAAAATCTGTTCAGGCCTATTTTTTTTTATGATGATAAAAAAGTCATTATTAAAAAAGAGCAGCTAAGTAGAGTTTCTGTCTGGTGTAGCCAATTATACGACAGTTTTGTAACCATTGTGTATAAGTTAAAGCACAGAGCCACACACATTTAATACTGATGGTGATGAAGATGTTACGTATTCATGCTTCCATATGTATACTTACCATGTTGATCTGGTAAGTTTTAGGAAAACAGTTTTTCCTTTGAATGTAAGTTGATACCTTGAACTTCTCTTTTCCTTAAACATCCTACAGGAGAATCAAATAACTACAGAAAGAACCCAGAGAGTATAATAAGGTACTTAAACAACAAAACAAAACAAAACAAAACAAAAACCCTGCAGTGAAAACCTATCTGACTTAAATTTATGCATGCAATAAAAAAAACTATTGCAAGTACAAACATCAAGACTGTAGGGGGCCTGATTATAGGTTAACCCTGCAGATAAGTTGTGTTGATGTTTTTATTTATTTATTTTTTGCTTTTGGTGTAAAAGAATGCAGATTTAATCAGAACATTGCAGTAAATTCCTTTCCTTGTTTCTGTCACTTGTTTCTAAGCCTTTAAATGGGGAGAGGACTTGTGAAGCTGATACAGGCTATCTTTAAGCATACCTCAAACAATTTTAATCGAAGCTTGCTAGTCAGTTTTATCCCTTTGGGCTGGTTTCCTTTTGACTTGAGGGACCACTTCATTTAATTCCAATATATAAAGGGGTTCCAGTGCAAAACATTCATATCGCTGGAAGTGTAAACATATTCTGGTCTCCTACCTGGAAGTTGTATTCTGGCTGACCACACATGAAGGTGATATAACAGAGTGTAGCAGCATTACGCTGTAGAAACATGCATAATATAATTTAGTATCAGTTGTTTATTGAGCATGATAATAGGGATATGGTGATAGTAAATGATTTAAGAAGGACTGAAGTTGAAATCTTTTCATTGGTAACCAGCTTCTAAAACTGTCAGCTGGAAGAATCTAAGTACAATTTAAAGGGTTTTAAAACTGGAAGCATCTGCTGTTAGGGATGTTGGCTCAAATGATTTTTTCCATCATATGGAATTGTTTAACACTGAGATACTCATTAGTGCAGATGTCATTCTACCTCTTACTTCCCTTTCCAAATGATAGAGTTAATGGGCCTGATTCTGACTTCATGTAGTTAAGAGGGTGACCATTAGTGACGGTAGTAATAACATACAAGTACCATGCAAGTAAATTAAGAATCCATTCTAAGCTGATTAGTCAGGTGGTCATGAAAATAACATTGCAGCACTTCCAAAGATATATTTTTGTATCTTTCACTGGCAAAAGAGACGTGGGTTTCTTTTGTACTAGTAACAGATGCATATCTTACCTTGTAAAAGGAAATAACCCATGTTATGAGGATATTTGATAGAAGGTGATTATATCACTGCAAAAGTATTTCAGCAATAGCTATAGCACCAAATAAACTGGGTATTTTAATTCATTATTTGTTGTAAATTATTATATTGTAATTATTATTTGTTGTAAATTACCCTGTTAAAAGACTACATCGCAACATTATTTTCCAGCCAAAACAAAAAGGAACATGTTGTTGCACTTCTTAAGGAGTTGCATTCTTCTTCAAATACAGCCCCTCTTCTCTCCCACCCTCCTTCCTTAGGGGAGGACAAAACTGTGAAGCAGTGGCATATACCCCCTGATGCATCAACATGTATCTATGGGCCCAGAGAGAAGTGACAATTTTTGCCCAATCTGGCCACAGAAAGTGGTTTATAGCCATGGCCAAACACAAGTGCATGGCTGCAGACATCTTAAAAGATGGCAGAATGGGTGAAAATCTGACTCCTCATTGTATGAAGGTGTTTCAAAACAGACTGTCTTCTGTAACTTCTGTCTGCGCTGCCTCCAAGCGTCAAGCTGTTTTCAGAATGGGAGCGGGAAAAGGAGCAGAGAGAGTTCAGTTTAGGGGATTTTCAGCCCCCGCCAGAGGGTGGGGCAGGGGTTTTGTTCACCCGTTCCACCCTCTACAGCCAGCAGGAGAACCCCTAGAATGAGTTCCCTCTGCTCCCTTTCCCCAACCCTTTCTGAAAACTTTGGAGTCTTGCAGAGGAGAGGGGCCATTGCTAGGGGGAACTGACTGCAGGCTGGCAGCCAGCAGCTAGTTTCCCCTCCTCCCTGGAACCAACAGTGAGCTTCTGTTTGTTCCAGGGGATTGTTATAATTTAGAATGCTTCCTGCAAAGTGTTCTCTGTTACAATGGGGAGCTGCACTTCTAGCTGCATCCTATATTATGGAGGCCTTAGGACATGGTGCAGTGGGGGGAGGAGGTACAGCACGAACAGTCATGACTTCTCCATTCACTAACCCATTCAAAGCAGAAACATTCTGAATCAGTAAAGCCCCACCCTCTGGCGGAGTGCCCATCTTAGGATGGAGCATCATTTTCCCCCAAACAAGTTAAGAATGAAACAATTTGTCCCAAAACTCACACTTTAAGAACACAATTGATACAGTTCTTCCTATTTCTTCTGGAGAGGGAGTTGCATTTTATTTTATTTTTCCCGCTTGGGCAAAAAAAAATGGGAAATATTTACATCATGCATGTTGGTGCCATATGATGCTCACTTTTGTCAAGAGCATTTCAAATAGTAATTCCTCATTTCAGGGAGTTTGACCTACTTAGTTGTGGTACATACCACTTATTCCTATAAGCTAAATATAAGACACACTACTTTCTGGGGCATTCTTTTGAGAAAAGACATTTTGAATGTGATGTAATTCCCATATTGTTTTAAATGATATGTTGGTAATATACTACATTCTTTCAAAAATATTCTACTCATTTCCATAGTTGTTGTTGTTATTATTATTATTGTCAACATTTGTTCATAGCTCTTCAGATTGCATGCCTTATTTATAGCAATCATTTATAATATATAGAATATTTAAGGGAAATATACCTTCAATATACATTTCAAATTGAGGTTTAAATTGACAGCTTTGCTCCCTTGCATCCATGAATATAGCTTGCAATTAAGAAATGAGCTACATTAGGTCTGATCAAAATCAGAAGAGCAAAAAATAACCTCTTTTCCAGGCCAGTAGGTGATTTTTTTTTTCCTATTTGGTTTGGTTCTGTATTTTAGTCTTTTATAAATTGTCTGTTTTAGTTGTTTCCCTGGAATTTCCTAATCTTCTGGAAGACTGCTTGGTCTTCTTTCACTGTTTCTTCCCTCTGGTAGTCTTCTGATCATCTAATACATTTCCCACCCTTCCAATTAGCATTTAATTATCTAATTACCTAAAAGAATATTAAAATATTCCTGCAGTGAAAACTTATCTTAACTGTTTCTACCAACAGTGGTAATAAAATTACTTGTCAGGGTGCTGCTCCACTTACAAAACCCAAATAAGTTCATGGCTATTAAAAATAATCTTAAACGATAAATGTACTTTGAAGTTGGCGTCTTCATTTTCAAATAAATGGACAGCTATAACCATACTTGTATTATTTTACTATTGTATAATCAATAATCTATAAATTCTGGGTTTAATGGTACTGTGCTATAGTTTTGACTCTGTAAATAAATGTTAAAGCTTATGTGCTTGGATAATGAGAAACTACTAGAAAAGTTATAGGTGCTTCTTCATGAATTTTATTTACCTTCCTGCTCTTGGCAGACTTCAAAATGTTTCACTTCACAGAGTAAGGGAAAGCAAGACAAAACAAAACAACAACAACAAAAATTATTGAGGCATCTGCAGGTAGATTGTGCCTTGACAGTCCTGAAATTTAACCTGAATCAACAAGAAAAAGTTCTTGGCCTTGAAACTTTGCTTTTTGACTTCTCTCTTATAGTCTTCTTTTAGTTAAGTCAATTTTCTTTTGTGAATTTCTGTGGTAATATCATATAGGCTAGGTACAGATATTAAAAAAGTTCAAGGTGGAATCAATCTAACTTATGTAGTTTTCTGTAAGTGGCATAGTTTAGATTGGTAGTGAACAGAAAACACATTTGCTCTTTGTCAGGGATGCAAATCTTAGACTGGGTTCTGCTATTTTTAAACAACTCTGTGGGTGTGTCTACATATGCACATTTACTGTGTAGTAACTGAAATTAGTATGTAGTATGGGTGCACATCTTCACGTGCATGCCTGTATGGGGCAGTAAATATGGCAACTTATGCCAGCTTGAGCATATATTTGATACCTGCATCATGCATGTATCGAATTTATGTACAATTAGTTACTGCGTAGTAATGCACATATAGATGCCTTACTGCACAGTAACACTGTGTGTATAAACTGACTTGGGACTACCTTTAGCCCCAAGTCAGTCCACACACAGCATTAATGCACTTTAACGCCTGTAGACACCAGCCTCTTCTCTCTTACTGTGAAGTAAGTTACTGAGCACTAAATTTAAACTGGTGTAAATGCATGTGTAGACACAACTACTGTGGATGCTATAGCTTCACTATCAGTTTAGTAGTTTACACGTCATGTGGATTCTGCTGCTGTTCCCCTTAACTATTGTTTGGATTATTTACAGGCATAACTGAAATGACAGGTTCACTTATTTTTCTAACAACTTGACTATTTTGGGGGGTTTTGATTTTTGTCCAGGCTATCATAGTCTTATGCCATTGAAGGCAATACTTGTTGTGTTGTTTTTTGGGGGTTTTTTGTGGTTTTTTTTTGGGGGGGGGGTTGTGAGGTAGTGGGAGGCAGATGTTAGTGTATTGTTTGGAAGCTGAACCTGTTTTAGAACATTCTGAATCCATGCAGACATTCTGGTCTGTTTTCTCCGACTCTTCTAAGGTTCATCAGAGTGGCACCAGAGCCAGTACCATGATTCTTTCCCATCTGAATAACATAGGATTGAGGGCTATAGTTTGCACTAGCAAAATTATCCTGGTTTTAAGGTTGCATCCAGCATACATCTGGATGTGATGCATCCAAATGCATGCTAATAAAGATTTTTGTCCTTTAACCCAGCCTAGCAGAACACAGAGTTGCCATGCAGAGGTCAATGAGATGCAATAATGTACCTGACAACTTACTCAAGCAATCCATTGCTCTGGAGGATATCCATCTATCTAAGTCTCTAAAATATACATAAATATGTAGTGCATGTTAATAGTATTTGATGGGTTTTAATGTATTTATCCTTTCCACATACTCATGAGTTAGGAAAGTCCTTGTATACCCATTTTTTAGATAGAATACTGAGACATAACATAATAAAGTAGATGGCTCAAGGTCACACAGAAAGCCAGATTTCCTGAGTCCCAAGCTAGTTGTCTAACCCCAGCATCATGTTCTTGAAAAGAGAGACCTTGCTAAAACAGGACAGTTGTCACTAGTCATGGAAATGTGAAAAATCAATATTTCTGAAACACCTACCCAGAAAAAATAATATTATAATCTCTAGGGATGTGGGAAATGGGCCCTATTTGATTCAGATTCGGCCAGAATCAGGGATAGTGATTTGATTAATTGATTCAGATCGCTATCTCTGATTCAATCTGGCCAAAGCCGAATCTGAAGCTGATACTGTTTTGGAGAATCAGTGATGCAGCCATAGACACAGCTTTAAATGTTTTTTCTACATACCTTGAAGTATCAGGCATGGCTCATGAACACTGCAGTGCTGGGGCAAATGGAGCATCCCACAGGAGCACGGGGTGGGGGACCCCCACATGCTTGACAGTGAACCCAGAAGTGGACTAAAAATACTTCCAGTCCACTTCTGGGTCTGCTGGGAGCATGCTGGCCCCCCACCCCCTGCACCTCCCTGGCTAAGCCATCAGCTGCAGGGGACCCTGGGTACCCCCACCCCCGACTCAAAAGGCACCAGTCTCTGAGCCAGGGAGGCATGGGTGCCCCTCCAACGTGCTCCATGGCAGACCAGGAAGTGGACTGGAAGTGCTTCTGATCCACTTCCGGGCCTGCTGCTGAGCGCACTGGGGAGCACCCCACACTGCTGTGGGACACTCCATCCTTCCCACTATTACAGCATTCACAAGCTGCCTGGTACTTTGAGGTATGTAGAAAAAATATTTAAAGCTGTGTCTATATCCCAATCACTGAATCTTTCTGAATTGATTTGGAGGGTTTCAATTTGATTAGGAAAGATAAAAAGGTCTCCTGATTCAATTCATATTCAGAGATTAGGCCACCGAATCGGGCTGAATCTCAGGCAAATCAAATCAGCGACTGAAGCTTTGCACAGCCCTAATAATCTGTGTTGAAATTAATCAAACCACAGATATAAATTAATTGCATTATCTTTAAGAGTGAGGTAAGGTTTAGTGAGTCATCAGATTGTCAAAAATATAAGAAAGAATAACTGGTTGTGTCTACACATGTGCTTTACTGTGGATTAAACTAATTAGCTGCGGAGTAAAGCATTACTGTCTATACGTGCAACAGTATTAGGCTACAGTAAACTAATTTTCACCAGCATAAGATAGTACTGTCTGGGATAATGCCAGGGTAATTTATTGCAATTAAATGCATATGTAGATGCTGACCATGGGTGTAAAGTGTACCCTGTGAGCCCAGCCAGCTGGGGGCCAGACTCCTGCCTGCCGCCTAGTCACATGGCTTAGCACTTTCAGCACCCTCATGCCCCAGTCAGTCCTTCTACTACCCGAAGCTGCCACCTGGAGCCTGGGCTGACCCCCTGTGCTCCCTGACAGCCCAGGCCTACTCCACCCTGTGTCAAATTGCTGCTGTCCCAGGTGCACGTGTAAATGCTAAGCCCAGGAATAGTTTACTGTGGCTCAAATTGCTCCACAGTTTGTTGATTCACATTAATTGCATATGTAGATGTAACCACAGAGATAATATTTTGGCTGGCAAAGTAATGATTTACTGGTAGAGAGGAGAAGCGTGTCATGAGATGCATTTCCCTTTTCTTTCACCCATATGCCTTTATATTCACTATGAGATACTGAATGGCCTACTCCCCCACTCTTTTCTGCAAGGTAACGAGCACTCTCAACTTGTATTGACCTTAGACTAGGAGTTATAGGTGCTTAGCATCTCACAATACAGTGCTCAAAGTATATTGCAAATACATTTGCTCCATAATAGTTGATCACAAATTCCCAGTAATACAGGTCTGTAAGATGTAATAGTGTTTGCCTCTTCCCTAGACAGTTATTGTTTGGTAGGTAGTAAAATGTGTACTTTAGTCCTGAAACATTTGAGTATTATTTGGTCAATGTGTTTCTGAATAAGTCTGCAAATGTTTGCATATAAAATAATGAACATTTTATTGAAAGAGTCAACTTTTTGCTTGGTAGAGAAAGGACAAGAAAGATTCCTTGATTTCAGATGGAGTTCATGAATATATATATATATATATATATATATAAAGCTGTGTCTATATCCAAATTGTTCAAATGTTTCAGCACTAAATGTGTATATATATAAATATATATACACATAATCTTCAGCTGAAATATATATTTTACTAAAAGACTAGCTAATGAGAATACAGTTCAGCCTATACATATAGGTTTATTTAGCCATGGCATGGGAAGAATGGAATAATATTAATATCTTTGTTAGCTGATTCATTTTCATCCACCTGAAATATTTTTGCACTGTTATCATAAACTGTATTGCACATTCTGCCATTGTTTGTTTATATAATGCATGTCTAAGTAGTAACACCATGGTAGGAGGAACATTTTTGCTTCTGTTCTCTCCATTTTTCATAGTTTTATAGTTTCATAGTTGTTAGTGGCTGGAAGGAACCTTACAGATCATTGGGTTCAGCCCCCTGCACTTGGGCAGGAAAGACTGCTGGGGTCAGATGACCCCAGCAAGATGGGCATCAGGACACTTTTTGAAGATCTCCAGGGTGGTTGATTGCACCACCTCTGGAGGAAGCCTGTTCCAAATCCTTGACTTGTAAAGAAGTTTTTTTCTTATGTGTAGTCTGAAGCAATATTCAGTCAGGTTGTGCCCATTATTTCTAGTCTTCCCCTAGGGGTCCTTGGTGAACAGTTGCTCCCCCAGGCCCTGATGTACTCCCCTAATATACTTATAGGCTGCCACCAAGTCCCCTGTGAGTCTTCTTTTCTCCAGGCTGAACAGTCCCAAGTCTTCAGCCTCTCCTCATGTGACCTAGTTTCTAGGCCTCTAATCATGCATGTGGCCCTCCTTTGGACTCTCTTGAGCTTCTCTACATCCTTCCTGAAGTATGGTGCCCAGAACTGGACACAGAACCCCAACTGTGGTCTCACCAAGGCTGAGTAGAGCAGGAGGATGACATCCTTAGCTTTGTTCAAGATGTCTCTGTAGATGCATGCCAGTGTTTGATTAGCTCTGCCAGTTATGGCATTGCATTAACTATATTCCTGGAGCCAAATTTTTATGGGCTCATTAAATTTCCCAAGAATCAGGACTGAATTTGTGTAATTTGCTGCATTTGGATGGGAGATCCACAAGGAAGCTCCAGGTGTTGCAGGAAGTGGCCAATTGTACTACCATTCCTTCTCAATCAGTTTTGGTATGAAGTGGCATGGGGTACAGGACACTAACACTATTACTGACTGTGATGTCTTTTAAATTAGACTTCTGGGTAGTAGGGTACATAAAAAGATCTCCTGACCACTTCTAAGAAAGAAAAAGACAAGTATGAGCATCAGTAGTATGGTCAGATTATAACACTCTGCTTATCTTAAACTCTCTTCCTATTCTGATGTTTAGCTCTTTTCATATGGTTGGTGAAATAGTTTCCAGGGTCCACACCTGAACTTGGCTGCATTTCATTAGAAGCAAGTGTGACTTCTATTTATAGATATTATAAAGGAATTAGTAAACCTTCTGTATAATTCCATGATAATTATTGAACTGTTATTACAGCTATGTACTGAATAAACCTGAGGTATAGGACAGACATATTTCATTGTTTTAAACTGCCTTTCCTTAAACATTATTTCATATTGCACCAGAAATTTTCCATGAGAAATAAAGACCTTAAGCAATACCCTAAAGACCTTTTTATTTTATTTTTACAAAGAGATGTAAAAAATAAACAAAACCCCCTCCCTTTTGTGACCTCATATAAAATAAGTAAGATATATAATTCTTTAAAACACTATTTGAAATGTTGGAAGAGTATGAATAAACTTTATATGAAAAAAACTATAGGTAAAAAGAAACATAGATGTTACCTTGTGATGAGAAACAGTCTTGTGATATTAGATTAGAAGCACAGCGTTTTTGTATTCTAAGCAGTTTTGGACACAGTGTTGCACTTTATTGAAAAACACATTGTTTTCAGAAGGCTTAAAAATCTAGTTATGACTATAGCTGTGAGGGGAAAATGACTGCATGGTGCCAAGTAAATTTAATTTTTAGCTAAAAAAGTACTACCAAATTCAATTTTTCTTACATTTAGAGAATCTTATAGTTATAGCCAGCTTGCATAACTAGTGTATGAGAGAATGTGTTACTAGTCTCTTTTTTTTTTCAGCCATTAATTATTTATGAAATGCAGAGAAAAATAGTTAGAAATGATTCTTTCAGGGGATTTCCTGTAGCTACATTATTGTGTTCAAAGGGCTTGCACATACTGGTTTAATTCCAACATTAAAAGTTAAAATTCTTTTTTTTTTTTGACCTACATTTTTTTAATAAAAAAGTTAGCATAGGTCTTATTTATAGGACAACAGGTATATTACTGAAAAAATGTCCATATCGTTTTTATATAGTCCTTTTATGTTGCATGTAAAAAGCATAGGTTATCTCGGCAATATCATCTTACATCCCATCATTATTATTACACATAAGGTATTGCAACAAATAATACCGTAATCAAACTGCTCTAGTGTGTAGTGAGTGAATATGTATGCAGGATAAAGGCTTGATCCAGTAAATGATAGTGTATGTGAGAGATTTCCACATGTGCTGGTCTGAATAAGCATCCTGTAGTTGTTGAATTAAGTTCACCAAAGCTATGACTAATCATGTTACCAAAATAGCACCTTCTGCATCTAAATGTGTAAATGCCAACTTTTTCAAACTTGTGAGCTTTAAAACAAACATTGAAATACAAATTCCATAAATTAAGTCAGAGACTTAATTTTCAGGATTCAACTTGATGTCATGGGCTTTCATCACCTTTCATAATCAAATCAGTTATGTGTACAAAGATGGGTTTAGGATCCTGATTTTAGGCATCCATATTTAAATGTGTTTGTCCAACTACATTATATATACCATATGCATTTATAATATGTGTTAACCATTCTAGAAATAGAGGATAAAATACCACAAGCCTCCTCAAACATTTGTAGTAGTCATATAATCCATTAATTATCTGAAAATTAGCATTATTGCTTATTTGCTTTATATACATTAATCAGGTAGGCATTACTGTTTTAGGCAGTTTCCCATATCCATCTAACTGCATTCAAAGGGACTTCATGTACAATATTAATTTTGTTCTTTAAATATCTTTTTCTTCAGAAATCTATGTAATATTTAGTCCTAGAGTAGCTAATATTGATTGATTTGTTTTGTTTATCATAGACAGCATTTCAAAGATAATGCAAGAGTATACAGTGCATCATTGGCTTGTTCCAAGGACCACTGAAGTCTGATTTGGATAAGGTTCCTTATAGTATATCTACACAAAAACATTGTTAAAATTGAACTAAAACTTCATACCAGTAAAGTAGGTAAAATACATTGCACACACCTTGTAGTTTATCTATAAAAAACTAGAAAAAAATCACTAAGCATAAGCAGCCAAAAACTCCAAAATTGCATGTGGGCATAAAAAGGATTTAAAGCATTGTAAGTTATGAAAATCCACAGTTAACCTGTCCACAGGAACATAACTTTAACCCAAGGTGATACCATGAAGTAACTATGTAGGCATACTAAATGAAGTTCAGTGCTTATTGGTCCAGCACACACGACATTGAATTTTAAGACCCATTATAGTCGGGCCTCGATTTACACAGTGGCCACATTCTTGAATAAACACCATGCAAATAGAAATTGCATAAAAAGATACCAAGAGTCTATGGGAAATAAGGGTTTAGGTTCCAGATGTAGCCAATAATTTGGCTGATAAATGCCCGTGCATACGCACAGCTGCAGTGCAGCATGCAGGGAGAGAAGAGCAGAGCCTAGCAGCTTGGAGAGTAAGTATGATGTAGTGGAAGGGGAGGAGGGGAGGAAAGGGACATGGGGGGCATATCAATGTCCCCCACAGTGAAGGAGGATGTGGCAGGGGCAGGGGAAGATGCTGCCCAGCTAGGGTGGGGCAGGCTTGGGATGGAGCCACGGCTCATACAGGAGTTGTGGTGGGGAAGCTCCCACTGCTGCATGCACCCTGGGAGGGCACAGCAGGGTGGGGGGGTATGTGCCCCTGGATCTGCACAGGGTTGAGCAGGAGGGCTGCAGCTGCAAATTTTGCCATAGCTCCCCTGTAGCCCCCTTCCAGCACCACCACAACCCACCCCAAGCCCAGCCCAGCTCAGCCCCCACTGAGGGGAACCCTGCACTACCTCAGCTCCAGCCCACCCTGCCCCATGCAGATCCAGGGGGCACACCCTCTGTGCCCTCCTGGGGAGTACACAGTAGTGGGAGCTGCTCTTCTTGCCCCACCCCTGGATGAGCTGCTGCTCTGTCCAGTGACTGCCCTGCCCCAGCTGGGCAGCACCTCCCCGAACCCCTGCCCCACTCATTCCCTCACCGTGGGGTGTTTTGATCTGCCCCCCCACCTCTCTTCCATGCCCCCTTCCCTTCTACCACAACACAACACACTTACCAGCTACACTGAAAGCAGCATGGTGGAGGTGGGGTGGGAAGCAACCAGATTATTCTAGATGCATCTGCACATTTTGGCGACTATGCTGTACCATGTAAAAGTGAATCCATACTTTGTACAAAAATAAAGGGTCACAATTAATTGACCACGCATAACTGAAACTGTGCAAAAAATACACATAAATTGAGGCCCAATTTTACTTTATTTGGACCCCTCTGTTTTTCCTCTGATGATATTATGCCACCTTTGAGTAAGTGAGGTTGCCTCTAGAGCTGCATTACTCTCCACAATACTCATAGCACAGAGTTAATTGTAAAGTGTATGGTCATGGAGAGCAGCACTGAACAGGTAAAAAGATGATGCAGTTTCTGTGCATATACTAAAAGACGGCTCTGAGAGCCACTCTAATTAAAGCATCTCATGTATTCAGCATCCTGCACTTCAAAATGGTAGCAGGGGTGGTTTAACTAAAGCTTGTTTGACTAAAGCACATTGGAGCCATGCCCCGCCTATCTACCGGTACCCTAGAGTGAGATGGTCCATCTTTCTTCAAAGTGAAGACATGATAATTCATTAAACAAGCCATGTGGTATATTGAAGCATTTTTTTCCCAAGGGGATTATTTTTCAATTCAGTGAAGCATGTAAGGAAATGGGAATATAGGCAGTGGAGGATTTTATTTATATATCCAAGGCTCTGTCCTTGGACCCATACTGTTCAACATCTCCATTAATGATGTGGACACTGGAGTCAGAAGCGGACTGGCCAAGTTCGCTGATGACACCAAACTTTGGGGAAAAGCATCCACACCAGAAGACAGGCAGGTGATCCAGGCTGACCTGGACAGGCTCAGCAAGTGGGCAGACGAGAATCTGATGGTGTTCAACGCCGATAAATGCAAGGTTCTCCACCTTGGGAAGAAAAAGGACGTCATTCTCCCCCTGTACTCGGCCTTAGTGAGGCCGGAGCTGGAGTACTGTGTCCAGTTTTGGGCTCCACAATTCAAAAAGGATGTGGAGAAGCTTGAGAGAGTGCAGAGAAGAGCCACGCGCATGATCAGAGGTCAGGGAAGCAGACCCTACGATGACAGGCTGAGAGCCGTGGGGCTCTTTAGCCTGGAAAAGCGCAGGCTCAGGGGTGATCTGATGGCCACCTATAAGTTTATCAGGGGTGACCACCAGTATCTGGGGGAACGTTTGTTCACCAGAGTGCCCCAAGGGATGACGACTAGGTCGAATGGTCATAAACTACTACAAGACCGTTTCAGGCTGGACATAAGGAAGAATTTCTTTACTGTCCGAGCCCCCAAGGTCTGGAACAGCCTGCCACCGGAGGTGGTTCAAGCGCCTACACTGAACACCTTCAACAGCAAACTGGATGCTCATCTTGCTGGGATCCTATGAACCCAGCTGACTTCCTGCCCTTTGGGCAGGGGGCTGGACTCGGTGATCTTCCGAGGTCCCTTCCAGCCCTAATGTCTATGAAATCTATTCTGATGAATTTGACATGGTTTTTGGTGTCTATCTTGCTCCTTTTAGGAAGAGGAATATAAATCATTTAAATCATAGAAAATTAGGGTTGGAAGGGACCTCAGGAGGTCATCTAGTCCAACCCCCTGCTCAAACAGGACCATCTCCAATTAGATCATTCCAGCCAGGGCTTTGTCAAGCCAGGCTTTAAAAGCCTCCAAGGCCCCCACAACCTCTGTGGGTAACCCACTCCAGTGCTTCCCTAATGAGAGAGGTTTTCCTACTATCTAACCTAAACTTCCCTTCCTGCAACTTAAGACCATTGCTCCTTGTTCTGTCATCTGCCACCACTGAGAACAGTCCAGCTCCATCCTCTTCAGAACCACTCTTCATGCAGTTAAAGGCTGCTATCAAATCCCTCCTCTGGCTTCTCTTCTCCATACTAAATGAATCCATTTCCCTCAGAAGTCATGTGACCCAACCCCCAGATCATTTCCATTACCCTCTGCCAGACTTTCTCCAGCTTGTCTACATTCTTTCTATAGTGGGGGGCCCCAAACTGGACACAGTGCTACAGATATGGCCTTACCCATGCAGGATAAAGGAGAATAATTACTTCCCTCAATCTGCTGGCAACACTACTTCTAAAGTAGCCCAGTATGCTGTTAGCCTTCTTGGCAACAAGGACACACTGTGCCTACAGGAATGTCTATTTGTTTTAAGGCCTAATGTTTCCCAGGCCCGGACTCATTAAGAATATTACCTTTTAGAAGCCTTTTCCTGTGTTTTCAACAATATGCCAAGAAAGTAGGAAAAAGACAAAAATGGGAAGTGGATATATGCAGAGCTTGGATTTCATGACAAATCTGACATTTAGTTGTGGGCCATCCATAGCTAGAGATTCAAAGAAGGATATTACTTAACTTTGTTGAGCTTTTTACCCCTTTATTACCCCTTGATAAGCAGATTTTGTGTTATATATCACTAAAAATAACCAAATGTTTCAGTATACTGATGGTCCAGAGTCAGAAAATGTGCATATATTAAAAGTTTAAAAGTTAGGAGTGTGTGTGTTTGATTAGTGAGGAGTTGTTTTGTTTTGTAGAATTACTTGAGTCAATCCTTCTTTTTTAATTTTTAAAAAGAAGTTTGCTCCTACAGCCAATTTATTATATTTCATACAAAGTATATGCTAACATAACTGGTTCCAGGAGAAAGATTTTTATACAGAAGCTTTCTTCTGTACAGAAATTCAGAAACCATAAGTTGCATTAAATGTGTATTTGACATAGCATTAGGGTTCACTCAGTGTAGGCTCTACAAGGAAGGATCTGGTTTATTTCTCAAATTATAGTTGAAAAATGAAAATCCATTGCTCCAATATTCCTTGTGTGATTCGGGATACATCTATACAGAACAATGCAGTGCTGTGGAGAGATACCCAAGCTGCTTAAGGCTTTGTTACATGTTGCACTTTGAGCTGTTCAAATGTTGATCAGTTAGGACCTTGTTATACCTTACACCGTGAGCAGCACAAGTGTTGATTGGTGTTACTGCTAACTTGAGTTTACAGCAGTCACATGTTCAAGCCGGCAGGGGTCTGAAGGACTGAACGGTAAGAATCCTGTGCCCAAATTCTGGGCTTCTTCCCTGGCCCCCAGGGTTTCCCCATCTCCCCCCCAACCCCCACCCCCAAGGCTTTCTGTCTGCCTTCCTCCACACCTTCACCCACTTGTGGCTGCCCACACTGTCTGTCCCAGGGGAGCAAGCAGGGAAGGGTTAACATGTTGCCTGGCCACCATTGCTGCTGCTCCTGGGATTCTGCTCTTCTCCGCACTGAGCCAGGAAGTGGGGAAGGGGCGGGAGGGCAGGGAGAGGGAAGGCAGCAGGCCAACCAGGCTGGTGGTTCCTCCCTGTCCCCTTGGGGTTACCCCATGCTCCCCCCTTGACTCCTCCCCATCTTACACTTACATCTTACATTTGCTGCTCACACAGTCCCAAGAGGGCGGGCATGTAAGGGGAACCCACCTGCCCAGCCCTCATTGCTACTGCTGCTCTTCTCTGGGCTGAGCCCAGGCCAGAGGGCAGTGAAGGCAGTGGCAGGGGTTCAGCGGTGGGGGTCCCCTTCCCAGCCTACTCTCCTAGAACATCTCTGGCAGCTGAAAGTCAGCCAGGGAACATGTGGGAGGAAAGTAGTGAGGGGGGGATCTGGGGTGGTGGGGGGTGGCAGGCCCAATTAGGGGGTTGATGGGGGCAGCAGGCTGATATAAGGGCTGGTGGGAGGTGGGGGCAGGGGCTGGTGGCCCAACTAGGGGGGCAGTGAGCTGGATCTGAGCCAGTTGAGGAGGGGAGACAGGTGGAGTGTTCACATAAATATGTAGCCTAGAGTGGCTACACATTAGTGTAATATGAACTAGGTAACACAGATAAACCTAGGCTAGAATGGCATAAGTTTAAGCTACCTAAAGAGTGCTTAAAACTAGTTTTGCATGTTAATGTTCATACAGTCTAGGGGTTAAGAGCTCCAGGAGCCAACTAAATTAATATGTTTGCAAAGCCATTAAAGTGTCAGAATCCAGATAGCTATGGCAATATAGTCCTCTGCCACACTTAGCTTAGCAGAGCAAAGTAGCCCAGTAATTCATGCAACTTTACTCAAGTTAGTTCATTCAGAATTCACTTGGGTATTTCTGCAGGACCCTGTGTTGTGCTGTATAGATAGTATCCAAGATGTCTGAGTCCAGGGAGATGTGAAAAGATTTTAATTTCTTACTGCATTAACTTGCAAGTGTTCTTTCTTTATCCATATATTTTGAACAATTTAGCAGCTGTTTGTTAGATGTATTCTAAAGTATCGACTAAACCTTGTAAGCTTCACAACAGCAGCCAATTAAAAAGTCCTTCAAAATTTACATAAAATTTAGCTGATTCTTTCTATACTTCAATGATTAATTTCAAGCCCTTTAGGAAGAATTGCTCAGACTTGCTCAAATATATAGAACAAGTTAGGGAAATAATGTAAGTTTTTACTGTATATACTGCAAATGAGAGCATCTCTCTTGAAGCACTGTGCCAAACCAGCCTAACATAATTGGGTAGTCTGTCAACAGGGTGCCTGCTAGTTTGAGGATTGCAGGTATTTACAGCCAGTGGGTTCTCTGAAACTAGTATGATTTGCAAAACACAATAGGGACAATTCTCCAGGTTTAAAAATAACTGGCAGGAACGTATTCACCTGTGTAATTACTGAGAACCTAGCTTTCCAACAATCAAGGTCTCTTTTTTTTTTTATTTGAATGCGGACCCCTGTTATGAAGAAATGCTTTTTTCCCCTCAAAATTGAATCATCAACACAAAACTGGCTTAAACAGTAGCATTTGATGTGATGCAATACTGAGGTTACCAGATAGGTTATCCCCCAACACCATAGAAATAAATTGTTTTGTACTTATGTAAGACAGGTGCTTTAAATAGGTGTGCTTTGATTGTTAGGGCAGGTAGTTGAAACCTGTACTATCTGTAGGTAAAAGATTTGCTCAGTGAAGGAGGCTTTAATACCTGTGTGCTTGATAAATGACTAAATTAATTTCTGTGTTGCAATCATTCTCTACTACAGAAGGTATTACCTTAAGGATACTCTCTTCTGAATTATAAATAAGAATAAATTAAGCTGTGGCACATACTAAACTTGAATTAAACCCAAATAGTGCAGTGCAGTTGCTTTCACTTTCTAAAGATTTTTTTGAATGTGTAACATATTTAGTCTATTTTTAGGTGAATACAATTCAATTAAATGTACATCTCTCTCTCTCTCTCTCTCTCTCTCTCACACACACACACACACACACACACACACACACACACTTTTTGAACCCCTTCAATAGATGTGCTGTTGAAAGTATTTGCTTGGAATGAAACATTCCTTGTTGTATGTTTGTTCCTTGTCATTTAGTGTTCATGTTATCATTCATAGCATGATGAACTACTTGAAACATGCATTGATTTAACATACATTCAAAAAACACTGCTTTCTACTATAATCTTCCTGTGCACTTGCTCAGTTACATGGAAATCTATTAGATGTGGAAGTAGCCTCCCAGTAATACATACTGCACTGCATATACTGTTTGACTTCCAAGGACAACCTCATAGAAAGGAGACAATGTATCATCCACATTTTAATGCACTCTATAAAGTTTTATTTACTTGGTACTATTGTTTTTTAAAGGGAAGTACCTTGTAAAGGTAGTCAAGGATGCTGCCATGTACAGCTACAGTGCAGAGAAGTAATAATATTTTACTAGAGATGTCTGGATGTCTGAGAAACCTGACATGTTTGTAGCCAAAGTGACTTAGTTAATATTCAGGGTTTAGTTTTTAAGGTTTTTTTTTTACTGTGAAATTAATGCACACTACATTTACTACAGAAGAATGTGCATTGAATTTTGCTCTCACAAATAAAACTCCTGAGAGATTTTTGTGGGATGTGTATAGGTTCACAAAACACAGAAAATCCTCCAAAAGAACTGAAAGATGATATCATTTAGGAGAATAAAGTATCTACAAATATCATGTTAACAGCAAATCCATGTGGCAAAATGGGAAACATATTTAAGCTGTCAATACAGTTTGATTAAGGAATATACTAAGGATATGAATATTACCCTATGATAATATCCTTTATGTTTTTTTCTGTCTGTGATAGCCTATCATGCAGAAAATAAAATGGCATGGAAATAGTGATGATGTTATAATACCAGCCAACTGCTCCTTCCAAACCTTTTAAAATTTAAATATGATCTGAATAAAACCAGCATCAAAATATTGTTGCCCGTCCACCAAGCAATAGCAGATGTTGGAACCTTGGATTGGGCTACCTTTGCAGGAGGCATCAGTAATGCAGTCTTGAGTATATTAGTGCAGCTCATTTCAGTTTACAAGACATGGAAGACTGGAAGAATGCTTGTATGCCAATAATTTATCTCCAGTCACTGCAATTAAGGGTGCACATCCCCATTTGGCTCAACCAGGGAGCAACTGAGCTACAGCAGCCTGGAACATAACACAACCTACAGAAATTTTCTGAGAAGCTTGTTTAAAGAAGAGGGGATAGAGAACCCATTTTTAGATTTATGGTTCTGAAACCTAAGTGCTTCCAGTGTCTGTGCTACACAGTTAAAAGCTCACTTGACAATGTCTATACCACACTGCAGCTATAGCATGGACTCTAGTATAGATTTATCTTCAGAAAAAAACCTTACAGGACCACATTTAACAGCACAACTTGGCCATATACCCAATGCTGTCTTGTACAGGGATCTCCTTACAGGAAGAATACCGTGTGGGCATCCTTATCTCAGTTTCAAAGATACTTGCCAGAGAGAGATGAAGGCAAAGAACATTGAAGCAAACAACTGGGAGAAGATTGCTGAGTATCAAAGCACTTGAAAACAGTCTATTAAGTGTGGAATGAAGGCTTTTGAGAAAAGAGCCCAACATGCAGAAGAAAGAAGAAACTTCAGATAGGATGCCACAACACACTCAGGACTGTTAGACAGGAACTTCACATGTGATAAATGTAGAAGGGACTGAGATTTAAGAATTGGACTCTACAACCACACTCACAGATGTTTAATGAGCTGATGCCTCCCTCAGTGCAAATCTATTGTCTCATGAGACAGAGATGCCTACTTGTGATCATCACATTTTAAAATGTATTACTTTGCTTGTGTTTAGTCATTTGAAGAGCATGAGCATTTGTGTTACATTACAACAGTTTATTATGCATTGATAGTCTTAATTGCATGTTGATTTGAGACCTCACATGTTTAATGATAGAAGGTGTCAACAGCTTTCTGTAAAGTCCCTGTACATTTGAAGTGATTAGCACCTCATGATTGGGGCCATAGACAGTAACTACAAGTGGACTATATAAGGCCCTGAGTTTTGTGAACCAAAACACAAACCTATTGCAGTATTACAATGGATCAGAGCCTACCTACAGTTAAGTATTTTTTTGCATGGCAGGACTTGGCCTTTGGGTTTGGATTCTGTTTCAGTGATCTAAAGCAGGGATAGTAGATCCTAGGCAGCCTCTACTCCTCCATACTCTTGCCTAGGCATATGCGCCAAAGGTCTTGGTGTGATGGTCACAGGATACAAGCAGGCACCTGACTAAACCCCTTACACATACACCATGATCCAGAGGATCAACAGTTGCCTACATATGTTTGGGTGTGCTGAGCCTTACAACCTGCACCACTGCTGCAAGATTTTTTCATGAAATATAAAGGGAATCAAGTTTTTTGTGCCTTATGAATTTATTTCTGTATGGGCTGGGAAAACCACACTCTTTGTTGACACCTCCCCACAAGAAAGGATACTTGTTTCTGTTTGTCTCCTGTTCTAAAGCAGGTTGGTTTTTTCACTCTATTTACTTCAAGATGATATCTGTGTCTTTTTAATCCAGTTTTTCAAACACTTTTTGCTCATTGGGCTTTTCTGGTGTCTGTGGATAACCACAGCATCACATATTCTAAGAAATACATATGTGATAGCTTATTATTTCAAAATTAAAATAATTTCTTTGTTCACCTTTGGTTATTTGTTAATGCTTCAGTTTTGTTTTGTTTTCCTATTATGAACCACCGTGATCCTCAATAAATTAATTAATACTATATATAGAGTACATATAATAAATAGACTGTCTCTTTTTTTTCTGAACAAAACTTTGCTTTTCCATGCAGAGCATAAGATATTGAGAAGGGATTATTCACAGGGACAAAATTCTACCTCTGTAATTTCTTTTCAGAGGAGATTAGATTCAGTGTAAAACTGAGTATGTTCTACTCAAAGAGTAAAACTTAACTTTATTAGAAAACCCTCACCAGTATGGCCACTGTTGATGCTGTTTTGCTTTACTACCACTACTACTAATACTAATATTTTTTAAAATATTATTTGTGTTGCAGTCTCACTCAGAGAGTTCAAACAAGGATCCCTTTTCTGGTAGGTGTCCTGGATTGCCCCAGGGGAGTGCTTGCTTGGGATCTCCACCTTTGTTTTTCTCTAAATATTCTGTGAAGCCAGCCCAGCTATCTTTTCTTGGGTATGGGGGAATCCCTGACTCCATCCAGCTCTGACACCCAGGTTTTTAGGTGCTGCACCCTCCCTAGCTATCTGCCATGCAAACTCTTCAAAGCTCCTGAGAGATTTTACTGCTTAAAAGTGTAAAGGGGTATATCCATGGTTCCAAGCAATAAAGCCAGCACTTTTTTTCAATAAAGGCATTTAGCTGGGGGCAAAGGCCACAGAACAAAATACCCTGTCCCCTCCAAAAGATTGAGCAGTCCCTTTGTCCCCAGTGCAGTACTTAAAAGTTTAGCTTGTCTGTTCTGTCTCCTTTCCATAAAGCCTGAGCAACCAAAAGTTGCCCAGCTGTGCTCTTGTTTCAGACTCTTTTCAGTTTCCCCAGGCTGAATCCCTGTTTTTTCAGATTGCTCCACCCATTGTGATATTTATCTCAGCTTCTCAGAGGCCTCCTGGGTGTCACCTCCAATCCCACCTTGCTGAAGTGTCACATACATCAGGTAACTTAGGCTGTAGTGTCCCTTTAACACTTTCTCCCCTCCTTCCCCACAAGTGTCTCATGGAAACTGAGGTATGCAACTTCATAACTGCATTACAACATGAGCACAGTTAAACCAGAAATATTACAGCAAAGCTCATAATGAGCTACATGTGATATTAAGGTGATTGAATAAACTCCAGCACAATTTGCACCAGAGTTTTTTGCTTCCATCTGGGCGTACCATTTGCATGTCCCTCCCCCACTTCACCCCACCCCACCAGGCCACTGCACATTAAGTGGGGGAAGCACAGCCCCGGTTGGCAGGGGGCCCAGGGATCAGCCTGACAGCCTGCAGCTACACTGATCTGGTTCAGTGCTTTGCAGAGGAGCTGGCTGGGGCACGAGGGTGCTTCAGTGTAGTGCAGCCCCTGCACTGAAGCACCTTCTTGCCCCAGCCAGTCCCGTCAGTAGCATTGCGGCAGAATAAATAACTCACTGTAGGATAGTCCTTGCATCTGGCAGTACTACCCTATGGCAGAGTTAATTTACTCCGGCCTAATAGTTCCACACATGTAGACTGGTGATGCTTTACTGTGGAGCTAATTAGGCAACTACAGCAAGCGTCTTGTGTAGATGTGCTCAGTATGTCTCAGTAGGCACTGTACATGTATCTAACAAAAGCAGCAAAAATCTTAAGTGTCATTTATAAGTGCACACACACACATACACGTTGTAGATATACATGCACACTACCTCCTCTATGCTCTGTGTATTTTATATGCTAACACCTGCACAACTGTATATATTACACATGCATCCTACTCTCAAGTCTCTTACTCCTGTACTACGTCTGGAAGACAGCTAAGAGTAAGCCACCTTTTTTTATTTGCCATCTGTGCTACCTAAATTTTATGCAGAGTTTAAATATATTATGACTGACTTTTTATCAAAACCAGAGATAGATAAAACCCAATATTTGCATATAAGGGTTTAGTTAGGGTTCCTTAATAGTGATAGTGGCTGGAAGGTATTAATCAGACCAGTGCAGGGTTTTGTTT